>NC_088302.1:44227997-44552320 GCF_032854445.1 Liolophura sinensis | reverse complement strand
TAATATCTTTCTTTGATGCAGTCATGCAGTATATAAAACTATTAAATATGACCTGAATTAGAACACCAGTGCCATCAGTTCATACACACGAATACACAAATAACTACATGTATTATTTTGTGAAAACATCGGTGTCAGAGAAGGAAGGCAATAGCAATATACATGTACATGTACATTGTGAAGGATTTCAAACTCACCTTTAAGATTTACCTCTGTGATTGCTTGGAAGTGTAGATATTGTTGTGGGCCTAAAGCTATAGCAAAAACACACTAACAGAGTTCTCATGCCATGGAAATCCCTGGTAGAGGTCTCTCAACAGTGGCCCAACAGGCCTGGGTGGCTTGCCAACCCACTTGATACTTACTGTGCAGTAGAACTGATTAAAGCATTGAGATAAAGGTAATCTTCCTAAACTGTTCATGCTGGAACCATTCTTGTTAATCCAGATTAGTGTGGATTATGGTATGTAGTGAAGTCCAAGTACTTTGCTGGTTGCTACAAAACTCTGTATAGCATAGAAACATGCTTATATGTGGTTGTATTTAGTGAGGTATTGTTGTGTGCATGTAAGGACTGGGTGTTTTGGCTTAATTTTGGCATCATTATGCTGATATAACAAGGCCATTATTAATTATGTGTTCACTGGTCAAAACCCAACTGATCTTCTAAAGAAAGGACCCTACTCTAAACATTTTTTATTAGCATTTTGATAGAAGGTTTTTTTTTCTCACAGTGTTAATTTTTTAAAATTAGCTTCAATAAAAACAAGTTGTCGATCGACAGACTGGTTTTTTCTGATAGTCTGTTTCAGCTGTACCAAACATTTTTTAATGATGACATAGCGGCCTGCATTGCTAAATACTACATATAATAAAAACGTGTGTGAAATATATGTGACACTAAAATAAGTAAAATGAAAAATGTAAAAATCCAGTACAATCTTTCCTACATGATCTCTCCTATACCGTCAGAAATCTAGTTTTACGTGTATAAAATCAAGGTACATACTCTGAAATTGTAGCTGCTACATGATGGCAGTTTAATTTGAAGAAAGTTGCCAAAAATATCAATCTTGACAAAGTGTGCACATAGTTGTCTTTGTATTTCCGCCCAGTACAGTATTCAGCATAAGTCAGAGTAATATTGGAATTGTTGAACATGGAAAGTATCTAGAAGTAATAGGATTAATTAGATCTTCAAATCTTTTAGGTTTAAAGATCTTTTGGAGAGGCTATTCGTGAATTTTTAGGCAAAAGGCTAATTAAATAAAATTCATGACTCGTTCACGTACTACAGGGTCTTTACTGATTTTGAATGTTAACGCATGCACAGACAGTGCTTATATTTTACATACTTATTTTGGGATATTCTAAAATAATAGTAAGAAAACCAAAATTACTATTTCATCATTTTTAAAGTTGCTCAACCGCCTTATCTGCCAACAACAGAAAACCAGTTACTGCTGAGATCAGGTTGTGAAAAGAAAAACGTAGCAGTGGCATATAAGTCATGTATATCAGTGATTATCTTGGATTTATGCAAAAGCTTTTAACAGTTCAAACTCAAGAGATTTCACAGGAATTAAATATATTTAGTTGCTGAAACTCAATATGTCATGAATATGTCATGCGATCACTAAATATTGTTTAATTTTTGCAAAATTGAAAATGTTTCAATATTTTTAGATATTTTGACCAGACCATGATTTTTAATCTAGACACATCACCATGTTCTTTCTGCTGGTTTATGATAACGGTGTACATTTATACAAATGCAGCATGTGGAATTAAACTTCGATAACACTTCTTTAAACAATACAGGTCAGTCTTAATGAGGCCTGATTCTGTGTACAATGTATAAGCAAAAACTCCTGCCTGTGGTGATGTAAGTAGCAATCAATGGCTTTATTACTGCGTGGAGACCATAGCAAATACAGGCTCTAAGTTAATGTGGTTACATGAATGAAGGGAAGAGCAGGGGAAAATTCAAGTGACCTATAAATATTAATAGTTTCCTACCTTTTATCTGAAAACCCTAATAGATAAATAGTAGAATAATGGACAAATGTTGGGCGTGTGTGTGGTATGGCCTAAGCTGTCAATATGACCAATGACAACATGCGGTTACCATGGTGTAAAACATGTCCAGAATTTAACATTACGCGTGCATTGATTTTCTTTCTGCTTAGGCAATTATACCTTTTCATCCTATTGGTATTGAAATCGTTGGCTCATACGTGAGCATGAGACTCTGAACAAGTACTGTACATAGTGGTGGTCATTGCATAATTTCTCCAGCCTTTTCTTACATGTATTCTAAGACATGCGTAGGTAGAATTCATTTTTATTACTGCACCACACCCCTACCTGTAACCAAGTTAATGGGTAAGGATATACTGGAATCACCATGTTTGAAAAGCCTCTCCGATTTCTGAAAATTTGCATGCATCTGTGATTTTCCCCATGGTCTAAACTTGTGTATTCAGAATTTCTCTGTCATTTGTATCAATAGTGAGGAAGTAGAGGTCAGGAGATGTGGGTTTTTGTCAGTCCTGTATTACAAGGTTATCTCCCTTCTTTAGGCACACATACTTAACACAAATGATGCATTTTCATGTGTATTACATGTAGCTGAATCATGTTGATGGCAGTTCATAATGTACCAGTTTCATGGTGTGATGTACCTATAGCCCTGACTGATCAATGTTAAATTGCTTGTTATTTGCCTTACATGTTAAAAACGACCTTTGTCATATTCATTTACTGTTCTTTTGCCCAAATATTCCTTCAACTTTGATGCATGATACCATGAGAAGTAAATTTATCAGAATGACAAAATAAGGCAAAAGTAATGTATTTCAAATTTAAACATCATTATATATATGACGTGATATATGATTAGTTGTATGGCTAATCAAAATAAAATGACTACTTGAATTATCAGTAATGTATAATTTCATCCATCAATCAGTTATAATTTGAAAAAGGGATTGAAGAACAACTTGAATATTCAGGAAACTAAAATAGGATTCCACTGGTTTCCTGTGAGTTACTGAAATTTGTTTTGATTCTTACAAAATTTGACTAATTTTGGCCATGTACTTGGTGTTGGGGATATTCTGGACATCCATCCTATGGCATTATTCCCAATTTCATCTTATTGTAGGTCATGACAAGTTGCTGATTCAAACTGAGGACTAGCTGACATTCATCATGCCTACAGTTATTGCCCTGGACGTATCTCTCTCCATGAACCGACCAGTTCCAATGGCGGACTGTACTGAGGAATACCAGCGCCGTCATCTGGCTATACATGGTATCAACTCATTACTGGACTACATGAGCACTAACTACAAGCTGGAATTCACCTCAATGGTACGTATGTCAATTGTCTACAGTTAACTGAGCAAGTTAGTGACTGTCATTCATGTTTGAAAATTCATGCTTCGTGGTATTGTCGAAGGCTTGGTACCAAATACTTAGATTATAGATGTAGCTATACAAATTTCAAGTAAGAATGGACCACCTGTGCAATACTGATTTCATATCATGTATATCTTCTCCCAAGTATACTTCATCTGACCTTCTGTTTTTTCTTATTTTAGTGCCAACGTCACTGATTCATATGTTTCCACGCAAAATGTTCAATGCGCACCTCCTTATGGTCCCTATGTCATAATGTGGACTGCAGTGGGATTTTGTTACCTGCTACCTGGAGCGTTTTCCCTGAATACTTCAAAGAGTTTTCTTTTTTTTGTTATATCTTTCGCTTTGCAGGTAATCTTCTCCTACCTGTGGGAACAGCTTGTCAGTTTTACACGAGATTACGAGACAATAAAAACAGCCCTGGCTCATGTGGAAGGGTACAACAAAACGTGCTTGGAGACCACTCTGAGTGGGATTGCCTCTCTGATTTCAGATGAATGGGGCAGTACAACCAGCTCACAGGTAAGGCAGCCTTAAGCATCTGCTCTGAGTGCTTCATTCGACAAGATACTAGCCCCAGTGGTTCTAATAGAATAGTTTGAGTACACCTTGGATAATTTAGCCAAGCTGCTCAGTCGTGCATGAAAGATGACAGCATTTTCTCGCTCACAGGAGACTTACCATACCATGTAGTGTCTTTATATCCAAAACTATCCAGGGGCCGTTGCCGCAAGCTCTCACATCCAGGATGAAGTTTTGCCAGATACCCCTCAAATGATGCCCCAGTTCAAAATAGGGAACCAACATAGCCAAATCAGTACTTAAAACCCAGCATTTCATCCTGCTCAAGCAATTCAACATACACCCTTATTTTATTTAGTTACCGTGCTCAAGTATGTTTCACTTAAGTTATATGACAGTGGTAAGGCTCCCTGCCAGAGGAAACCAGAGTGCCCAGTGTAAAGTACCACCTACCTTTTTTCAGGTACCTGGTAAACCTCTTGAGCCAGAGGGTGGCCTGCGTGGCTCGGTTAGCGCGCTAGCGTAGCGTAATGACCCAGAAGTCTCTCACCAATGCGGTCGCTGTGAGTTCAAGTCCAGCTCATGCTGGCTTCCTCTCCAGCCATACCTGGGAAGGTCTGGCAGCAACCTGCGGATGGTTGTGGGTTTCCACCGGGCTCTGCCCCGTTTCCACCCACCATAATGCTGGCCGCCGTCAAATAAGTGAAATATTCTTGATAATAAATAAATAAATCATTAGGCAGAGGCCCGCTTCGGGAGCAGTACAAGAGTACTTGGCGTTCAGCATGAAGGGGATAGTGCAATAACTGGTTGACCCATATCAGTATAATGGCTCGGGTGGAGCGGCTTACTTGCCTTCGGTAAGTTGTCTCAGTGAAGCAGCAGTAGATAAAAGAGTGGTGGAAACCCATCCTGCGACAAGGAGGAACATTACATACAACCTAACCATTCCTTCATCGTCATATGACTGAAAAATTGTTGAGTATTAAACCCCAAGCACTCATTTACTCACTTAAGCCAGAGGCAAAACAGCCAGAGCTGGATTTGAACACACAAACCCACTGCCATTAGACAAGGGCTTGATAGATGCATCGAACCAGTGCATTATATTATACATACCACATTGTTAAATGTATATTTTGTTCTTCTATTTTATTTATATTTAAATCCTAACCTTTAGTCATAGTCAGGCTACATATCAATTATTTGTAAATATAACTTTTTTTTACAAAATAAAGAGTGTCACATTAAGCTATATATGAAACAAACTGTGAGAGATTTCCTCTAAATTTAATCATCACAAACGACTTGTTATTTATTTATACTTTATATTCACCTAAGCTCTCGGGCATGCCACCAGGGTTCGACTTCTTGTCTGTCTCTCTGTGGTTTTTTGTCAACTCTGCATGTTTCTTGACCACAAATTTTAGTCCAGTTTTGGGATCAGCGTAGACAACGAAAAAGTTGACTTGGTCATGGAGCGCATATTTTCTGCTCCATGTTGACAAAAATAAAATCTCACATCAAATTGAACCTTATTGAAGAGCCCATAGGAAGTTTTAGGCGACATGTGTAAAGAGCTCTACAACTTAAACCTGTCAGCCTTATTTATTGGAGAATGATGTTTGGCCTCACCCAATCCTACCTCCCTCAGCTCCACCATTGTGGCTGTGAAGTTACTCTCAATAAAAGTTGCATCTTTGATTATGTTGTATGGCTTGTTGAAAGGCAGTGCTTTAAGATAGTGATTCAGTCCATGACAGATTGCTACCAGTGAGAGTGACTTGTATTGTTCGTCGTCAGGTTTTTGTGCATCTATGTAGAAGTGAGAGAGTGCGTCATTTAGCAGTGTCTCATCAAAATTTTCAAAGTCTGCTGGCTGATTTTTTTCAAGGAGAAATGCGCGCAATATTTGGCTGCACTTCCTGTCGGCCATTAAGGTGTTTTGAGCTGTGATGTATATCTTCTTGATTTCAATATCATCAATAGGCAAATCGCTTCAGTGAGATGACATTGTGTTTGAACAAAGGGAGATAACTACTCAGCAGACACATTTGACGTTGTGTGCATGATTCGAGAATATAGCTGTATCCCACGGTCTAGGATAAGTGTGCATGTAACAAAAGTGTATCCTCTGATATACACGTGAGGTAAATGCATATGTAAGATAGGTATCATTTGATATACATGAGATAAATGCATGTTAAAGTCTGTTTAGTGTATCTTATATCACCTGATATACACATAAGATATGTTTATGTAAGATAAGTATCATCTGATATACCCATGAGATATTGATATTAATGCCTGTGTAGTGTATCTTGTATCATGTGATATACACATAAGATATGTGTATGTAAGATAAGTGTATCCACTGAATATACATGTGAGATAAGTGTGTATCTGATATCCTTGGATATACCTTGTACAGAACAGGCCTTGGCTGAGTAATTAAACTGCTTGCCTTACAATCTCTGTGACACACAAGTCCTTGAACTGGGAGCTGTAGATTACCCCAATCTCACTGTTTACTGTATTGCTGATAATCAGTAGTCAATGTTACTCATGTGGCCATTGTGCAATCTACTGAGTATAATTCACTGTTTACTGCACTGGTGATAATCAGCAGTCAGTGCTATCCGTGTGGCCGTTGTGCAATCTACTGTGTATAATTCACTGTTTACTGCACTGGTGATAATCAGCTGTCAGTGCTACTCGTGTGGCCGTTGTGCAATCTTCTGTGTATAATTCACTGTTTAGTGCACTGGTGATAATCAGCTGTCAGTGCTACTTGTGTGGCCGTTGTGCACTCTACTGTGTATAGTTCACTGTTTACTGCACTGGTGATAATCAGCAGTCAGTGCTACTTGTGTGGCCGTTGTGCACTCTACTGTATATAGTTCACTGTTTACTGCACAGGTGATAATCAGCTGTCAGTGCTACTCATGTGGCCGTTGTGCAATCTACTGTGTATAATTCACTGAGGACCACTCATCTTCCAACAATGTGTGCATATCGGTACATCACATGCAGGATAATTCATCAGTGAAAGTCATAGAAGTGAAAATTTATTGTGTGTGGCATTAAGCAACAATAATAAATTAATGAATCTCAACGTGGATTAACATACATGGACATATGGCCTTTAAAGGAACATACCAGGTACTGTCAAAAGAAATTCATAAATTTTTGAGTTGGTTCAGCTAAATATAAGAACAAGTTGCATTTGTCGCCTGACAAAACCTCCATTTCCCAAAAATGTCTTTAAAAAAATTATAAGAGGAAATCCATCACTGTTCTGAAGTGTTTGCCAGACAAGATAACATGCAAATAAGGCAGCACAAAGATTCTCACATTGCAACATTTGCTTGTGAATTGCACATGTAAACAATGCTTTAGGATGAAAGTGAATAATAAGTCCAGTAAACCAAATACAATCGTCCTTTCTATGGAAAAATTATAAAGTATTCGTAACTCCCAAAGATCTGAACGGCAGAACTGAAGCTACATGTGCATGGTGCTGTCCATAATTATAACTCAATACTGTGCCTGACATTTCAGGTTTGCTGAACATCTTCCGTTGTCTTGACAACAAGGAGCGGTATCTGACTAAAAGAAGTCAGGCTTTCTAAATACAGCGACTTTAGTGAGTTTTTGGTCAAAGGGAAACCCCGGATAAAACTGAACATTTGATTGTTCACTCAAAGTCACATACTTGTCTGTAGATATTTGGAAGTCTCAACTTTATGTAGATCACGTTGAAAATAACACTACAATTTTTTTGACATCAGAAGGATGTCCCTTTAAACAAAGCAATTTGTGTTAAGATGAGCACCATTTTTTAGCTTTTGTGAAAGGATGGAATTTGAAGGTAAATAAAATTGTTTGCTGTTGTTCAATTTTCATGAAATGCTTTGGTGATTTGGTGATTTCAGGTTATTCTGGTCACCGACGGTAATGCGGGAACAGGACCTGGGTCACTTCGTCATTCTCTAAACAGCCTGGCGAATAAGGAATCCAGGGGCCCTGAAGAGAAATTCCCTCTACCCTTTGCCTTTCCCTGTAAACTTCATGTCGTGTGTATCTCCAATCCTGGAGATGGAGAGCTAAACTCCTCCCTGCCACTCTACCAGCAGCTGATTGATATGAATGGGCGTGGCGGGGAGGTTTTTGTTCCCGAGGGTCAGCTAAGCCTCAGATCTGTCCAGCAGGTCTTTTTAAGGCTGGGAGAAACCTATTACACACCGTACTACGGCTTACTGCGTTGCGGAAACCTTAAGTGTCAAGTCAACTTGTTCCCTCCCCCAGAAACCTACGTAGGGTAGGTTTGATGTCTGTGTGTGTTGCTAAATCATGTTCCTACATTTTAGGATTGGCGCTTGAGACAAATAATAGCATTTCATGTTGTAAGATTTTGTAGGCACCATATTATATAGTTTATTAGTTATCAGCTTTTTTGAAAAGCCTGCTACATAATCAATGTCTGTTTTATTCTTGTAAAATAATGTTACATTTCCCCATTAAAATGAGATTGTTTTTTGTAATGGAGTCATCCCAGTGTCATGATATAAGTTAAATGTTCTTCAAAGGCTTGGGTGTTAAACCTCAAGCACTCATTCACTTACTCACTCAAAGGCTTGGGTGTTAAACCCCAAGCACTCATTCACTTACTCACTCAAAGGCTTGGGTGTTAAACCCCAAGCACTCTTTCACTTACTCACTCAAAGGCGTGGGTGTATTGTTCTGGAGAACAATAAAACAAAAAAGACAAACAGTTATAGCAATTTCAGGTAGGTTTTTCACATGATATGGTTTCTAATATTAAATTCTTGCAATGAGCATGTCTGCTCAAAAGGTTTCATTGTGTTGATAAAACCTGTAAATAATTTCCAAGTAAGTTTTTGGATTTCTGTTTTATGTTTTGTAGAGAAACAGAGTTTACAAAAATTCAGCAGACTGTATCAGATGAGTTAAGTATCATAGGATTCCTGGACATAGCAGACATTGCCAGTCCACAAATTGTCTCTCGCCATCTGGTGGTACCATCCTCCTCACAGCGCAAAGAAAAATCTGCTGAGGGTGAGACTCTTTACAGCAGGAGAGCCATGAAATCTATCTCGGCTTAAAGTGATACAGAATCAACGCTCACTGGCTCATAGTGGAGAGAGTGGAGTATTTCCTGGGTGAAGTCTCGCAGCCTTGATCATACTTGATTAAATTTACCATACCTAAAATTAAGCTTGACCACGGCACAGCCTGGACTTGCCTACCTCTCACACAGCCAATCAGAAGCCATTCTGTATTCCTTTAAGCAGGTGTTTGGTAGTCACAAAGTCTTGCTATACTAAAATATGAGATTTGTGTGTTATTGTGAAACATATAGAATTACCATCTTTCTTTATTATGTGAGATACTCGGAATCTTGCACGGGTTGTTGGGCATTGGTGACGAGTGATCAGCATCACACTTGGGACAGTTTAGCTGTCTGTCGTTCGATCATTCAGTGAAGACAACTGTGTTGTCTTCCATTGATCTGTTGTGTCATATCTGTACGTCCCCTTTGCGGTAGTTTGTTGGTAGCTTATTGTTAAGCCATAATGTTCTTCACTAGTTTTCTTTCTATTTCAAGTTGCTGAAGTGCTGCTCACCCTGTAGCCATTTCTCTCTAGACCAACAAGGTCATATGTTTCAATCAGACCGTGATTAGTTCACCTCTAGGCTCTACCATGTTTCCAATGATGCAAGAAACTATATCTTACACGTATGATAATGTAGACTGTTGCTTTGAACCAGATCGGCCATAGGCTGTTTTCATTTACCAGGATGTAAGGGAGAGCAGTCGTCTGGCCAGAGTAATTGTCTCCCTTTCACGTGAAAACTTTGTGATGCTGAGAATTCATGTAAAGATCACAGTGTCAATGTATTAATCAAAACTATTAACAATACCTTTCACAGAAAATGGAAATGCAGGGGAAAGCAAAGATACAGATGAGGAACTGAACACCTCCAGCTCCCGGCCTGAGGATGGAAAGACACCGTCCTTTACAGTCTTGCTACACGGCAGCCTTAAGGTGGAGGGTATGGTGGCTTTAACCAAACTAAGGTATGTCTGTGTGTTTGGATAGCAAGTCTGCTCTTTCCTGAAAATTCAGTCTGTAACCTTTATATCAAAATTGGTTCACGCATTTACCATACAGATGTATACTCATACATAGAGGGTTTTGTTTTTAACACACTCAAGAGGTGTTGGTTCTGTTTCCCCAACTTTGGCGGCAGCAAGTAGCTGCAGGAAGTTTGTTTGAAGTCATTGGCCATCCACATGTCACATATACCACATACCACATCACATCAACATCACTGGTTGGTGTACTCTTAGATGAACTTTGTTGAAGATCATTTGTCTTAAATCAATATGGCATATGCAATGGGCTGGTCATGTGGGAAAGTTCTTCACTTACTTGCCAAAAGCGCGTGGTTTACTTCAGTAAGTCTGGTGTTCTCTACCCATGAAACTAACTACTGTTGAAAAACAGCTACTCATCTGCTAAGCCAGCTCAATGTGTATGTGCTATTAGTGGAAGGCAAATGATCTCTGGCAAACCTCATATAATGCAAGTAAAGTGGACCTGGAATGAAACAACGTCGACTGAAACATATGCAATTCCACTACAAAGACCCATGGACCAGTATGAAATTTAGCTACCTGGTATGCTTTGTTCGTGTTCATGTTACAAGATGGAACATACTGCTTGTGTTTTCAGTGAGAACTGGTTTGGAATACTTTACTCTTGGGCAGACAGCAAGAAAAAGTCTAACTTAATGCTTTCCTTGTTAGAGCCAGGCAAGTACTTAAGTGTTTTCCTTGTAATTGTGTAATTATTAGCATTATCTTTATAATAATTGTCTGCATAAAATTCTAGTGAAAAAAGTGCTATAAATGTCGAAAAGGTTGAAGATTTACTGCATGCCTTCCCCTCTAGTCACATTCATATTACCAATATATATTGAGTGTATCACATGTGCCGGTGGTGGAGGTACGGGGAGGGATATGTTTTCTGCTCACACAGCATCTAGTTTATTCGGTACTATCATAGATTAACAGTTAGTTGAATCTCTTTTGATTAGGCTTGATGGCCATGATAGCATCTTCAGATGTACTTTTTCTCTTACCCAGGGGCTGAGGCCTTAAGTTGGTTAGGTAACATGAACCATCTTGGCCCCTCGTCAGACTTTAGTGTCCCACCCTACGGGGAAGATGATGTTGTGCGTAGTCCGTTTCCTGTTCGACCCCAGGATAAGAGGAGCTATGCGCAAAGCTGTGTTGTTTGGATAAAACCTTCAGGATTACAGGTACATATGACTGATTCAGGAGACTCTGTTTGTCCTTCAAATCTTAAAAGAGGCCTATGGCCTTAGCATGCCAGCAGAGCACACTGACCCAGGAGCCTCTCACCAATGGTGTCACTGTAAGTTCAAATCCAGCTCTTGCTGTCTTCCTCTCTGGCCGTACATAGGTCTGACAGCAACCTGTGGTTGGTCATGCTTTTCCCTTGGGCTTTGCCTAGTTTCCTACCACCTTGATGCTGGCCACCATCGTGTAAGTTAAATATTCTTTAGTGCGGTGCAAAACACCAATCAAATAAATAAATCAAATCATAGAATAGGCACCAAATGGCCTCCTACACTTGCATCTGCCCCACTCTGACCCTGTGCTCTGTTCCAAAGCCTTTCGGCTCATACTGGCTTCCTCTTCAGTGGTACATAGGAAGGTCTGCCGGTGACTAGTGGATAGTTGTGGGTTTTCACAGGGCTCATTTTCCTCCCAACATAATGCTGGCTGTCATCATATAAATGAAATGTTCATCAGTAGTGCCTAAAATACCCGTTGAGTAAATCAATATTCCAAATTGTATCAAGAGAATGGTTTGATGTATTTGCTGTACAGCATGAACAAGTGAATTACGAAATTGTCAAATCTATTTTGTCTCAGTTATCTGGAATCACTTGTAAGGAATATGTGGATTTAGTGTAAAATTTGGAGAATTTTTATTGCACTACATTGTTATTTATATGTATATTACAGGCAGATCTACAGAAGGTTCTTCGCCATGCAAGGAAGCTACCAGACAAGCAACAACAGTTTTATAAGGTACTGTGTAGTGACAAGAAAACACCTGTGATCTGAATTTTAAATATGATGAATTTGCTGGTGAGTATGAAAGTCTCTATCGAGTTTTTGACAGGCTATCATATACGAGACAGATTATCAGCAAGAACTGGGTTTAAAAGTTTCATCCTTGTAACAGTCTTAAGTGAGCTCAAATGGAATATGTACCACTCACTAGCACTGAGGTAAAGTCTTAGTAGTTTCACGTGTAATGGAAGATAAAGAGAGAGGCATATAAGGGAAAATAACACTTGCAGAATTATTTGGCACAGCTTCTGCAATTTCCATGTATCAGCTGACGTGACAGTATTATCATTAATAGGGATTATACTTTCTGAATATAGCACAGATTCTAGAGCTGAAAATTGGCTGAGACCACTGTGGGTTTTGAACCGGCGTCCTCAGAGTTAGGCACCAAATCACCAGCAATACATGTAAAATATTCAGTAAGTGTAATCCCTATTAATGATAATACTTTTACTTAATCCACTTTCCAAAATGATGTCTAAACCTGCCAGCTGACATGGTATGAAGATGTCCCTTGACAGGACACTGGAGGACTGGGTATTCATAGTGTCGGATAGGTACAGGTATTACCATAGTGGTATACATGTATATCTAATTTGATTGTTAGATTAAGTGGATAGATTGCATCAGCAGCTAGCCCATTATCCTTCAGGAACAGTCAAGGATGTCTTCATTACCTGGAACTTTATCATTTGAAGACTGAGGGCTGATTTCAGCAGCTTGCCCATTGTCCTGTGAACACTGAGGGCTGACTTCAGCAGCTTGCCCATTGTCCTATGAACACTGAGGACTGACTTCAGCAGCTTGCCCATTGTCCTGTGAACACCGAGGACTGACTTCAGCAGCTTGCCCATTGTCCTGTGAACACTGAGGGCTGACTTCAGCAGCTTGCCCATTGTCCTGTGAACACTGAGGGCTGACTTCAGCAGCTTGCCCATTGTCCTGTGAACACCGAGGACTGACTTCAGCAGCTTGCCCATTGTCCTGTGAACACCGAGGACTGACTTCAGCAGCTGGCCTATTGTCCTGTGAACACCGAGGACTGACTTCAGCAGCTTGCCCATTGTCCTGTGAACACCGAGGACTGACTTGATCAGCTTGCCCATTGTCCTGTGAACACCGAGGACTGACTTCAGCAGCTTGCCCATTAAGCTGTGAACACTGAGGACTGACTTCAGCAGTTTGCCCATTACCCGGTGAACATTGAGGGCTGACTTGAGCAGCTTGCCCATTATCCTGTAAACATTGAGGGCCGATTTCTGCAGCTTGCCCATTACCCAGAGAACATTGAGGGCTGACTTGAGCAGCTTGCCCATTATCCTGTGAACACCAAAGACTGACATCAGCAAGCCTGCCCATTACCCGGTGAACATTGAGGGCTGACTTGAGCAGCTTGCCCATTATCCTGTGAACATTGAGGGCTGACTTTAGCAGCTTGCCCATTATCCTGTGAACATTGAGGGCTGACTTCAGCGGCCTGCCCATTATTCTATGAACACCGTGGGCTGACTTCAGTAGCTTGCCCATTATCCTGTGAACATTTAGGGCTGACTTTAGCAGCTTGCCCATTATCCTGTGAACATTGAGGGCTGACCTCAGCAGCCTGCCCATTATTCTATGAATTCCGAGGGCTGACTTTAGCGGCGTGCCCATTATCCTGTGAACATTCAGGGCCGACTTCAGCGGCTTGCCCATTATCCTATAAACACCGGGGCTAACTTCAGGAGCTTGCCCATTATCCTGTGAACACCAAAGACTGACATCAGCAAGCCTGCCCATTACCCGGTGAACACTGAAGGCTGACTTGAGCAGCTTGCCCATTATCCTGTGAACATTGAGGGCCGATTTCAGCGGCTTGCCCACTATTCTATGAACACCGTGGGCTGACTTCAGTAGCTTGTCCATTATCCTGTGAACATTTTGGGCTGACTTTAGCAGCTTGCCCATTATCCTGTGAACATTGAGGGCTGACTTCAGTGGCCTGCCCATTATTCTATGAACGCCGAGTGCTGACTTTAGCGGCTTGCCCATTTTGCTGTGAACATTGAGGGCTGACTTCAGTGGCCTGCCCATTATTCTATGAACGCCGAGTGCTGACTTTAGCAGCTTGCCCATTATCCTGTGAACATTGAGGGCTGACTTCAGTGGCCTGCCCATTATTCTATGAACGCCGAGTGCTGACTTTAGCGGCTTGCCCATTTTGCTGTGAACATTCAGGGCTGACTTCAGCAGCTTGCCCATTATCCTATGAACACCGAGAGCTGACTTCAGGAACTTGCCCATTATCCTGTGAACATTGAGGGCTAAATGGAAACGGGAGGAGAGATATCTTTACACGCAATTTATCACATGTACCTTATAGATATATTAAATATGCATGTCAGCAAGACAGTAATTAAAAGTGAAATGTCAAGAAGTGTGGAAGTGAGGAAGAACATTTTACTTTTTTGTTACAGGAATTAAACAGGATAAGAAGAGCAGCCCTGTCCTTTGGATTCGTGGAGTTACTTGATGCCATGGCAAATATGCTGGACAGAGAGTGCACAATATTACCCCATACCACCCATCCAGATGCCGCTCTGCAGCTTACCCATGTAGCTAACATTCTGCGAAGTGATATGGCACGGGACATTGCCCAACCCATCATGCCTCTAAGGACTAACTTCTCAGCTGATGATCAGTAATGAGAATCTAATATTCTGTGGCATGATAAGCCATGACATTGTCTGAACCCGTATGCCTGTGAAGACTAATTCTCAATTGAGGGTCAGTAATGAGAATATACCATTATGATAGTGATATGGCATGTGACATTGTCTAAATCTGTATGCCTGTGAAGAGTAACTTCTCATATGATGGACAGTAATGAGAATCCAGCATTATACTGAGCGATATGGGATGTGACATTGTCTAAATATGTATGCCTGTGAAGAGTAACTTCTCATATGATGGACAGTAATGAGAATCTGGCATTCTGCAAAGGCTGGGGAATTGCACAAAGCATTATGTCGCTGAGTGTCTGACCTTACCAGTTAAGGGAGCTTGTTGTCCAAATATGGTAAATATGCCAAGGCACTGTGCAGAGCAAGAGATTGATATGTGAAGGAAACGCTTGATACTCTGGACTTGTCACTTCTGTGACATGATGAACCTTGGAAATTGAGGTAAAAAGCCAGTTCACCTCAGATACAGGTACATGAGTTTACAAGGCCAATGTGGGACCATTGTGGTAGAAATCATACACACATAATTTTAACGGGATAATGTGTTATGTTGAATGAAAGTATGACATCTTGTCATTATTTCGTCACTGTTGGGTCAGAATGAAGATATTAAGAGTTTCCTGGAAATTCCTGGTGCACATATGGTAATGATAAGGCTCTGTACTGTCTTACATGCACATCTTGCTAAAATATGTAGTGTATGTATCAAACATGCGTCAAGAATGCAATAAAATGTTAAGGAGCTACTATGGACAATTTACCGATAAACATCCCCACAGGTGATACACTAAACTACAGATATTACACACCATATTAATGAAAGACGTGACAATCGACTCAGATCAGAAAATCGGGAGACTGGATATCATGTCTGTTGTTTTCAACGTGATACGTGATACTTAAGTTGAGATTGCATTTTGGTGGCATGGTCTTACCCTGCCACAAGATGACACAGTATAAAGTCTCAAAAGAGACAAAACAAAGGAAACCATCTCAAATTTCTACATTGTTGTATTCCAACTTTGGTTCTCATCAGGAATACGGATACACGTAAAAAGTGCATTTCTAGAAGAAAATGGAGGTAATAAATTAGCAGTTTGGTGCTGAAACTTATTGGGGAATATGTTTCTACCTTCCAAAACACATTTCTCGGACCAAGACACCTCTCAGAATTGGGCAAAAAGAATGTGTAATTTATCTAATAGATATGTTATGGTTTTTTAACTTCTTTTGTTTTATGTAGTTACTCAGTTTGGCACAATGCTGCAAGCCCCGATTTAGAATAGACAACTATTTATTTGATTGGTGATTTATGCCATACTCAAGAATATTTGACTTATGCGATGGCGGCAAGAATTATGGTGAGGGAAAACTGACTTCCATCCAAAGGCTCATAGCTATTTAAACATTAACAAACACATAAGCAATACCATGTGGCAATGGTAATAATTTATTCTTATAAGTACAATTTTTTTCCACAAAACCGTGGAAGTATCAACACATACTTCAGATGTAGAAAATAAGTTAATGCTTTCATCATGTAGTACACATATCTTTCTCATATTATTGACATCTGACTACTACTTTGCAAAGATAAGTGCAAAAGTTACCACGTGGTGAATTGATTTGTAACAATATTCAAGTCATGTTTACATGGTTTTTTTTTTTTTTTTTGATTGGTGTTTTACGCCGTACTCAAGAATATTTCACTTATATGACGGCGGCCAGCATTATGGTGGGTGGAAACCGGGAAGAACCCGGGGGAAACCCACGACCATCCGCAGGTAGCTGACAGACCTTCCCACATACGGCCGAAGAGAAAGCCAGCATGAGCTGGACTTGAACTCACAGCGACCGCATTGGTGAGAGACTCCTGGGTCATTACACTGCGCTAGCGTGCTAACCAACTGAGCCACGGAGGCCCCATGTTTACATGTGACCAGATTTTCTATAAATACAGCTGTTATAGTTGATTATTCATCAGCGCTCAACTCTGACCAGCATGCAGTTGGTGCTGCCAGCGTTGGACAATATATGTGCAAAATATATTCAGTGGGTGATCTGGCAGAGAACTACATTGTATATCACACTGTATGTGAGTGAACATCAAAGCTGCACATTATATATATATATATATATATATTACAACCATTTAATTGTCACTTAACTACTAACAACATTTTTTGCTAAGAATAACAGATAATTACCATAAGTGCATCATGATAAAACAAGTAATGTGTACTGTTTAATAGTCAACATTTATAAGTTAACATCAAAATGCACATTGCTCATGCTGGGAGTTGAAAAATTGAAGTGTGAGAACACCAGAAGGTGTGCATTAAGCAAGGTAAACTTCAAGGCACAGAAAAATTGAAGACCATGCAATATAGTCCCTGGAATGTAAACTTTGATAAAACAAACCTCTCCATAACTGGTGCAGCCATAACAAGCTACATTACACCAAAACTTGCTCAAATAAATTGAACAAGAACAAATAATTAGCACATGTACATCACAAAGTCGGCACCAACTCTCAACTGCATAAAACCAGATTTACTCCTGTTCAGCACTGATATGACTTGACTTTTTAAAGTATAAAAATAATCTTTCATGTGTACACAGTTTGAGGCAGTGTGGAAAACCACTCCAGTGGGTCATGAGCTATGGGTGTGGCTGGAATGGTACGATGTGTAACGGTGTAAGAAATGTTTGTCCAGAACTGCTGGTTAATGTAACCAGTTTTCATTCATGATTTCAAGAGATGATGTTGATGACAGGCTTATCAGAAACCACAGCCAGATAATGTAATGGATAAACCATTTACTGGGACATTCTCACAGAATGAACATTATTTCGTGAACATGGAGGTGACCATGTCATGACTGTGATAGGGGTGATGATTGGGGCAGCTGACAACCACGCTGTCATCCTATAGGCTGAGGAATCTGGTCAAAGTTTTCACAGTCTGCCAGAAGTCGGGCCAGGCTGTTCATAAGGTCCAGCTCATCTCCGATCACTTTTAGGCACTCTCCACATCGTGTGCACTCCATGCCGTCACCCATGTGGCGTAGAATCTGACCACACAGGATCTGTCTCGCATCGGCCTGGGCAACCCGCTCTTCTTGCCCAGACCCCTCTTTAAAAGAGGGCACATGTACTACCTTCTCCCCCACCATGTCACTGGGTGTGAGAAGGATGTGGTGAAACAAAAATGCAGAATAGTCTGTTGATCTTCAGAATCACTAAAAAAGAAATACAACAGAAAGTTAAATTGTGCAACTGCTGGAACAATTTTGTAGCTATCTCTTACATGCTAATGTTTAGACTTGAGGGTTGACGACATCATAACCGGCCCTCCTTTTGAGGTTCACACCCAGTTTTTCTAGATTTAGAAAAATGAAGAGATCAAGCTCTACAATTTGACCAAACCATCGAAAATATTTAGGACCTGCTATTGCTCATATAAGCTGCTAAAGCCGCAATCAGCAGACATTATACAGCACAATCAATCCTAACTTCACATGATATGAAGATATGGACTGGGTTGAGATCATATTGAGTAATCATCCTAGTGTCATTGTGAATTGTGCTTATTCTGCTGTCTCACAGTTACCAGTGGATGAAAGTTCAAATAATGAGATAAAATTGCTCAACGCCCAGAGCATGCATTAAATTTCTTCTTTGCACGGGCATCCTTGTGATGAAAATTAATAAGGAAGCTATTACACAGGCTATTGGATGGTGGATTTTTGTTTTCTTCTCATTTTCACACCTTTCTGAATTAAATCACACTTGAACAGGTGACAATTTAGCGTCTTCTCTAAACTGTCACCAGTAACACGTCGTAAAATGTTAACCAAGAACACTACAGCCTATACTATAGTTGTGTACATAGGCGGTCACCACAGCTAGAAACCGTCAAGAACTGAAAATCTTTCCGAGTGGATGGTGGTCGTGGTTGGGAAGGTGAGGCTGGGGGAGTAAAGATTATTTTATGGATGAGAAAAACTTCAATGTATTCAAACTAATGACAGGTGTACGTTTTGATAACGTATAACATGTCGGATCGAGTGATATTGATAGGTGGCATTTTCACGCTCGTAGCCGTGTGGAGAAACCCGTAACTCGATCTGTTTGTCGATTTTAAACGCGAATATAAAACCAAAGTTTCAGTAACTTACCAGTCTGATTATCTTCAAGCTGGTAAGCGTTTGCCAAGTTGTTCCAAAGCGTAGCTGAACAGGGGCAAACTTGTATAAACTTTGGCTTTCCCGGTTCCCGTCGATATGTGAAATATGAAATCTTCCGTGGAAATCACGGGAGTGTCAACCAATCAGATTCCCGTATGCAGGAACGTCATCTGTGATGTCAGAGGACGAATATTTTCAGATTCTAAAATTAGAGCAAGTTGATGAATATATCCAGCCAATGACATCACCAGTTTCTGGCCTCGTGATCTGCGCATGATGCATTTATTCATGTTTATACGGCAGAAACGGAAACTAACGAACTGCTACGAAACGACGAACATTTCGCGTCCGCCATGATTGTCACTGGTTAAAGCTGGGAGAAAACCTTTCTCTACAAAATATCAGGGTTTCGATGTAGATTTATGTCTTCTTCTTGAAGTTGCTTAACCCACTGGACTGATGATTCCCGGAGAAAAAGAAATGAAGTCGTCTTCATCTGCCCAGGGGCGTCCACTGACGACAACGATGAATTTTCCTAAAGACAATCTTTTCACAGACATTCACAAACGGCTCCGTCTCCTTCCTGGTTTACAAGGCTTGAACAGCGTGTCACAGTTGGAACAGTCTACTCAAACACCCGGCTCTGCCTCACCCTTGGATCAAGTCCGCAGGGACGCAGAAATAATTGCTACAGATGTTGTTCATAGCTTTGGCCGAGAAGATGAGAGAAAACCCCCAAACCGATATTGTAAGACAATGAGAAGGACTGTGCGGGAGCTCTCTGACAGGCATGACGTCACATTCAAAGGGATGGTAACCAAACTCAACATCAGTCAAGAAAACGCCTTCCCCACTTTTGTCAATGTGGCTGATGAAATTTTCATGGATGGTAAAATCAACTGGGGCAGAATAGTGGCTGTCTTCACGTTTGCAGCTCGTCTCAGTCAGTATTGCAGAGAAAACCAGATGTCAGACTATGCCGACAAAATCGCTCTGTTTGCTGGAAAATATGTTGGCAACAAATTGGGTCATTGGATAAATGATAATGGTGGCTGGGTAAGAAATGGTCTTATCATTGTTCTGTTTGTTCAGTATAGGTTGTTGACAGCATCGTCTTTGTTAGGCCTAAATGTTCTCTGTGTATGTAATCCTTTGAAATTATTTAAAGCTGTAAAGGGCCTCCATGGCTAACGCAGCACAATGATGGAGGGAGACTCTCACGGATGCGGTTGCAGTGAATTAAAGTCCAGCTGTCTCACGCTTAGACAACCCACACACTTTTTTCAAGGCAGGTGATTTTTTTGGCTTAAAGCACATTCACTGACTGTCATAAAAGCCAGGCTTAGGTTTCAAACCTAATGTTTCTTAGCCCAAAGCTAAGCTGGACTGTATGTAACGCCCAGCTTCGGTCATATGGACTTTCAAGCAGACAATTTTACTACAAAAAAACGGCTCAAATCCTACCTTATTTTTGCTATCCACCAACTACCTAAAACGCCTGAAATGTAATATGTTCCAAGCCAGCATTAGTGAAGAATCTGTCAACAGTAATCCTGCCGTTTAAACTTTTGAATCAGACAACTCAAATCAACGCCTGCCATGTTTGCAATTTTTTTTTCATAATTGTTCAGGGTGATGGGCTGCGAAAATGTTATCCCACCCAACATTCTGTTATTTGACAAAACATCCAGAGCAGCCATGTTTAAGGTGGATCAAAAGGTGTGGTTGTTCGATCCTAAGGTTAAAATAGGGTAATAGCGTAAATTAACCAATAAATGGGTAGGATCATATTACATCACAGTGGCACATCCTAACCACACGTTCAAACTGAGGAAGTGTTCTGATGACTCACCCATAAAGTCATTGATAAATGCTAAACGGCTTAAACCACACGTTGATAAGCCTGGTGGTGAACAAACACTCACAACAAACGATACAGATACTGATGCCCAGAAGACCGAAGTCACAAAGGGCAACGACATAGAAAAGATACATAAAATGAAATACTTTTGAAATGTAAAAAAGTATGTTAAAACGAGAAAAGATCAGGTAGAGGACTCGTGGGAGTGTTCGGAAAACATTCCACAAGAACTAAGGCAAACTTTTCATGTGTCCAGGATGGCGTCAGGTTGACAGCGAAGAAAACCTGATTGGCTAAAATACTTTATTTAGTAAGAAATTTGAATCTGGTATCAGGCAGGGATGGCATAAGTTGCGCCTGCTTCCAGATATGCTCACTACTATTTTTCCCAAACTCAGTACAACACGCCAGCCGACACATCGTGTCATAGTGCTAACAGGATTGATCACCCTATATGGTGTAGTTTACCATTCCCTTGTTCAGTTCTCTAATCTTTACCCTCTTTTCTTTCGCTTCAAAGGAACATGTGGAAGTATTCGCAAGCTTATAGTCATCCTGACATGGCTGCTAACCAAATTTGGCTTATCCGTCGCTATAATACCAGTGCAATGTCCAAATTACGGCATTGTGTTTCAAGATATAGGAACTATTGCCTTTGCGCAAGATTATTGGATGCATACTTACGATTTTAAAATTCCACAGAAGGAGATGATGCAAAACTTTCACCTGTGTAGTCAAGAGCAAATCATTTCACACATAAATGCTCTACGGTTAACTAGCAGTCATCTGTTTAACCGAACAGGTGATCAAATTAGTTAGTCGATCCCTGAAAAATCCCAATGGAAGAGGGTTACAACAAAAAGATCCTTATTACCATTTACTGGATCTCTATCCAAAACTCTTTTCGGCACTGCGACTGTCAGTCATATGAGGATACTTGAACAACATATTGAATCTCTCAGAAATAAACATTTAAGAATGATTCACATAACATAACATCATCATAATCATTTTCTCTCTTTCATAAGCCAATTAACCATAGACTGGGAAATGCTGTCATAGGAATTCATGCTAATTCAGAGATGATTGACGTTTTACAAGCATATGTGACTAACTTACAAAATTTGGAGGATTTGTTGGTAAGCTTAACTACAGAACTGGCACATCAAATACAGAGAAACAGTGACGTACAAAAATATCAGTATCGGTTAGGAATTACATAAATATATTGATGTAAAGAATTATTGTATGATTCTATGTTCATCAGAACATATGAATAAATTGTGTTATCAGTTAGGTACTACACGTATATATTAAAGAATTATTGTATGTTCATATGCGTATCAAGTGGGTATACACATATGAATTAATTGTGTATTTTTGTATACCAATATGGTCTTATTTTTAATAGTTAAGATGCGGAATAGGTGTGTATTATTTTGTCATGCTTAATGCGTAAGACTTATTAATATTGATTTATTAGGTACATTGTTGAAATCAATGCAAGCCTGCAGGCCTCGCCTTAATTTGGGTTTGTTTAATAATCAGTAGACCTGTGGTTACCATGTCTAATAAAACGGTGATTAGAGATTAGGCCACCATAGGGAACACAACACAAGCGTAACCTGAAGGGACACGTTGTGGTTGACAGCTGTACTGGACAGCCAACAGTGAACACTTAACTCACAAACTGGGCTGCTCAATAAAGAGTGAGTGAGTGCTTGGGGTTTAACGTCTGCTCAATAAAGAGAAGAACCAACAGTCAACACGCTGTTTTCCCTTTAGACTATTATACGGAACACAATTCTGTTCACAGGGCATGCAAGAGAATGTTGGGTAGGATAAAATTTTCGCGGCCCAACACCTTCACCTTGCCCGAAGTCAAAAACAAAAATTCAAAACATGGCAGACATTAAATTGAGTTGCCCGATTTGAAAGTTTGAGTGGCTGGATTATTGTTAAAAGATGGTTCACCAATGCTGGCTTTGACCTATTACATTTAGCAAAAATAAGGTAGGGTTCGACTTTTTTTTTTTCAGTGCAATTGTCCGTGTGGAAGTCTATATGACCGCAGCTGGGTGTTACAATAGCAACGTCCACTTAAGCTTTTGGCTAAAAGTTCCGTGACTGTCATGGCACTCAAACTTACCTTCTTTAGCTCAGTTGTATTTAACTTTCTGGTTCTAGATGACAGAAGTCAGATGGCAGTGTGTCATGTAAGGTGAAAATCACAATTTACAGTGAGGTTTGCAGGTTATCAGCTGTTGTTTTAAGTTGATTGACCCATGTCAGAGTTTGAGGTATAGTGAGTACACCAACAGTAATTATACTTACGCTTGTTTCAAGAGGTGTTCTGAATTATATATAATAGTACATTACATTGACAATCGATACTATCTTTCTGTCACATGACACACTTCTTACCTATAGAAATTGTTATCAAATTTACATTATTATCTCAAAAGTGTTTTTGTTAGATAAAGAATTTAACCAGTCCGAAGATTTAGTGAGCAGCTGGCAGTACAGTGTATATAAGTGTCACTATCTCAAGAAGGACAACTTATCAATGAACTTTGCTCATATATGGCATGTTCCTCATACTTTCAGATCTCAATGTGGCCAAGAGTCTGGCGATGGCTTGCAGAAAGACTCGACAGGCTTCACTCAAATGCTTGGCTGCATGTTGTGCACATCAAAGTCAAACTGTACACATGGAAATATTGTGATGATATGATTGCATTGTATGAGTGGACAATAGGCAGTTTAGTTCACATGTAGCTCTCTTAAGGTCCTAACTATCACATTGAATTTTGCTGGTGTTTCTCTTGATCAGCTGAATCATTTTCCTGATAAATTTTCAGCACACACAAAAGGTTTCTGGTCTCTAAATGAAAATAATATCAGTCAGAAAATACATTTGCCTCTTGTCCTTGCAAACCGCTTTGAGGGTTCAGGTAGTTACTTAATATTGAAAACTCAGTTCTTGGTTCTGATGTGCACTGGAGATTACTATACATCATCATGTGGTGTTTATATGCTATCTATGAACAGAAAGGGAAAAGAAAAAAAATTTTTGGCAGGGCAGATTTTTATAACATTTTTTTAGCTTACATTTGTCGCACGATAATTTGCATGTCACTATTACCATACAATTTTCCAATATGTGCGTTTATCATACATGTACAACATCTTTGTGAAGCAGAGCCCTGGACAGTGGCTCGTTTTACAAAGCGCAAAAAGGCCTACGTTCACGTAACTACCATGACGATTTAATACCTACAGTACTGGTCGCCATGGAAGTTAAGTGCACCTAGTGTTATGTGGACTTCCTGAATTGGGCCCTCCTCATTCATTAATATTACTCACCTGCTCAAGGGAGAGAAAAATATGTTTCATTTTGAAAGTAAAACCACTAGTTTCAGCAGAATTTAGCATTTAGTAAGAGTTTCAAAGCCATTGAGATAGATGTGGATTTTTTCTTCACTGTTGTTTATTATTGAAATTAGTCAAACACAATGCATAATAGTTAGTCAAGACCTGCAGGATGTTAACATAGTGTTCCACTTTATATTGAACTTTTCTCTTGTCTGTTTCATTATAGGAGGCCTTTGCAAACTATTTTCCTGAGCAGGGAGTTCAGGATGAGAAATTTTGGAAGGGTCTTGTGTATACAGCAGTCGGACTTGGAGCTCTGGCCACTGTCGTCGCTGCAAGATAATTACGGACCAACAGATTCATAATCCATTAACTGGATTAATATCTCTGAAATTTAAACAAGGCTATTTGCTTCACAGTTACAGATTTTCTTTACTCCACAGCTGATTGTGTTATGTAAATAATTTCTTGGTATTGAACAGTGTTCTAAAGTGGACAGCCTGCCTTTCTATTTTGTATACTTTTTGGTACGTGAACTTGTACATAGCAAAAGGGATGGATGCAATAAATAATGATTAAAAAGCTAGTTCTCATGAATGAGTGTGTGATAAAAAAATACTGATTAGTTCAGCAGTGATAAAAAGGATACCTCATGTTTTAACTATAGTATGACACTATCAGCTGTATGGACTAATTTTTTTTTTGTACTTTGTGAAAGTCATGGCTTGTATTCTGTTTGTGTTTATTCATCTGAACAATTTATGATATCTTCATTTCAGGCTTATAGGTATAAAATAGTTTTGACAATCAATTGTCCTCTGACCTCCATTGCAACATGCTGAGCACATGCACAGGGTTGCCATTGTTTAATTTGAATCTGTAACA
This sequence comes from Liolophura sinensis, assembly GCF_032854445.1. Taxonomy (NCBI): domain Eukaryota; kingdom Metazoa; phylum Mollusca; class Polyplacophora; order Chitonida; family Chitonidae; genus Liolophura; species Liolophura sinensis. Next base: position 44,527,144 of record NC_088302.1, on the reverse strand, counting down.
AGCCTGTATTACTGGCTATGAAAATAAAAATCCTTTGTTTATCCAGCCAAAAATGTGATTACAAATCAGTTTATTGCCTCGCTCAACAAAGAACATGCTTTGCTTATGTCGTACCCTGACTGCCGGCATCAGGATCCTATAACAAGGAAAGCAGTGTTTTTTTTTTTTTCTTTTTTTTTTTTGGATTGGTGTTTTACGCCGTACTCAAGAATATTTCACTTATACGACGGCAGCCAGCATTATGGTGGGTGGAAACCGGGCACAGCCCGGGGGAAACCCACGACCATCCGCAGGTAGCTGACAGACCTTCTCACATACGGCTGGAGAGAAAGCCAGCATGAGCTGGACTTGAACTCACAGCGACCGCATTGGTGAGAGGCTCCTGGGTCATTACGCTGCGCTAGCGCATTAACCAACTGAGCCACAGAGGCCCCGAAAGCAGTGTTAAACAAAATGTTAGGGGTGGTATCTCAAAAAGTACTGGATGTATTGATCTCAGGGTTCTCACATGTGTAGAGCACATATTAAATATGATAAATTACTTAATTGCCTGGCTTAGTGTATTGTGTATTAAAACCAACGATAAACAAAATGTTAGGGGTAGTATCTCAAAAAGTACTGCATTTAATTGAGCTCAGGGTAGCCTTAGTGGATCGTGTATTAGAATCAATGTTCAACAAAATGTTAAGAGTTGGCGTCTCAAACAGTACAGCACGCATTGACCTGATGTATACATGCGTTTAAAGCTAAATGACGCAAGGTGGATGTTCCAGTGCGGTTGCTCTGTGCATATTAATTACCGCAAATTACCCAATTTAGGATTTGACTAGTATTGGGCTCAAGTTTCGAATTCAGGCAAGCTCTTTGGTAGCTTTGCTGCCAAATTTAAGTCTGATTAAATTGTTTCATCTTTTCTGCCTTATCACTTCCTAGAAAGGTGATGTTGAATTGGGGATCGACTATTCCAAACCATAAGTTTCTGGGCCTAGACAGCACCTCAACCCTTACAGAATTAAGGCCGAGTTCATGAAAACTCTTGAGTCTTGTATTGAGTATTAGGCATAGGTTGTACATTTTCAGTCGACAACATTGTAACATCTGTAGACGGTAGGCCTATATGTTAAGTTTTAAATGAAACTTTAATATCAGCAATTCAAAGTGGTTAATTTAGAGCTAAAAGAATAAGAATACTCAGAGTTCAATATCTACATTTATATTAGCTAACAGGCATGAGATTTTTTCCCAGTTATCAGAGTAACTATTGCAATGCTGATTGAAAACGTGAGAAACTAGTTTATTGTCACAAAGTCCTTTTAAGGGTCTGAAGAATGTAGCGTTTTGTATGAATTCAACATGCCGAAGTCACTATTCGAAGTCTAACTTTAAAGAATGTACAGTTTGGTTTCTTTACAAATTTAGTCGCCCTTTTGCATGTAGGTTTTGTGCAAAACCCAGCAAGACGAATGTAACACCCGTTTAAATATTTGTGACATCATTGCCTAGTTTGCGACCGTACTTCCTTGGGTCCTCACGCGTAGGCTACACGTAGCCGACAACCATGAAGTTGATTGGGGGAACGGTTGTGGAATCGTGTTAGAGACCTGTAATTATATGTAGACAGACCGAGATTCCTGTTTTTCCGTTTATTTGTTCTTTTTAGAAAAATGATAAAGCTTTTTAAAGTGCTAAAATGACCTTTTTGTCAACCAAATGTCTCATTTCGCATTTTGTCACAAAACGGCAGCAGTAGGCTGGTGTTAACTCATGATCAAGACAAATAAAAACAGAGTATCGTCGGAGGAAAGTGCGGAGTTGGTTAAAAAAAAGATTAGGGGTGTTAATGTAAATGCCATGTATGACTCCAAGGCAAAATCTCAATTCATAATTCCTTAGTAATTTCCAATAATTGGCCCAGTAGTGTACCGTTTTGTTGCATTATATATGATATCGTATATAAAACAACTACCCTGTGGAGGGTAAAGGTAAATGCATTTCTTAGAGCACTGATAAATTCTATCTCTACATAAACGAGAAGTAGCTGAAATGTTTCACGATTCATATACATATACCAATGACAATTTCCTCAGAGTGAGTATGCTGTGTACACTAAAAAAAATTAGTGTCAATTTTGAGAGAAAGTTTGTTGTCTGGGTGCAAGAATGTATTCTTTAAGTGAACATAAAGTCAGCCAATAAAGCTGAATTAATCGCCATTTTGCCATGCTGTAGCTATCTTAAAGTGACGTCCACAAAACCCAGGAGCCATCGCGTACAACCGGTATTGAAGAATGTGACAATGAGAAAATACAAACAGAAAGCCCTGGTATCCAAACCAAAGAGTATCAGCTTTGTTCTGTGTTCAAAGGGCCGATGTTGTAGTTTGTCGCTCGATTAGGGCGATATTCGTGGATACAGGCGTCGTGTTTTTGGCGGTCCTGCGCGTCCTCGTCTGCATGGGTGCAAGTATTTGCCCGAGCTAACTCTACCGGTTTCAAGGAATTTACCAAACATAGCAGGACCTTCTGATTGATAACTGGGTGTAAGCATTTGCCCTTGCTGGCTGTACCGACTTAAGGAAAGTTACCGAACAAAGCATGGCCTTCTGATTAATATTAGACTCTTTAATTAAGATTTTGGGAAGATATTTTCCAAATAAATCTGACTGCTAAGGACAAATAATGCAAAGTCACAATATTTTTCTACAAGCAGTGACTCTTCCGATGCGGTTTTCTTACTAGCTCACCCTGACAAGTTACTGCAGCATCCTGCCATGCAACATGTACGCATTGTGACACGAGCTGTCGTTCTCGGTTCCCTGCTCATAAATGTGTGGTCCAAAATGCACCAAAATGTGTATCTGTCTATCCACTACAAGAAACCACACCGACAATCGACAGCTAATAGGCTTTTTGACTTGACAGCCAATTATCACGTGACGCTTTTAGCGCTAATGATTGACCAAGTAAGGGCTTATACAACATGGCTATTCGAAGAGAATTGTCCGTCAGTACCATATCCCCAATGCTGAACTTTCAAGATCTGGGCTTTCAACCTATAGATTTTTTTTACATACATTTCTGTCATAACTGTCCTACGTAATTTTTTCAATGTATATACAGTGGCAGGCTTTATGTTCACCTTAAATACATCACGCATATTCTATTAATTCAACATAAACATTCTATTAGACTAACAGGATATTGTGTTTAATTTGACAGAATATTGCTACAATAACAAAATACATCCTTCCATCAACCGGACAACAGAATTTCTGTTAAAATTAACATGAATTTTTAGTGTTTGGGTGTATGCTAATATATGGATATATTCATGAGAATAAGGGTTTCCTTTCCTGTCAGTTATACAGTCCATCAAATGACTCCTAAAAGTTGCTAATCCTTAGAAAGTGAAATGAATGGGTGACGGTATATATGAATGTAAACTAAGGTAAATGGAATACAAACGTGACCAAATGAAACAAAACATTTTTTTTTGTCAATGTGAGTGAAAATCTATCATTGGCAGTATGAAAGCAACATAGAGGACATGTATGGAGCTCATCAATACGATCGCTGAGTTCAAGTCCAGCTCATGCTGGCTTCCTCTCTGGTGGTATGTTTGAAGTTCTTTCAGCAACCTGAGCATGGTCGTTGGTTTCCTTTTGGCTCGGTCCGGTTTCCTGCGGCCATTGTAAAAGTGAAATGACTAACCGGTAGGGCACAAAATCCCCAGTCAAATAAAATAAGCCCTCTACCAAACACAAATAAAGGATGTCAGCATATGGAGATGCACGTCACATTATTCAGTAAATCCTTTTGTTGGTCCCCTATAGCCCTACACCTTTACCAGATGAGGCTATACAGGTTTATACACACTGTATACCTCGATCGCGTGTGAACGCTACGATTTCCCGAGCTTCACCTCGACAAGTTTCAGGCGATGTGAGGTGGTGCGGCTCAAAGGTGAGAGCCCAGCTGATGTTAGTATACCTTGCATGTATGCAGAATAAGAAGTTATGGGGAGTAGATCGTTGTCGAGTGGATATGCTTGTCTTTCAAAGACTAGGACAAAAAATCCTGGTTTCACTGTTCGTGCATGGAGCTTGGTGACAGTTGTAGCGGGCGACGACATTTCGTTGAAGTAGTAATTTATAACTGGATCAAGGAAGGTTGCACAAGGAAGTATTGCAATAATAGGCGTGGATATACGCTGAATACGTTTCGTGGATTATGACCGCGAGTGGTAACATGTATATGTTGAAGGCTTTGAGCTGTGCCAATTGTACTGTCTGGGCATTTGTTTGGATAAAAGTTACATGTGTATCTAGCTCAGCATGAAAATGCAGTATACATATACCTATACATATGTTGTAGAACAGGAAACAAGTGTGTTATTAACTAATATTTGTGACTTGGTTACATAGGATTAACATAAACTTCTATATATGTTAATCGTTGGTGTGTGATTTTCGCGAAGTGAAACAATGTGATATCCAGTTATGATGTTATAATATTGTGTAAGCTGATCGCTTTTATACATGTTTGCCTCCAGAGCCTGAATGCTTGGAGAGGACCTAACCACATAATTTATATATAGGTGAAAACATATAGATCGCTCTCGTTGGCCGATCAAATTGTAATGGCTTCTGTTCGAATAAGGTGACAGCTTTTGTGTAAGATGTGTTGTCGGATAGGCCTTCTTGGAGAAATGCCGTGGTTTCTCACCTAACCCGTCTCCTCAACGCATGACACGTTATATCTTTACAGTAATATATCATGTAGACAACGCTGTTTTAGTTTTAGTGTCTTTCATCTCTTCTATGCGAAGGAGGTTGATCTGGACACTAGTATATATGCGTTGTGTAGATTCGAATGACTCAAAAATCCCATGAGTAGGCCATATAAATGTATCCCTGTATTTCATGAAATATATGGGAAAGGTAAACTGTAGACATAAAATGCATTTGTTCCACAAGAAAAAAGTAGACTAAGCTGATTATGACTGAAAATTTTTGCGTAAAAAGGGTTCGCAAAATGTTGACAATTTTCCAACAGGCCATCTCGCCAATGGTCTTCATTGGAGCGCACTTTGTTAATTGACATTGAAAATTCGTGACCCTGTCCGTTGTCTGCATGTGAGAATAAAGTCATTTATCGACCGGTTTTTAATTTAGTATCACAGATCAGTTCCCCTTACCCCGAAATAAAATAAAAGTATAAAGCACCGAGGTGCATATTTCGAGACATTCACAATCAGATCTATACATTGTATATGACTGCGTGCATATCCAAAGCAAGAACGATAACTCTGAAAACATTAGCTTCTACATATATACATTCAGGTTGTGAAGTGTATATCCTCCCACGCTACAACTGTACTTTGACCAATCAGTATATAGATAAAATTTGATATAGGTTCCCTTAACATTGCACTTTCAATGACGCTGTCGGGATTTTGTAAGGACTATTTTTATCTATAGTACTTGTATGATGTATGAAAAATAAAACGTGTTTGCACATGACAGAATATATCGGTCAGTGCACATTCCATAGTGTCACTCAGGACGTTATTTAAACAAAATCTGTCCAACAGGCTTCAGTTCGGCAGATATACTACGGGTACCTGAAATGTCGCCTAGGTGCCAATATACATGTAACTTCCACCGGAAATCATCTAGCCATGCAATGAGCAACGAAGCCTCGTCGTGATGAAATCATTTCCCCCCTATTGATTTTATTGTCATCAGGTACAGTAGGGCCACCGAGCGAAGAGCGGTCGTTTCCTCCAGGTTCTCACAGGTTTCCTCCACCCGTAAACTCTTGAACGCGGACACATTGATGAAACATTCTTAAACCATCAATAAAACACCAGTAGTCTATGGTAATTAAAAAGGTTCATGAACAGCGCAACTTTCTCTATTTACCCCAAATAGCTCAAGTTTCAAATTATTGCCTTTCAGCAAATATTAGACTCGTACCTGTACTTTATGGTTTTAAAATGCTAAAGACATGAAAGTTTGAAAGAGTTATAAATCGGCCCTTCTTATAAACGAAGTTTATTACCGATTTTGAACGGTTACACGGGTACAGAGAGGTAATTCTTTGGGGTTATTCTAAATTATAACAAAAATTCTCTTGGAATTGCACTGATCGATTTTTTGTCAAAATCTCCTGTATAGTCTCTTCAAATAATATAGCCTTTTTATTACTGGACGTAAAATTTCACCCCCCCCCCCCACCTCCCGCCCAAAAATAACCATAAAATATGACTTTTGATACTGAAAATTATAATTTCCGAAAATCCTCGAACACACCTCAAAATATCTTTTTAAGAGAAATATCGATATTACACAAAATGATCATTGACGACATTATAGATCATTTACATTATATATAGCACTTTCATTATCCAGCCCGTTATTGTAAGATTTAATAGTTGTGAACTGCACATTTACGACAACTTTGAGTATACTCCGGTAGATACGGTTCAAGTTTCCTGAATGTCTGCCAGTAAGGAATTCAGATTTGCTGTGTATATATATATAGGGTTTGTACTGCATTCTCTCTGTCTTCGACACTATAGAGTTTGTGTTGTGCTCCCTTCGTGTGATTTTGGACAATATCTGGGGTTTGTACTGTATATTATCTCGTGCAGTATTGGGCAATATCAGGTAAACTTGTGCTGTAATTCTCCTCCTGCTGTCTCGAACAGTATCGAGTTTGTGCTGTATTGTGTCCTTGTGCTGTCTTAGGCAATATCAGGTAAACTTGTGCTGTATTCTCCACGAGCTGTCTCGAACAGTATCTGGCTTGTGCAGTATACTCTCCTCGTGCGATTTGGGGCAATATATTGGATTTGTGCTGTTTTTGTGCGGTCTTGGGCAAGATGGGGTTTGTGCTGTATTATCCGCGTGAGGTCTAGCCTTGGACATAGTGAAGTTGTAATGTATTATACATTTAACTTTATTATATTTTCATTATAATTAACACATTTGTCTGTATATGTTGTAATGATTCGTAACCGGAAATAGATTTGAAATGTGACCATGTTACGTGGGATAAACGGACAGACCTTTTGACTTAAATCCAAATGGAACGTGGCAAGGTCAGTCAGCAACCTGCGGATGGTCATGGGTTTCCCCCGGGCTCTGCCCGGTTTCCTCCCACCATAATTCTGGCCGCCGTCGTAAAAATGAAATATTCTTGAGTACGGCGTTAAATACCAATCAAGTAAATAAATTAAATTCAAAACTCTTTCTTGGTATATGGCTGGTTATTATAGAAAACTTTTCTCTTACTGATTTTCAGGATCAGTATGTATACGCGAGTACATTCTATTCAGCCTCTGAAGAATAAATGTAAAATTTGATCAAAGCTGATTTGAGGTAATAGACATAGGTAACTGCTTGGTATTAGGACATCCGGTGATTTACCTATCTTCTTTCAGATGTACGTTAACAATAAAATCTTTTTAGTCGCTAGATCCGACTTTGTATTGAGTGTGAGTTTCACATGGATTCTGTTCTAGCCCCTCTACTGGCTATATTGCAGTTAAGCCTTATGGCGCAAGTAACGGCTCGTATAACAAGAGTGCCACGTGTCGAACTCAAGCTTTCACAGACTCGGCTGTAACTTTTAAACTCAAAGCTGATATGTGTAGCAGGGTATTATATACGCGCTATCTACGTCCGGGCTGGAAGGAATTTGCCTTTAGACTAGTGATAGAATCGTAGACTTATAACCAAGAGATGGCTTGTTCAACTCCCAAGCTGGTGAGCCCAGTGAGATTCAGTGGATTTCGCCAAGGATTCACCTGATTTCCCCCACATCTACATCCGAGCATCATCATATTTTCGCAGTAAACCCCAATCAATCAATCAGTCATTTATTTATTTACCTTTATATTTATATACCTTTATATTTATTTGATTGTTTTTTAACGCCATGCTCTTTTTCTCTTATACAATGGTGGTCAGTTAGTTTGTGGTTAGAGGAAACCTTGGGTATGAAACACCGATCTCTGGCCATGAGGAGCCTTTCTCGCTAATGGTAATTCGGAGCAAGACTAAGTAGTCTGTTGTTCATCCTTGCCATTTCCACGACGTTTTGTGGCAAATAATGATGTACAAATTCCCTATCCAAAACCGGGTTTGAACTCGCACCTCGTATGACCTACGTGTGTGTGTTGCGAGAGGAGGGGGGGGGGGGGTGTAGGGGGTAATAATCTACAAATTCCCTATCCAAAGCCGGGTTTGAACTCGCACCTCGTATGACCTATAACGACTGAAATCAATCAATCAATAAATACATGTTTTAAATGAAAATACGTCAGGTGTACAGTTCTGTATATATTCGGACTTGACACAGCCTTGTGTATATTCTATTCTGTATTTTTATCAGTTTAATTCATTTACATTGATGTACAATTTAGAATACGAGTCCTACATATACAAGAGTATATATAGGCCGGCAGTGTGTACGACATATATAGTGTACGACACATATAGTGTACGACACCTATAGATTAATTGTATTTATATGTGCTGATGTCTGATAAAGGCAACGTGCTGTGTATAAAAATGTATACACATACATATATACCACGAGTTATTATTCACACTGAACCCAGTCACCTGTAAAAAAATCTGACCTAAAAACATGAGGGTCACATGACGACAGGTAAACCTATACCTGTTCACTCCAGCACTCCTTGTAAGCCGATGAGAGGCTTTCACCACAGTGACCAGGTCTCTAGTCTCCGTCCACAGGTAATATACATGTGCCACGTAAGTTCACCTCTGTCAAAGTGTACATAGTTAGTACCAATGCTGTTTGTCCTGGTCGATGTATTGTACTTAAACTGACGTGTCTCAGTTCCCGTTCCGCTATAGTTAGCTCCGAATTACGGTCAAGTAATGAGGCCTGTTGAGTTTTTTTTGTTGTTGTTGTTTTGGTTTTGCATGTAGGCTATAAAATTAAGTTAATGATGTCTGTATCTACCTGTATTTACACAGCATGAGGAAACGACAGCAGTGAGTCAGGAGGGGATTTGTAATATGTCCGCATTCAAGAGTGTACAGTGACAATGTCCGACTGCCCACCTGTCGAGGGTCAAACTGAAAATGGTCAACCTGACCAGCGCGCAGCCGGCCAATAGTGTTATGTCAACCTTCACGCAGTCTTGGTATCGAAACCTCTGCGGACTACTTCCTGTCACCCGACCTCCAAATGGCGCCAGGACAGGACTAGACGCAGTGCGGGAAGATAGCAGAGTTATTACGGACTATATTATATCGGAATTTGTGAAATCAGCCGACATAAGCGTTCACTCTTCCCTAGAGAAGATCTGTCTGACCATGAAGACTTTGGTGAAACAAGTGATGGAAACGGAAGGCAAGAGATTCACGGACTTGACGGGGGATATGGATATGGCTACCTTGAGGAATGACCCTCGGCAGGTGGTCAACGCAGTGCTGGACAGCATGTTTGAGGATGGTCGAATCCACTGGCTAAGGATCGTAGCCGCCTATGTATTCGCCATTAACCTGGCCAGGAGATGTACCTCAGAGCAAGACGAGACACTAGGAGTGAAAGTGGTCAGGTCAGTTGGAGAATACCTCTGCAACGAGAGCATGGCCCGCTGGATATTGTCAGAGGGGGGATGGGTAAGTGTATATTCTTCACGTGGAAGTATAGAGGTCGGGTCACTGCGAATATGCCGTGCGTCAAAATCAATAATGATGTTACATATTTTTTGTATGACAAACCTTTATCCCTATATCGACCTGAAAGTGAGAAATCAACTTGGTCATTATTGATGCTGAAATCATCAAAATGTATTGATACAATCTTACTGTGAAACATTTGAAATAACCACCTGTATAGGTGTGTTGTTCTTTGGATAGGGACCAACATAGTGTTGTAACGAATGTATCTCACTGCCCTGTTTGCTTAGCAATACAATGTTGATCAGGATACCCGTAGCATTCAGGCTCTTGAGGAAGGTGTATTTCGTCAGAGTGGAAAGTTCACATCCGCCTCAATCACGTGACATATAACGCACATTGTTAACTTCCACATGTAACTAATACGTTTATGTCATTTGTGTGAAACTAAAGAACGTAAAATACAACAGCACTTCTCGTGTGAACATGTGTTCAATCATTTTGTTATTCTCTTCTTCTTCTTTCAGCAAAATATTACGACAGTATTTGTGGATGCCAACGATTTGGAGCAGAAGTTGAAGTCTGTTGGTTATCTGGCGTTGGCAGTGGGATTTGGTGCCTTGCTATCTGTCGTGTCTTCCCGTTAACAGGTGGAGATTGTGGATCAGACAGTCGCATTGATAACAGTCAACGAAATCCGAACAAGAGAAAGACGTGTTCCACATTTTGGAATCCTGTTCGTTATATTACCAAATTTAGTTTGCTCTCGATGTAGTTTGTGCAGCAGGCATAACGTCACAGACCCCCATTAATTTTCCAGCCCCTAACATTTCGTGGCCCAGCCTGTGAGAAAGAAACCAATAAAATCTTGACATAGATTGACCGTCAAAATCTGGCCCTTTCTATGCCGGCAGCTGGGAGGGGTGCCTAGCAACAAAAAAGGGACGTCAGTCGCAGCCTTATCACCGCCTATCTCCTTGTGTCCTGTCGCCCAGAATTTCAAGCAAAAAAAGGCTTTACACCCTAAAATACACAGAATTACATTCGTAATTCATGCTCCCGAAAAACGGAAGTTGTAATGGGGGTCTGTGTCCATAATGTGAAATAAAACACGGTAGAGCGCATGAATGGTACCGCACCGCGGACAACAACAAAACGGCGGTGCATTCTACTCGCCATTGGCATTTTTTGTACTATTTATTATCAGTGTAAAGATATGGAACAGATCACAAATGGCAGCATGAAGGTATCGTATATTTTTGTTGATATGATAAGCATTATAGTTTTGTTAGCATATCACGTTTTTATTCTTGTGTACGTTTATGCACACGGTTTAAAGTTGACTCGGTTAAACTGATCATGTCGGTAACAAAAAAACAACTGTCCCAGTCAACCTCACGTGGGTGGCCTTCGGCTATTAATTATCCTTTAGCTGCATACAAATGTACGTTTTAAAGGTCTTTCTCTTAAAACGTTATATCCGAAAATCAGCACCACTCATTTCAAATTAGGCCACAGATGCGTTGGATTATTTAGAGAGGTGTGTATACACATATATAAGTTTTGGAGACATCGAAGAATCGCAGGGTAAAAGCAGACAATTGTAATATGAATATGGAAGACGAAAACACTGTCATAAACATGTATGATTAGTCGGATATAACATACTAGATGTATGACTGTTACAGTGCCATAAGCAGTCTTGTTTTCCTATTGACATAATGTAAACATACATCCTTTCCAGAGCTACCTGTACATTTGCCATTGTTGTTTATATTGCTACGTCTGTGATATTTGTAAAATGTTTCGATTGGCATTCTACACATGTATCAATCCTAATGCTGTGAAGCATTTTATCTCCTTTTAGTCTTGTTGATTCCACGGACAGTATATTTTATATATTGTTAGGTACTGTACAACAAGCGTTATCTATCATTGTTTACAACTTCCAAATTTATGTAGACATTTTTCTACATAACGATATTTATTCAAATTTGTGGGACCATTTTAATTGTTGTCGTTAATCTTTGTTATATTTTAAGCCTTAATCAATGTAGAAGACCCCCCCCCCCCCCACTTCCCCAGGGAATTCATATCATTCGGTAATATACATCATATTTATTTAAAGGGAAGGGTTATTTTCGTAAATAGCTATGAAAGATATATTTGACATGAATTTAATTTTATTGGGTATGTATTACAGTTTTAAATATCTCCGCTAAAGAATAATTGTAACATCTGTTTAACAGAAGAGTTTCTGAATCAAATAATAAATGGTATACTGTGGATGGCTTCTGGGTACATAGGTTCTTCTAAAGCCTTTGCTGTTTTGACAACACACTTCGGAACTTTCGCACTGGGTGTTGGTATATATTATAGAGATGATTTTATGTGTGCAAAGTTAGAGGGGGTAAAAGATTGATAGTCACATTTTTGCTGCTTTAAATGTATTTATACACATTCTTCCTTCTTTACTGGTTCGAGTTTTACATAATAAGATTGTAGTTCACGCTCGTGCTATTGAAAGCATAATGATCGATGGGCATATTGTGACTGACTAAGATAAAAGTTAAATACAAACACATCAAAACAACTGTTTTAGTGTACTCTTTGTATGTGCATGATACGCTCACACGTTGAGCTATATCGATATCTTTAGATGACAATACGTTTACGAAAATATAAAGTGTCTGTATGTACCAGTTCACCTAAACAGAATTATATCCAGCTTGTAAATAAAGTTTCATTCCGAAGTGCCTTTGAAGGCAACATGTGACAGCTTTTTACTCTGACCAAAAACTTACAGATACAAAAAGAAATAGAGTGCACGATATTTTCAGCATATTTCAGTTTTGTTTTTCATTTTTAGTTGAATCTCAGCAGAGCAATAAACATAGTTTAACGTTTACTGTGTCAAAATCGCACTCGAGGCTCGACAAATTTGAAATGAAGAAATTTGGTCACTGACATCAATGAAGATGATTAACAGTTAAGTAACGCTCTAGAAATTAGCCAGGACAAAGGAGAACTGTATTCTTTCCCAACGTTGTGGTTCCGCATGTATGGAACATGAAGGTTTATGATTTATGACATTTTAACAAATATACCTTTGTAGTAGAAATTTGTACAAGTAGGCGACTGGATCATAGATCAACGCAATTGTGATGCAGACAAATTATTTTACAGTGCTTTGGATGGTTCATGTATGTATATGTGTTTGGGTCACTTTATACTGACCCACCAGGCCAACCAGTCCTGTTCCCTTGCTCTAACCTCTCAGTGCTGGGTGCCAGGAGAGGCCACAACAAATAGGACCTAGCATTGTTAAAGTTTTTGCGATGATGCGACCCGGGTTTGATCCCAGATATCCCGACTTGAAAGTATATGTCATGTATATATATCAGTCATTACTTGCGACGTATAGGCCGGCTGTAGATGGTATAGTTTGGCAAAGTTGAATGATCCCGTTGTTAACATTGTTAATCTACTGGCGTTTGTCCAGACTTCCTCAGGTTTTATTACTTGGCAAAGTACCGGAATCATGTTGACATTTTGCCCTTGTGATTACTGTGTGCTGAGAAATAACGTGTGAGTCTATATACCATAATGGGGTTTTATGGAAGCCGTGAAAAACACTTCTATGAATTTCCAAAACTCGATGGACCCTACACTTGACGCGGTTCGCGTCAATAAAGAACACCACAGTATACTTACATGCTTTATGCTAACTACGTTAGCATGTAATGAAGGTTTACTCCTGAAGGAAGTTTAACGTGACATGGTGTGCTTCCTTTGCTATATACCACGTACAGTGATACGATGTAATAAATTTACGGTCACATTATTTCAACCTCTTTTACTAATGAATACTTGACGCCTGTGCAGTAAACGAAATAGAGGGTTCAACTAAATGCAGGGTGTATTTGTTGTTTGTGATGATCACGTGTCCAGTCCGTTAGATCGCGGGATCCCTTCAGATGCTGTTTAACCTGTATGGTCACTAATTTAAGGACATATCTTCTGATAAATGTTTCTGTATATGATGCTTTGATATATTTTCTGTTTCATTCTGGTCGTGTTGACAAATATATTTACGGGAAAAAATTCTGTGATATTTGAGCAGGCTCCTCATAAAACCCGGTTTCATCAATACCTGAGGGAACAGGTCCTGCAAAATAAGGTCTCCACTTCTCACGAACGACAAGAACGATCAAGCCTCAAGGTCTTGCTACCTTAATTGATTAACTGATTTATTATGTTCTCCGTTAAAAGATACCCACGTGGAATTGTAGATCACTTGGTTGTCCTGATTGTCCGCAGACATTGAATTAACATGGAGCTTCTCTCTGTAAAGCCAGATGTCCAGTTTCATTGTTTTGATATCTTTGCATGTTAATACAGCATTTTGAGAAATTCTAGATTCTAATTATAGTGACGTCTACGCTATTGCTAACTCCATGATCCTTATGGATATGTTACTTCGTGGGTTTATTAACACAAGGTTTCGATGTAGTTAACATCGTTACCAAGTGACTGACATCATTGGAGTAATAGGTTAAACTATAACAATTTGCGTTATAAATGTCAGAAACATAAAAAGGAGTAAGTAACAGGATAAATGGAGATAAGCCGACTTGACAGCATTTATGACTGGTTGAACCCCCACTGAGCCTAACTGGTGTTAAGCCAACTTATCTTGATAAATGCTCAGTTTCTTACTCCTTTGTTATGTTTATGACATGTAACTCCAAGTGACTCATGGTATAAAACCACCATGATATAAAAGACAATAGCACGGTTTTATGGTTTATTTTCTTTTGATAACGGTTGGCCACGGCCTGGTTGTAACATTGCTGATCTGGCATTAAGCTATCATTATTCGTTATATTCTGATAATGGTTGACTGCGACATGGCTGTAACATTGCTGATCTGGCGTAATTCCATCACTATTCATTCGGCTCTGATAACGGTTGAACACAACATGGGCGTAACATTTCCCATCTGACGTAAAGCCATTATGGTCGATTCTGTTCAGTTAAAACCTGGTTCAACGTTGCTTTCGCCTCACCCAACCTGGTCATGGGATGCTGACACCAGACATGATACTCCACAAAGTCGTGCTCACCATGTCTGAAGAAATGATTCCAGGTCTGTCCACCATACGTTATCTGTTGCAATACCAGGAGACACATCCCGGAGCTGTTATCTGCCCGCTACACAACGGACCCAGTGCCGTCATATATTGTTTATTTTACTATTTTCACGCTGTACCCAGTTATATATCACTCATGCAAAGGCAGTCAGGTTAATATGTGGAGGAAACCGAACTGAACTAGGAGATAAAAAAACACCCTTCGGCAACTGTGGACTCTGAGCTGTGGTGAAACCAGTGAGGGGCGTGTTCTAACAGCAAACCTCATTTTGGTGCTGCTTGACTGAATCATGATGAACACAACTGGTACTGGCAGAACAGGGTTTTACTATGCTGAAAATTACTGACATCACTCTAACCAGCCCTTGCATAATTTAGACAACTCTATCCTTCAAAACCATAAAGAAACCGTTTCGAGTTGAACAAAATAATGGCTTGACTCGACGTATTATTTCGTGCAAATAGAACATGTACCTTAGATGATCATACATTTCGCCCACAAAAGAACTCTTAGAAGCAGGAACAGTAATCGCCGAAATTTATGGCCATTTAGGGCAATCCTGGTTTAGGACAGGCACGATTTACTATTTGACTATGCCCGCTATTTTAAGAAAGAAGAAAAAAAAAACATACCCCAAACACAACCACAATACATTTTTCTTTGAATTAGGACTATAGCCCTGCTACTTTGGAAACGATTCTATTTATTTAAAAAAGGGGAAAACAAATAATAAACGTGAAAGTAAAGCAAAAATCGCTCTTCACGTGAAACACCGAGTTTTCAACAAAGTAATAAAATATCACCGGTTGTATATTTTCCTGTTATGTACACGTGGATATGATGATCCCGTTATGTTTATATGTATATACATAATGCCAAAATGACCCTGTGATGAATACATGGAAAACATAGACAAAAGCCCATTTATACATTCATACATATAAGGAGTAAAATTAACGATCAATTTGGAACTATTGAAAACAAATGATTCACTCGCAAAATGTTAGCAATGGTCGGTAAGGCCAGGCCAGTGGTCAAGGATAACATGAGTTCGTTCATTCCAATGTTTCACTTCTGAGGCGAACAGATCTCAACTGCGTTCAGTTTAACATTCTACTGGATGCCTGAGTTTATTTATTTCTTCACCACACATAAAAAATATCAATACCATCCTAATCGCCATGTAATCATCGACGAAGTCTATCATGTGACGCAAACGTAATAATACTCCGACTGTCCCAACTTCTGGATTATCGATATCAATAAATATGTCATATTTTACGATATCGATGAATAATTTTTGCATATCGACAAATTATTCACAATTAACGATTATCGATATTAACAGTTCAATGTCAAATGATATTTTGCCTCCTTCCATATTCACACAAACATATACACTTAAATATTCACAAATGACGACAACATAGATGGTTTTCTTGAGGTAAATAGATGTTAAAAATGTATCACATGATTGAATCAGAGTCATAATAACGGAAGGAATGACCATATCGCACACCCCTATACACATATACGTTTCTGTCCTATTCGTCCTATACAATATGCCTATGTTTTATAGTTACCCTAATTTCTCAACCTTTTCGCATATGAAAGATCAACTTTCAGCACAATTTATGCACATTTCAATGCGATTTTGGAGACAAAAACTACATTGGTTGGATTAGCCAGTTTCAGGACTTCACAAAAAGTGCAATTTTATCAGTCGACGCAGAATAATGTCTTCAGAATATGTTTCAATAAATACATTGCAAATATGCGAAAAGGTTGAAGAATTACAGTACGTGTGAAGTCAGAACCACAGAAGGCACAGTCATCTAGTATGTGACTAGTGTGGTATACATGCGGCAGCTAATTCTGGGATTTGTGCTGGGAAGACATCAGTTTGTTATGTAACGAATTTTAACATGTTTGCTTAAACCTTCGCTCCAGTTTCGCATTTAGCAAATAATTAAAGTCAGCAGGTCAGTGTTGTAAAAACATTTTTTTAAAGTGTATTTACATATTCAGCTGTGTGTACTATTAAATTCATAATCGCCAGCATTAATTGTTTCCCAGATTTCAGAAGGATCATGTAGTACACTGAACAAACAGAACTCTACGCATACCAAATACCACAACTCTTCTACACATAACTCGACACACATAACACTCCTATAACTCAACACATATAACACACCTGTAAATGAACACACATAACACACCTGTAACTTAACACACATAACACACCCATAAATCTCTACACATATTTCATCTTAACACAACATACGTAACGCATCCACAAATCTATGTACACAACACATCAATAAGGCATTGTACATAACACTGGGACAACCTTTACCCTGCATGAATTGGCCACAGAACGATCTGTGATTTTCTGAAAGACTATGGAGGAATAAAATGAACTAAAGCCTGCATGAACCTATATATACAGCCGTGGATGATAATGAAATGGTGAAGAGTGTTGTAGTGAATATCATCTCAACCCGGGATTCTTCAGCCGCATAACTATACCTTGGCCTGGATTAAGCACGATGTTTTCCAATTCCAACTCTTGTCCTACTTCATAAATATGGTGCTGGAAATTTCCAGTCGTGAACACAACTTCTCCTTCGGTGGCATCTGCACCGGATCTAAAGTCCTCCATGGCAACAGAGTGTCCAAAATTTATGGCAACAAAATAAGCTGGCTGGCCGTCTACTCTGCGCACAAACGAGAAGATGTTGTCGTTGACGAGCACGTATTCGAATGAACCAAGCTCAAAAGCGGCTTCCTCACGTAGTACAGCCAACTGTCGGTATAACTTTAGGTGACTGGGGCTCTTGGCACGTGATTGGGACTAAAAGAGACATGGAGTATAACAACTTTAGCAAATTGTATGACATACAGTTTAATTGGAACAGAGGTTTTATTTTCCTTTTTAATTTGAATACAAGCATCAGGGAAATATGGTGGAAACAATAAAATGTAGATGTATTATCTAGTCTATCTTTGGATGCGCCATATCAGAAGCTTAAGATTGGGAGTGTACCCGCGTAAGATTAGTTCCAACATAAATCAGAAATGGCCTTTCGTAATTCAGTACATTATTAATCATATTTCGATCTATGTTAAGGAATAAATCTTGAAAACATCCCTAATAAATCGTTTTTGATCAAGAAACGAAAGACTTGTGTGTATATGAACATTAATTGTCATAGGGACAGAGTTTAGTCTTAAATTTAGTTACCAATTATGATACTAAAACATTTAATGCTGATAAAAGGTTAAATATCATATTTATTACAGTGTTTATTGAACAAAGACCCATATATATTGGACAAATATATTCACCTCTACATTAAGGACTGTGTACATTGGATGGATGGGTAACCAGGGTTTTGATGCCGTTGTAAAGCCGCTTTGATAAGAGTGGTTCCACTGCATCGGTGACCTCACGGGATCTCGCGATACTTCCCGGTATCGCTCCGGGCCATAAAACCGCCCAAAGGGATCTTGAGTGTCATCGTATGACAGTTCAATGTTCTCTAGACCAATCTCCTCTCCATAGTAAGTGGTTGGCGTGCCAGGAAGAAGTAATAACAGGGTGTTCAGAGCGTTCACAAACTCCAACCCCATCTTTGAAGCGATTCGGGGGTTGTCATGGTTACCAAGCTGTGAAAATGAAATGTTATGAAATGAAATGCTGAGTCACAAATGTTGAACCCATCCGGTTGTGTCACACATGTACTACGTGTGCGTATCTAAACTTTTATCAGGTATGTCCGCATCCTGTATATTACGCAAGTCAGAAGCTATTTTAAACAGTTGTGTTCTGACCTCCGTGGTATAAGTGAAATGTTCTTGAGTACAAGGTAAAACATCAATTAAATCAATAAGTAAATAAACAAATAAAGTTTAAACATTTCATTGTTCATATTATTCTGCTCTCGCTAGACTCTCTAGTTACAGAGTTCAAAAAGATTTTTCCTATCGCAAATTCTACACGGTAAATGAGTTTTGCTCACCACAAAATTTGGCCATTTCCCTTCTGGTAGATGATCCAACAGCTTGTTAACTATGGCTTGAATGCACTTTCCCCCACACGTCCGGTTCAGGAACAGCAAATCGAAGTAAAAGGCCATATCGGCGCCACTTTGATAAAATTTGATCACCTGACTGATATCTTCATCATACACCTCAACAACCATGAACCTGTGAAATTCACATGCCTTCTATGTTAATTATATGCTTACACACTAGAAGTAAGTTTATATAGATACTTGTTCAAAAGCTGCAAAAACTACATTGAAATGTCCCAATAAAACCCCTTTGGTATGGAATTGGATACTAACCATTTAGCGTCTAAAATGGTTACATATATAAAACTTCAAATATGGATGTTTTGAGGACAAAGTCCAATATTGGACTATATATTTATTTATTTGCTTGGTGTTATACGCCGATCTGAAGAACTCGGGTATATAAGGCATGAGATTATTGTATTAATCTACATGTGTATATACACCGCATAATATATACAATATATATATGTATAGCGGTTCAGGAGACCGTCACCATTACATGCCCTCTAGCCAAACACGTGTTTTTTAATTTTATTTTATAAAATACAGTTGCATAATTTTGTACAATGTGTATATATGTCGTTCACTACAGCACGAAGACTTTGAGTTGGGTTGTATGTTAAAATGTAGAACGAATAAACCTCAGGCCTATCTTGCACTAATCTTTCTTTCTTTGTACAAAGAACAATGGTAACACTGATTCTGTTCTAGGCAATATAAATTAAGTACAGCAGTACCCTATACACACAAGTTACTCTTTGTTCTAGGCTTCTTTGCCTCCGGCATCCCACAGAGACGAAAAAAATGTTAACTCCAAAATGATAAATGTGTCTTTGTACATCCGACACAAAAGTATGTGCTTATGAGAATTCACAAAGTAGGACACGTTTGTGGTCTTCGCAGCGGCGCCAACACTGCAGCAAGACGGCGACATTGTTGTTATATAGAGATTTGTTTATCTTTTTCATTCAGAAACCACGGCACATTAGCCCCTGTTGGCTCGGATATATGTACCAAAACCTATGTGCTCTTAATGCTCTGTGAGGAGAAACTCTAAATGCCGTTTCTGGAGTGTATGAGACGCTAAGACACCTGTTTTTTTTATACTTAAGGCGAAAATGTTACAATTTTCAAACTAGTCAGCACTAGTTTTGAACATCAGTATTGTAAGCATTCTGGGATGAATGGCTTATACGATGAGTTCTGTCTGGAACCATATACATCTGCTACTTCAATAGCCTCAACTCAATATTACCGTGCTTAAAACAGGAACATGTACCAGCTGATCGGGGCAGATTAAATAAGGCTCTAAGGTTCTGAATTAAGGGGGAATAAAAAGAAAAATAATGTTAAACTGCCCAACATTTCCGCTTCGTGCATAGTTTGCCTCACAGCGTTAAGACGAATATTTACCTTTTCTTTCCGTCTTTCAGTTCGTATTCTTCCAGCAACTGGCGCCAAGACCTTATGACGTCATGAGTCTCGTCTTGGTTCTGAGTGTAAATATGGCGGACGTAATCGTGTTCTTCCTGGAAGCAGAATATAAAGTGTCAATTTTGTCACCTCAATATTTCATACAAATACATTCGAAACAAATATTTCCTGTATGACAATGCAAATAATTTGACATTTATTCAATAGTCTGCTTCCAAACGTACATTTGCAAAAACATTTGTTTACATAATCACTTATATATGCACGATTGGAATAGGAATCACTTTAACAATAGGGAACTGAAAAGCAATTGAGCCATAAATATAACTACTAAGTTAAGCTGAAAAGTCAAGCGTATTTCATTAAATAGAAAGCCAGTTAAAGGCTTACAAGCGGGGCATATACACATACTTTCCACACTATAAACCCTATTCACCAACAGCAAACATGACTGCTTACCATGTGACTTACCATCAGCTAGACGAGCTGTTGGCGAACATGTTTGGAAGGCAGGGGGAAAGTAGCAGGGAGAGACGAGATGTGGTCATAGCTCGTCAACGATGTATAACTGTACAGGTCTTCACTCTTCCTCTATATCGGTTAGGTTCACACAGAAAAACCAGGTTCAAATTAAAAAGAGGACATATCCACTGTCCAGTTTATTTGCGAATATTTTGAACAATTTCATAATCTTATTAAAATGAAAACTGCATCTTCACTTATTAGTCAAAAATTTGTTGGCAAAACAAATCACAATGCTCATTAATTTAAGATTGACTCCGAAACTGCTAAACACACTATATTAAAATCAAACACAGGTAATGATAATAAATATAATTTAGCTAACATTATTCTTAACATCATGATTGTTAGAAAAAATATCTATTTAATGCTTCAAGTTACAGTTTTTATCATCAATTTCGAAACTGGAATCTCATACTCAGGGGAGTTGCAAAAGTTAAATAATCTCCATTTATATGTTGCATGCACTGCAATGAAAAGGCTAACTTAAGCTATGTGTGTGTCAGCGCATCCTGCATGTGCCTTCCACTTTCTAACTGACAACAGGCATCTGTCTATATCCGGTTCGTATAGATCATTCAAGGAGCGTACAGATCCGTTGGAGAAGAATTTTCAGTAAGCTAGAAGAAGCATATAGTGTGAGAGAGGGTTTTCCTAGAAAATGAGCACGTTGAAAGACTGCGAAGGCGAAAGAGAGGACAAGAGATGAAGACCACAGAAACAAAACATACAGACAGCCACAACAGTTCTTGTGTGGCATTGTAGTGTTTAAAGTTGTAGGAGGGAAATCTCAATAATCTGTACAAAAGCAACATAGTTTTGCCAGAAACATAGGACTGTTACCAGTGACTACGGACCCCCAGTCTAGTTAACACAGCTACCTATGGCATATATGTTATAACCGTTTTCAGTATCCATCAATAATGATAACCGTTTTCAGTATCCATCAATACTGATTTTTAGATTACCTTCATTAAAACAAATATCCAGGTTATTCATAGTCAACCATAGAATAGTCTGTGGGATCAGATTCTATAAATAACTCTAAGAAACAACAGACCACCAAAGAAATTGACAAAATATATCTTGAAAAAGTATTGTGTAGTTATCACATGGAAGAGATAATCTAAAAGCAGAACAGCCTATAATAAGGAGATGTAAGATACAGTTCAAGATTGTTCATAACACTAAACATATAACAGTACAGTGTAAAACGGCATTAGATGATACAATAATTCCGCTCACCTCGGTGACATTTGGCTTGAAGGAACGCGGTTCATTCAATGATACATCCTCAACTTCAAATAACGTCTGTATGGCATCAACTCTGAAGCCATCCACGCCTTTGTCTAGCCAAAACCGCATGACACCCTATAACAATGCCAAGAGTTCAAACAACATCAAATGTTTGGCTTGCATTTTCTGCACTGAACCTTGATAAAAGAGAATAACGCATGTTAAATAAAACTTTGAGATTTGCAAGACAAACTGCCCTTTGCCTTACCGTGATAGATCATACGCAATTGGAAATATGGCGTGTGGTGAACAACAACAAATGGAGACAGACTTAAGTGTATTTAAGTATCAGTACCATTTCGTTTCTGACTGTGATTATGTTAAAATGCATCTATTAGACTAGAAAGCATTGGGAATTGATTTCCAACAATGCAATGCACTGTTTGCTGTACTGACCTCCATTTCCTCACGAACTTTGGGGTTCCTCCAATTAAGGTCAGGTTGTTGAGGAAGATATTGATGGAAGTAATACTGCTCCCTGTTCTCGTCAAATTGCCAAGCAGAGCCGGAGAAAAAGCTGCGCTATAACCAGTAAAAAAAATAGTCTCATGAAATTACATTAAAACAGGGCTTCAGTCACACGCCTGAAACCAATGCCGACTTTATCAAAACCGGTCTATTTTCAGCTACCAGCTAACCTATTCTTGGCGGTATTTCCGCTCATACCGAGAAAACTAAGTGTGTTCACATGAAGCGCTCAACAAGTATTGCCTAAAAAGGTAGCTTCTATGACATTTGAGCATCTTCTGGTTCAAATGATGCTGATGTTGGGCAATCTCCAAGATTCTAGATACCAATAAGTGTAGGACATTTTTCAAATTATGTGACAACGGAAACACCAAGCCTGTATCCAAGAGGTGCACAATAACAGAAATCTAGAAATATTCTAATTTCCTACTTGGTTAAATTTACATTTAATATGTTTGGGTGAAATCCTAACACCAAAAAACATTAATACCCAGAGGAAAGTTTTTACATATTGGACACTTTCGGTTCTTGTCAAGCCGGACAAAGTTGTCAAAAACTGCGCTCCAAATTTCGAGTCGCTGTCATGCACAGAGTTATAATTTTATGTTCACCAGTCGTTTATCTGGTTAATATGCTTATTTCCCCCCAATCCATCAAACGTCTGGCTGTAATTATTTGTAACGACTGTGGACCAATTAACAATTATTTACCCAGTTATTAGGAGGTGAGCGTGTCTTGTTGATATTGACCACACCATCTTTCCACACGTAGTAATCGTAATATGGGTTACTGGAATTGCCTTTCCGACTTTCTATGAACCAGGGGTGCTGATCACTGGTGTGGTTGGGAATGTAGTCTAATATGACTTTCATACCTGGAAAAATAAAACAAATAGTATTTTCACTGACTAACTGATGCTTCTGCACAGTTGCTTGTATATGCAATTTTTTTTTCGTGTTAAATATTTAAGGAACGAAGTTTTAGACGCCCATGCTCTTATAGTCCTATACAATATGACTTAGTTTTTCATAATTTTGAACTGACACGCTGCCATATCACCATGTTATATTACTCCTGGGCGACAACCACTCAACAACAACAGCATATACCCAGGATAAAGCCTAAGACACCATAATTTAGCCCTGGGGTAAAGCCAAACAGCCAAGACATAGATCCCAGTCAGCATTTCCTGCTTCAAGCTGATGTTTTGAAACGAACAAATATGCTACTTGAACTACAAAACATACCCCCACCCCCTCACATCGCAAATAAGTAATATCGTTTTTTCTTACCTTTTGCATGAGCTGTCTTCAACAGGATTTCGAAGTCTTCCATTGTCCCAAAAATAGGATCCACTCTAGTCTGGTTTGACAAATCATAACCGAAGTCTGCCATTGGGGACTCGAAGAAAGGACTTAGCCAGATCACGCCTACGTTTAGATCCTTCAAATAGTCCAACTTGGTCGTGATCCCTATGGAACAAAAGTTCGAGAAATCAAAGTGGATTTTCATTATATGCAGAAAAGCTACAACACATGTTTGCTGAATATAATAATGACGGGCCTGATTTGTTTCTAGTAGAACATAAGCTCAAAACCTACCACAGGGTTTATAAAGGTAAGTAATATGAAGAATAGTTCAATTCTAGGGCTCGAGTTAGCATCTAATTACACGTAAAATGATGCCAACCTTTCAAATCCCCTATTCCATCCCCAATCGAGTCCATAAATGACCTGGGATATATCTGGTAGATGATCGATGTCTTCCACCACTCTAAAGCTTTCTGTCCTGCTGTTTTATGATTCTGACCCACGAAGAGAGACCTTGTGTTTAGCAAGAGCTTGTCAGTTCTAATGATCATGCCCAGACAGAAGGCAAGAAAGACGATGAACAAAGCACCCTGTACAGAGACGTGGTACAGACCGGCACCATCTTTGCAGACAGGGCCCACCGAGACTCGTCGTTTCCTTCGCTTGTTGTTTTCCTGAAGAAAAAGGGAACAAGAAATCTGACCAAAAATGTCTGACAAGTAAATAACTGTATGTGTTATAGCCTTCCTCAGTATCATATAGTCGGTTTGTAAAATGACTTATCAAAGTGTCCTTTACAAAAAAATTGAAAATTATGCATTACTTTGCACAAATCAGTAGTACATGTATATGCAATTTACATTTTGTAGCGAATGAACTTCACTCCTACTGCAAGGGGCTTGGCCGAAGACAATTATATACTTCTAATGGTCACAGGCTCGAATCCGACTCTTGTTATATTTTCGTCTGAGACTTTCAGTCACGATGTTTCGTCACGCGCGTACCTGTCAAATTACTGTCATGTTTGAGCGTATTAGCCTGTATAGGTACATATGTCTGTATTGAAACAGCCAGGGTTATATGCTTACTGGATCCCTGGTAAACCACCCCCCCAAAAAGCTATTAAGTATATAAGGATTTGAACAAATAATGGATCAGCGGCCCCTGTGGTTGGTTCAGTCTTTTGCATTGGTTGGTCTATATTTTTTGAGCGCACCCGCAGCAGTACGTCCTGATATAATCCCCGTGGAGACTCATTTCTTATCAGTCTGGAGCACTATTTTTCAAATACAAATTGTTTTCATTTTATTCACAGTACTGTACAGAAAAAATGCTACGTCATTCGTATACACATCTGTAACCGTTATATCCTCGCCACGTAAACAGGGGAAACACAATTCAGTTCACCTCCTTTCAATATACTGTTTCCTACATACGAAAATAGTTTACATCACATGCGTCTGTGTTTATTTTTTCCGCAGGCTCGCCAGGACCGTGAACTACTAACCGCATTGCACAGTACGTCATACTGAAGGTGTGTTAGCATCCTGCTTTATGACTGGCTGAAAATCAGTTATTCGGTCAGGCTAAATCATGCTAACACCCGACAACACCAAGAGTGCAGGTGCTTGTCATGCCCACATATAGGCCTTGATCGGGCTATGGAAAGGCGAGATTTAGCAGCATACATTTCACGCTGATACATGCACAGAAATTATAACATGGTACTTGTACTTGTCCTTAAGTGTTTCACATTTTCACCTTTAGTAATGCACTGAATATCGGCTTTCCACTGATACTATATATATTTGACCTATAACCCACTTATCGAACGAGGGTCCACAGGGACTGCTCACAAACCGGTCATTTTCATTTCACAAGCAATAAATTTTTGAGAAAATAATCAACATATAAATGCACTATGTGATGGAAACACTGACTATCTAGTAGCTGAAATACAAAACGAGTCATTTGACGCTCCTAGATGGCTTGAGAATGCACCCAGTCTCTTGAGAGCATGCGAACTCGCACCAGTTTGAATGGTCTCGTTCACAAGACTTGTCTGGTATGCTTTACAGTTTGCTCCTTAACAACCTGTACTTGCAATAAAATACACACGTAAAATGATTCTCATACTCCTCAACAGGTAACCCGTTGTCAATTGGAATAATTATTTTGCCAATTATTATTATTATCATTATTATTATTATTATTATTATTATTATTATTTTAGGAGCGGCTATTTTCATAGGCAGCCCCTCGGACCCTCGCTTAGTTTGATATTTCGCTTGTTCCCACTCTGGAAATTTTTCAGCTGCTCCTGATAACGAATTATTTCTTTTGGACTTGATTTACTTAATTAACATCAATTATTTTGACCTAACACTCAACCAGTTTCAATATATCTCACCGATTGGAACTTCACGAGCCACGCCATCAGGTTTCTTGTGAAATGGTTGAATCTTTGGTCGCTGTTTGGTCGGTTTGACGTATAATGGTTGAATCTTTAGTCGGTGTTTAGTTCTTCACTGAGTCGCTCTAACTCGAATCTTCTGTTTATTGCTTCCCACCTACAGCTTTATTTTCTCTAGCCAGGCGGCTGCTGCAGAGTTCCGCCTATTTCAGTGACGTAGTACACGGACAAAGGATGACTTGGATTCTCCATTGGCTACATATTCCTGGGTGATTTGCCTTTTGAATAAACACGACATTTGTGGTCACGTGGGATAAACAAAGGTAAGCGGATAGCTGTGTCCGATTTAAATCAGCCCCTACAGATTTATTTCATGTCCGACAGTGTGTCAGTGGGACTTGGCTGGACAGATTCAGACAAAATAATTTTCGGGTCATGGTCTTCTCCATAGTTGCAGAAGGCGAGAATCTGAAATAGGTGAAGAGCACCGACCGCTTCACTCCGGTTGGGGCTCGATCAGTCTGGTTGTACGAGTGTTAAGTGGGGTTCAAGAATGTGGGTGTCGTATTATGGCCATTTATGTAAGTGGACATATTGGAAAGATGATGCTGTACAAATGTTTGACCACGCTCTCGAATAAGGTTTTCTGACCGTGCTTTGCTTAAGCCCACTTTTGGTTATGATGACCTGTATTCTCTAGCCACCATAGGTCGGCGTGATCATTCAAATATAGCACATGACCCAGTCTGTCGTGCTCACTGTGTTTTGTCACATATTTATGATAAAAAAAATCTTGTCTGTACTCAGACCTGTCTAGAGTTCAGTTGACTGCAAGCAAGACAAATAACAGAACACCGTAACCTAAGATTTCACAGAGATGCAATTGAAAGCGACTTTGTATATAGCCAACTATCTTGCGCAATAATCATACAGGAGTAATGGCGAGTAGGGTTTGAACGGCAGTCAAATAAATAGATAAATAAAAAATAAATAAATAAAAAATAAATAAATTAAACAAAGGGTATTAGCATTGTGAGAATTGCATACAGTAATTACTGATACTGATGAAAAGTCGAAAATATTGTCCTCTGTACGATAAATGTTATTTATATGTATTTTTTCCACCCACCATAATGCTGCCCCCCGTCGTATAAGTGAAATATTCTTGAGTACGGTGTAAAACACCAATCAAATCAATAAAAAAATATTTTTTTAAAATTATTTTTGTATGAAAAATTTAGCGAAAACTATATATGTACCCATCAGTATATACCTAGGCCTGTCGGTAAACACATTTCCGGGCCGTGTCAACAGGTGTGTGAGCGAGAGCAGGACTTTCTACGTAAATGTTATAAATAGATGTGAAACTTTGAACTGTACCTGGAAGGCTATATCTCTCGATCACTCGATGTATGAAATCCTGAGGAATACGTCACAACCGGATTTCAATGAACAATAGTTAACAATTTATTATAAACTCCCCTTGACTTCCTGCGCTCTAATGACTGGCTCTTGAAGTGTATAATGACGGCATATATGCTTACTTTCAATACACGTCACAAATGATATTTACTTGTGTAGAGAGGGGGTGGGGATTAATATTAATAACGTGTCTGGATAATTCATGGGACAAATTATTTATCTATATATCGCTAAATATGTAGATTGATTGTAAATCGTTATCTATTAACGATACAGATAAGCTATCTGTTTTCGTAAATGTGCTTTGACTTCACAAAAACATGTTCGACATCAATTAATTTATCTAGATTTCTCGCTGGTTCAGACTTAATTACACCCTAAATTGAATAAGATCGCATGTTTTATGACATCTAACAACTCACTCGTTTGTGCATGGCTGTCACATTGGCTATTTGATGACAGCCTATATTGCAAAAGTTGGTTTCACCATCAGCTACCGCATAGGTAGGTGCTGGCTTGCTAATCCCCTCGGCCACGCAGGCCCCTCGTGCGATTAAGTGTAGAATGAAATATATATCGCATGAATTTCCATATGATAGCAGGAAGGTAGGACGGGAACAGATGAAAAATATACGACGCATTGCCGATCGATTTTGACATTGAGAGAATTAATAATTTAAATGTTGAGTGGTCTGGTCGTACGTCTAGGAAGCGGCAAGTCCGAATCTAGTCATGCCTAGATGCAATCTTGCTACTTCCTTTAATACTTGCCTCTCACAAAATGGAGATATAGGTCAATGTCAGGTACTTAGTCATCTCTACCAAACCATATCGAGTCGGTATATATTTTTTCCGTGTCCGTGTATGGCGACTGCACGGAAAGATTGTCGTGGACATGGCGATCCAGTGAGGCAGCAGTACTAAGCATGCCGGTACCAAGGCGAACCGTTGTTACAGCAGATCTGAATTACATATTGTATCCAAGAGCAGACGAAGTTGTCATTAAAGGAAAGTGTGAGCAAACGAAACATTGTCCACCGAAAAATATACTTTGGCATGAGACATTGGTACAAAGTGAAACATGTATCACATGCAGACAGATAAGTGCACTTCCACATCATCCAACTTTAGCGGTGTACTTTGTTATACACTACATGTAACACAATGCAGTCTTGATGGTCATTATCATGAACACCAACCAAGTTGAATGTGAGTGCCCGTATAGGCACTGGACTATTCATGTAGTACTGAGTAATTTATCAACAGTGTCGATTGGTTTCTTTCTGGACTATGTATAATTTATTTATTTATTTGATTGGTATTTTGCGCCGTACTCAAAATTATTTCACTTATACGACGGTGGCTAGCATTATGGTGGGAGAAAATCGCACAGAGCCCGAGGGAAACCCCTGACCATCCGCAGGTTGCTGCAACATCTTTCCACGTACGACCAGAGAGGAAGCCAACATCAGCTGAACTTGAACTCACAGCGAACGCATTGGAGTTGTATTGCCTCGATGGGACTCTAATCACGTATCGGTCACGGAGATCGCAGATTTGTAAACCGTTGATTTAACTGCAGATGTGTAAGTCCTGAGGCTTACATACAAGGGCCGAAAGGCGATTGTTTTCTTCGTACCCTGTTCTGTTTCTTTCATCAAGTCAAATAAAAAATAAATAAGTAAATGATTTTCGAAATTTGACATCTCTTGTCCACAGCTCTTGTCAGCCGGTCGTGGTGTATTTCCGTCTTGGATTTTGAAACGAACTGGTATTGGAATATCAAGTCACTCGGTTGCGGGCCACTGGACGGACACACTGGCAGTATATGTGTAGTTTGATCTTCTCGAAAGACACGGTAACCGGAATATTAATAGTGATTGTTATGTGGGTGCTGTGCATAAAGCAAATGAACAGTTTCTGGAAATTTATTACTTTAATTCCATTTGTGTACCCTTCGTTCCATTGAGTCGAGCCTTTTTCGAACCGACTGATGTGATATATTAGTTTGAGAAGCTATCAGATACATTTTGATTTGAAAATTTATATATTTATATAGGCAGTCACCAATCCACCTCATTGATATTCGTTGGTAAAATTCATAATGGTGCTGATTTTTGAAAAAATTATTAAGTTATGTTTAACGGCAAACATTTCATTAGTCCACCCTGGCCAGGTCGTGATATATGTGTAACAGTAAATTGATGTGGTGACATAGCGGTATTTTACACCTTTTCTTTAGCCATATATATATATAGGAAAAATGTGGTTTGTACTGGTTCCAGCCGGTGCTGAATGAATAGATGTGGGATGATTGGTGGTGTAAATGTTGTAGATATTTGTATAATCAAAATGTGAAACAAATGTATAAAGGCATGAGGTTATTATATCACCAGAGAATGATGAAACAAATGTCTGGTAGACTGCAACATTTTTGAACAAAACAGCCTAATCGAAATGACTGCCCCGTTTTAAAACACGTAGGCCTTTAGCTTGTATATATGCACCTCTCTATCAACAGAATGTATATATATATATATATATATATATATATATATATATATATATATATATAGCCTAACATCCAGTCTACACCATTGGTGTACATGTACATCATTTGTTAATCTTTTGCGTTAACATGCATGAACTGTATGTTTTGTCGGCTGGAATTCATATAATACTGTTGCTATGCAAATCTGCGTCCCAAGTACTATGCAATTATTAGCCTGGCCTGTGAAACTTGAGAACATTTGGGATGTTTACAACAACGCCTGTGTTAACAGGGTTAGTGCATGGCATAGCTGGGAGCTTGGGGCACTATGTACACGGACAGGTATATATAGGCTTAACAGTTGCTTATATGTTCTATACTGTTCTGGATGCTATATATATATATATATATATATATATATATATATATATATATATATATATATATATATATATATATATATACAGCCCTTGAACTCGTACACAACAGACGCAGCAAAGTCATTCCGAATCCATCTGAAACAGACCAGTGTACTCTATAAGAAAGTACTCTATAAAAAAAAAGTACAGCACTTAACCTGATTCTGTAGGCATGCCACAACATTTTTGTTGAAACGTGAAGCCATTAGAATTGAAGCGAATGTGATTGTTTTTCATAGCTTCAGATGAAAAAAAAATGCAAGTGTATCCAACAAACCACTTTCTAGCCCATGCCCAAATATATGCTGAAGTTTTGAAGCTGGTACTGTTTGTTATTTGTTTAATTAGGCTTAAAGATCAGCTTCAGCAGTTTTCCGGTCATGTCGCGACAGTATCTCGTTGTAACAGGACGGACCCAGCTGAAGTGGGCAATTATGTCATGCAGGAGGAGTTTTCATATTTATTTGATTGTTGTTTAACACAGTACTAAAGAATTCTACCTTTGTACCTTGGCGGTCAGTTCTATGAGTGGAAGAAATCGGAGTGCCCGGGGATAAGGTGTTACAGGCAAAACTAATGTAACGTGCTCTTACATATGTAGATATTTTTAAATTTCAAAAATCTCGTCTTTGTCCGGCATGGTTTGGCACTTTGACAAATTGCAGTGTGTCATTGGTGGCGGAAGATATTGATAGGCCAGATGGCTCTTCGTCTTGTTGTTTTATCACAACAGTATTGGCAGTAATTCAGCTATATATGCTCAAAAAATGTACCTATTAATTTCTAACAGATAGTCTTATCTGAGTGATGCTAGAACGTATCGTTATTATTACACAATATTCTCTCATATTCAACATAATATCCTGCTAGTCCAAAGGAATCTTTACGTTTGGATTAACAGAATAATTAACAGAATATGTGTGTTTATTTAACACAACAATCTGCTGCTATAACAGAATACATTCTAGCATCGCTCAGACAACAGACTTTTTGTTAAACTTAACAGGTTAATTTTTTAGTGTACCTGGTGGCGATCAACCACAAGAGTAAAAACTTCAGATTCGACAAAGCATTGTTGTACATCGCTTGATTACACGTGTGTGCAAATGTGCCACATTACACGCAGGTGTATGTCGCATAAAGCACGTAATTCATATACACATGTATACATTATATCAACAGTTACCCCTTGTTTTCATTACTATATGTCGGCTCAGGCTTTTGACACCACCATGTTAAAGCACTTGCTAGGTGAAGTTGACTCCGCAATGGTGGTCACCATAGCATAACCATTTTGCCATTTCCTTCATATATTATTTTGGAAATTCCTGTTCCATTCTGATGTAGTTAACCTGTCTAAATGGACATTTATAGTGTAAATCAGACATAATCAGATGTGGTTTATAGCTCTCATTAGTTGGACTCATTGACTGATGCAATGCACGTAAAATATTTCGTCTGACTGGTACATGGACTAAGTCACGTGAACATAGTTTTACGGCTGTGTAAAAAACGTAACTATCAACGAAAGGATCAGATAGCTCTTGGTAATGCATGGAGGCAAGTGGTATACTTGCGCACACAGAACAAGACGGTGTGTGTACACACACTGTGTCTTCTTATAGCAGGGCGAGTCAGTGCATGCATGCCACCACTGTAATATCGTGCCGAAGGCACATATATCACACCGGGTCAATCAGTCCTGTTTCTTTGCTCTAACCTCTAAGTGCTCATCGCCAAACTAGGTAGAAACAAATACCAATTTTTGAAGTCTTTGATATCACACCACCCGGGTTTAATCATAGATCTCTTAATTTCGAGGTGGAAACTCTTGCCACTAGGCCACGGATTCCAGGGATCATTAATACATAAACACTGAACCTGATCGAACCAATTAGATGTACATGTACAGTATACGGGAATGAGCCACTTCCTACAATGTATATTATGCCTGCAGAAATTAGGGCTTACTTGCTTTCCATTTGTAACTGCTTAACGCCATATACTCAAGAATTTACAAATCAGACGTTTCCTACCATGTGTGACGTAAAAACTTTCACGTCATGTAGATGAAAGACAAGTGACCTTTAGGAACATAAGAGACATTGCCAACGGCGAAAACATTGTGACACTGTTTTACGTTGGATTGTTGGATCTTTTACTCCAGATTATTTGAAAAATATGGGCCCAGTGCATTTCGTTAGGAGTCAAATGCAACTAAATTTTGTATTAAGCTGAACCAATTCAGAAATTTTGAACATTTCTTTTTAAATGTCCCTTTAAAACTAAAATATGGAAACACGAGAGCGGTCACCCAGGCTGAGCACAGAACTAAAGTGGTGAAAATTACAAATTGCCTCTTCAAATCCGGGGTTGAACCCGAAGCTTGAGTGCCTCGGGATATTGGTTCGCGCACCTATATATATATATACGGAGTTATGCCCCACTAACGAAAAGTCACAAACGTTGTTACTCTGAGCCTACATGTATACACTAATTTAGGTGGATGTTGAGTTACTTCATCTGTGATATGTGTGTATAAATTCAAAATGAAAAGGCTTGTACTCCAACTCAACTTTGTCCTGTTTAATGCTCTCAATATGGTGCGGGTATCGGGTGGTCAAACAGAAAATTGTTTTAGCGAAATTCCCATGAATGCATTTTTGCTTAAATTCCTGGCATGCAATTATTTTTCTTTCGTGGATGTTGGTTGGAGTTTTGTATCATTCATGTTCAGTATATACTTTGTAACTAAGCTGCAGAAAAACAGTCATGTGCAATAATCACGTGAAAAGGAAACGCCGAACTTTGAAAAACCACTAACTTTCCACATACTATCATACAGAGGTGTTCATTCTAACAGCCAATGCAGTATCTTGTTCCTCAGTGAAGAAACAATACTGCCTCACATCGCTGAACGATTTTACGAACAGTTCTGCTCGTGTCGCATATTTTACACGAATCCCCATATCCTTCAGAAGGAATAATCAACAGGTCTACGTCACCCTAGTAGGCCAATGTCAAAATCATGTTTTTGGTCCCAAAGTTTGTTGCTACAATACAATCGATTTGATTTTGACGTGAACATGAGTGAATTCGTTTGTCATGGTGCTACAAAGCTGCATTAAGTTGATTGTAACTACATGTACCATGCTAAAAAGTTCAAATTAGAATTAACCGTAGAAAGCTTTCTGGAACAAAAGATGAGGTGTAAGAACGACACTCATATAGGACGAGCGATACAATCAAAGTACATGTAGAAAGTAGCTAATCAGCAATGTTGGATGGTTTACAGCCGATGCGTATAAACTCCGCTGAGGAACGAACTAGCCTAAAATTAGCACCAACTTGGTTCGAACTTACCACTGCCTGGACAGCGGTAATATTGTCTTCTGAGTGTCAAGTCTCTAAGCCGACAGGCCGTTGATGGACTTGACAAACACTATATATGTGAAATATTCTTTGAATTCTAGTACGAAAAAACGAAAAACCTAAATGTCATCGGCAGGGTTAAAAAAAAATCAACAAAACGGGCGGTGCAAATATAAGTCGCGGTTTTCCCTTACAAATCCGAAAACTCTTGTCATTCATGATGCACATTCGCCTGTAAAGATATATCAACTGATATCCAGTGATAATTATTAAACGGTCATCTTTAACAAGTTCGCGTTTGACGTTCGGACTGACCCTCTATATCCCTACTACAAATATACAAACTGACTTTTATGTGTCTTAACAAGCATAAATATACATTTTGTTAATTTGTGATGGTTGTCAAACATCGGCATATTATTTTCAACTACTGAGAAAGCCGAACACCTAGGCCATCGCCGCGAGCGGTTAAGCTCCTTCAAATCACAAGGACACACGACGTGCGGGTTTATTCAAACCGGCCTTGGGCAGGGAATTTGTAGATTTCCCTACGTGTCGCCGTGTTGCCCAGTTTAACGTTTGCTGAAGACCTCTTATCTTCTACCAATATGGCGCGCGTCACATGTGGGAAAGTTTATCAGTAACTTGCCAAATGTCAATGTTTTAAACCGGGCAATATTTCCACCCATGGAAATGGCCGACATCTTAGAGTTTGGCGTTAATAAACAAATTAAATAAATAAATATCCTTTTAATTGCTAACACGCGTGGTTCGGGTTTCAGTCAAACCCGGCGTTTGACCAGCAATTTGTAGGGGCTTGAGAGAAAATTGTTGAGTTGCCGTTTTCACACTCTAATCGGTTTAGTTGGACTCCAATCACAGTTACATGTTTGCAACCCACCGAATTCAGTGCCTTAACTTTATATATGCCCTATACCAGCCTCCGACATCCCTATATAAGCCTTACATCAGCCTCTTACATATATATATACTTCTTTTATATATGTATTTGAGCTTGGTATAGGACATATATAGTGTTTACGGACTGGACGCAAGCGCCTGTGTTTGCAACCATAAACGTGGGTTTAATACCACATGACTTTTACCAATATGGCGAGCTTACATATAGCTGTACGTCGCATGTGTGAAAGTTTATCAGAATCTTGCCAATGGGCGGTGTTTTATCCGAGCACTCCTCTTTCTTCCACAAGTAGTTTAAATATACTTGAGCGTGGCGTTGAACACTAAACACAACTGTAATTCAGGAGGTTCAGATCAAGGGAGACAACTCTTCCATCTTCTGACTTCATGTCTTCCGCATAAAGCCAACGATCGTATTTATAAACAATAATCACTGGTCTTCCATAAGCAATAACCTTTATTTATTTTTTTTTTCATGCTGCGTTAGGAAATTTTTTTGCCATATTGTATTATCACTGGTTTGCCTTTCAAGTTATAACCGTTGGCTAGCTGAAGAGCCTCCGTGGCACTGGTTATACCTGAAGAATAAGGAACATCATAAGAGAGATCAGGTGAAGTGTGTGTGCATGCGAATCGTCCATCTTATAAGATAACTCGAACATGGAAAGGCATATCCTATAAAACTACCACACGTTTACCATTACTAAACAAATGAATTTTTTGGCTGAAGTAAACCACCCTGGCTTCTTTCTTGTCTGATCGCTAACATTCAGTCAATTTGTATTTAGTGAAATATTTTTGAGTACAGCGCAAAACACCAATCAAATAAATAAATTCAGTCAATTAAGGGTGTTGTACAGCTGGTTAAGGCTAGTCAAGCAAGAAGTCTTAATACAGACTCTGTTTGTTAATTTATCTTGCAAACACTGATCACTGACAAATCAACAGTAATAACAATGGTGACTTACTGTCAAAAGTAATGAATGCTTGCCCTTTCATTCGGCCTTTCATTAACTTGAAGATGATCTTAGGGCCATCAACTTTTTGAAAACGGATGAATAATCGGATCAAATCTTCTTCACATACTTTCCCAGGTAAATTCTTTAAGTACAACACCTTGATAGAATGAATGAAGAGAAAACACAATGATACAAAGGAACACGTTTTAAGAGGTCAGAAAATGCAAGATTTCAAGGAGAACCAAAAGAAGACATCAAACAGTTGGTCCCTGACAAATACTATTTAGTGCCTTATTTCCAGGCTTGAATGAATTATATTCTGGTCTCAAGCCCCAGGGATTACAGGTATCTAATCAGTCATCTCCATGGGTTCTTCGTCTGTGATAATGTGAGTAAATGAGTGCTTGGGGTTTAACTTTGTACTTTAAATTTTTCAGTCATATGACAATGAAGGAATCCTTAGAATGCATGTAATGTGCTTCCGTTGCAGGACGGATTTCCAGCACTCTTTTATCTAGTGCTGCTTCACTGAGATGCCTTGTAAAAGGCAAGTAAGTCGCCCCGCCCGAGCCATCATAATGATATGGGTTAACCAGTCGTTGCACTATCCCCTTCATGTTGAACGCCAAGCAAGGAAGTTACAACTTCCTTTTTTTAAGTCACCTGTGTGGGATCTCTACATGTAGTTGTGTGATAATGTCATGACTCAGTTGTGTGATAATGTCATCACTCACCTGTGTGGATCTCTACATGTAGTTGTGAAACAACTGTCATCACTCACCTGTGTGGATCTCTACATGCAGTCATGAGATGTCATCACTCACCTATGTGGGATCTCTATGAGTAGTTATGAGGTATTGTCATCACTCACCCATGTGGGATCTCTGTAGTTGTAACATAATGTCATCACTCACATGTGTGGAATCTCTACATGTAGTTGAGATGATGTCATCACTCACCTATGTGGGATCTCTACATGTAGTTGTGTTATAATGTCATCACTCACATGTGTGGGATCTCTGTGTGTAGTTTTGTGATGATGTCATCACTCACATGTGTGGAATCTGTACATGTAGTTGAGATGATGTCATCACCCACCTGTATGGAATCTCTATAAGTAATTATGAGGTAATGTCACCACTCACCTGTGTGGGATCTCTACATGCAGTCATGA
This sequence comes from Liolophura sinensis, assembly GCF_032854445.1. Lineage (NCBI taxonomy): Eukaryota > Metazoa > Mollusca > Polyplacophora > Chitonida > Chitonidae > Liolophura > Liolophura sinensis. The sequence continues at coordinate 44,490,044 of NC_088302.1, read as the reverse complement.
GATGTCATCACTCACCCATGTGGAATCTCTATGAGTGGTTATGAGGTACTGTCATCACCCACCTGTGTGGGATCTCTACATGTAGTTGTGAGATAATGTCTTCACTCACCTGTGTGGGATCTTTATAACTAGTTATGAGGTAATGTCATCACTCACCTGTGTGGGATCTCTGGATGTAGTTGTGTTATAATGTCATCACTCACATGTGTGGGATCTCTGTGTGTAGTTTTGTGATGATGTCATAACTCACCTGTGTGGGATCTCTATAAGTAGTTATGAGGTAATGTCATAGCTCACCTGTGTGGAATCTCTACATGTAGTTGTGTTATAATGTCATCACTCGCATGAGTGGGATATCTGTGTGTAGTTTTGTGATCATGTCATAACTCACCTGTGTGGGATCTCTATAAGTAGTTATGAGGTAATGTCATAGCTCACCTGTGTGGGATCTCTACATGTAGTTGTGTTATAATGTCATCACTCACATGTGTGGGATCTCTGTGTGTAGTTTTGTGATGATGTGATCACTCACATGTGTGGGATCTCTGTGTGTAGTTTTGTGATGATGTCATAACTCACCTGTGTGGGATCTCTATAAGTAGTTATGAGGTAATGTCATAGCTCACCTGTGTGGAATCTCTACATGTAGTTGTTATAATGTCATCACTCACATGTGTGGGATCTCTGTGTGTAGTTTTGTGATGATGTGATCACTCACATGTGTGGGATCCGTACATGAAGTTGAGTGATAATAGCATCACTCACCTGTGTGGGATGTCCAGGTGTATAGTCCTTAAACCTAGTAAGCTGCTGAATGTCTTCTATGGTCAGGCGCTCCTTGATAATTTCTTCCTCAGGAATTGAATCTATTTTGCCGCTCAAAGATTTCAGGTTAGAGCTTTGTTCATTGTTGTCATTGACAACATTGTCTGCACTGTTCTCTGTTGTTTCCTTGCTCTCACAGATTATGTGCATGTCACTACAGTTTGTAGAACATCCAGGAGACATATCCTCCTGTGAAGATGATCTGTCTCTTTCATTAGATATACCACTGGGATCTGTCATATATGCGTCACCTTCATCATATATAGTTTTGTCCTTCAGGTCATGTCTTCTCTTCCTTCTTGAAGCTTTAGTTTGGCCTCGTTTGGTCACTGCTTCTAGGATTTCAGGTAAGTGGTCCATGGGGTCATCTGAGTTTGCTGCAGCATGATGGTCGCTATATGTTGTTAGAAGACAGCTGAGAAGTTTGGCTCTGTCACTGTTGTGCGATATGGCTTTCTCAAGATCCATCTCGTGCCGACCCATCTTCTTAGCACCAGCAAAATGATCAGCCTCTTCAAGTTGCTTCTTTTTGGCAGCTATTTTCTTCCCAATTGCTAAAAGTTTGCTTTCTCGAACCCCAGGCTCAAGATTCAAACGCAACTTTTTACTTTTCTTGAAAACAGAGATATAAGATAATTTTAAAAAGCTGTACACAATTCATAAATGAGGTCAAAGGTCATTGCTTTTTTTTCACAAAAGTGAATTATAGCTCTCTGGAAAAGCTGCACAAGTAATGCATAAATTTGCAATTTCAGTAGAAGATATTCAGAAAACTTATATACATACACACTTGGTGCTTTCTGCATATATATATTAATAAGTCCTTAATAAGCAATCACAACTCTTCTGCAAATTTTACAAGAAAGAAACGAAATAAAGGTTTTAAAACTACAATCGAAATCTTTACTGAAGCAGAAAGCACTACAAAGACTACATTTTTGCTCAGCAGACAGACACGTGCAGCAATAAGTACATGTGTAAATTAACCCTTATCCCTTGGGGTGTACATGTGTGCATCAGAAAGTGTTGCCATTGTGACAGGGTAAAACATACAGAGTGCCCCATATCCTCTAGTTTGAGTTCAATCTCTTCCTCTGTAAGACCACATTGTTTCAGCTCTACCAAATAGCCATCCAGCTGAGAAAGGCCCTTATATTCCTGCAAGGAGACAGTTCCTGATAGACTGTCAGTTGACGAAAAGTGTGACACTCCATCCGAAAACTTCTTGTGCTGATTAAATTGTCTGAAACACAGAAGACATGATATACATACACGATACAAGTTCCATTTTGGCAATTGTTTTCTTCTTTCAAACATTTTCTATTTAGGTTTTAAGTCTTAACTCAGATCCTAAATTATAAAGAATACGACAAGTGAATGTTTCAAGAACTGACACTGCCTAAGCCATATTTTGTGACTCGAGATAAACACTTTGACTTAGTACTTAAGCTTTCAGGATTATGGCTTAAATTTGTTAGTGAAATAACATCCTGATACTTACTCCTGTATAGTAATATCAGTGTGGAGTTGTTTCTGGAGAAGATTTTGAAGTTGACGATCACTTTCTGTTTCAATGTCCTCTATGGGTCCTATCAGGGACCTGGATAGAGCATTTTGATTCTGTACTCCCATCTTGATCACTTCTCTGCTCTGGAAACGTTTGGGGTTACCACTGAAAGATATGTTCAGCATGTTACTGGCTACAAATCAACACAGGTATATAGGTTTAATGACATATGTGGTCTGATGGAACGGCTTCATTAAATTAGTGATAACGCATTGTGTACAACATCATTACTTATTTGCAAGATTCTGGAGAGAACTTCCTCCCTAACCTCGCAATGTGGCAACTGTGTAATATGTAATGAGGTTGTACAAAAAATAAGTGAGCAAGTAATGATGTTGTACAAAGAAGGCATGAACAAGTTATGATGATGTTGTACAAAGAATACACCAACAAGTGTTGATGTTGTACAAAGAATATATGAACAAGTAATGATGTTGTACAAGGCGTGTTTTGTAGCGTTATTTATCAGTACATGTAGAGCGTTGTTTTTATGTTTTTATTTTTATGGTTTTTATCTTATATGCTTTGGTAAATTCCTTTAAAAATCTCCACATGAATAAAATGAAAAAACTCACATGTAGCCCCCAAGTTTGTATCTTACAAAGTGTACAGGTCTTAAATTATTATAATTTGTAGTCAAGAATAAGGTAACGAAAATTGGGTTCTGGGTAACCCCTGCTAGTGGTAAAGCATTTTGAAAGACACTGCTGTCGTTTACCATGGTATTCCTGTCCTGCTGTACGAGTCGGGACCTTCCCTGAACGGTCGACCATTCACCGAACCTCCCGGCATCGTCTTAGCACATACAACTGCCAAACAACAACTGCCTATCCTCACTTAAACAGCACTGTAACAACAATGAACAAGAGTGGCATTGCAGAAGACGTCATCAAGATTGACGTGTTTCGTCACATGTTTTGTCAACGGCCTTAGGTAAACAAGCCCACGTGCTTTCACCGACCTATTCATAGTTTTGCAGTGATGTCATAGCTGATTTGAGCCAATTATCAGCACACTCTTTTGTCCCGTGACTGGAGGTGAACACAAAGCGAATTTAACCCAGGTGTGACAAAAGCATTAAAGAAGATTTTAGCGTAAAAAATGAAAAATATAGCTTTAAGAAATTACGTGTAAGAAATTCTTCAGGAAAAAAAAATCAGCACACTGTATGTGTTTACAACTTTCAAATATGGTAGTTTCAGTGCCCTCTAGTACTTTAAAGTTCAGGAATCGGCAAAAATCAGCATTTAACCCATTTAGCATCATATGTTATTTATTACCTCCTTCTCGCGAGGAAACCGGGCCCGCGAAACTGTAGATGGACATACAATCCTACAAGTACACACAATGTTTTCGGACTGCATTCCACACAATCCAATTGGCCCGACTAGTGGAATGACATGCCGCAGCCGAAGACATAGACATAACGTCACACCTGGTAACATAATACTGGTACCGGGGCGAATAGTCCTATTTATTTTTTTTTATTTGGTTGGTGTATAACTCGATTCGGGATTGAACCTCGGATCTACCGCTTATAAAGCAGCCGCTCTATCCGCCACGCCACCACAGCCGCTTCATCCACCACAGCCGCTCCATCCACCACGCCACCACGCCCACTCTATCCACCACGCCACCACAGCCGCTCTTTCCACCACGCCACCACAGCCGCTCTTTCCACCACGCCACCACAGTCGCTCTATCCACCACGCCACCACGCCCGCTCTGTCCACCACGCCACCACAACCGTTAACAAAATTTTATTGCATCCGCAGGGCCTTTGTTTCATGAATTCTGAGCTGAAGGAGCGATATTGTTTTCCTGGAAAAGACCACTTTTCCAAGTTAATATCATTAAAATAACACTTTTTCATGTCCCTCGATCGATAACGGGATGGTTATACACGACCGATATTAAACTCAAAGAATCATATCTCGAGGATTGGTTTCTTTGGGGATGTACACGTAATCCTTCGTTTTCAGGGAAGTGTGGATATACATACAGACGTACTTTTATGTGTATTTTCTTTAAAAAGCGAGAACGAATTGACCGCTTCATGCAGACTTAATTATTCATTATTGTTTAACGCCACACTCCAGAGTTTTTGGCTTTTTGGTGCTTTTGCTGTTTGATGGTCAGTGTATTATGGGTGGAGGAAACCAGGTTGCACAGGGAAAACCACCGGCCTTTTTTCCACGATATGCTGACAATCGAACTTTGCCACATGTGATGTACAGATATGTGCATCATATTGGTAGAGGGCAAGCAGTTTTCAACCAACTTTAGACTGCACAAATGACCACACACACTTCATCGACCACTTATTGTCATCATGCCCAAAAGCAGTTAGAGAGGGTGAATTCATAAAGTCCCTGCCTAAGGCCGGTATTGAACCCGGGCACCTCGTGCGTCACTGTGGTTGAAAGGTGAGCACCGTGACCACCAGATCACGGCCCGCGACTAGTGCATATGTTATCGCCGCATTCAGCTTGGGATTTTTCACTTATACCATGCAGCTCTTAAAGAACAGAGCTTCAAACACATTTTAAGCGGTTTCACCGTGGTGTATACATAGTAGGCCTATACAGGGAGTCAAGAGATCGAGCTAAAGTTGTATTTTGTTCAAATAAGTATTACGTTGCTTCACTGAGCAGGACTGGCTTACTCAAGTTAGTGTTTGGCCTGAATAAAGTCAAATGCTCTATTTACCTGTGTAAGAACGTCGGTAGCATGGAACACCTGATCTGATTCAGCTTCAAAGCTACAAAAGAGACACCGAAACAAGAGTCTCAGGTTCATTAGATGACGATCGTGTTGATGACACAGACAGAATCAAGTTTCCCAGAACACCTGAACATTGGACCGATGCTACAGGTGGAATATCTACACCAAGACACATTTACCAGTAGAGACGTGAATAATACCTTTCTAAAATGACCTTTTTGTTAACTAAGAGACTTGCAATAAGGCTGTGTACTGAAACACAGACTGTATGACTTCAGCCACAACCCAACCATGTGTAGGTTGGTTTTATGCATAAGAGACTTTTAGACGTCTGAAAGTACAGGTGTTACAGTGGTGATTGAATTATCAACAGAAATGGCATCTCTGGTGTCGGTGAGAGCGAAACCACAGGAGGAAGGTAGGAATGTGTCAGCTTTAGTCAGCATGAGGTGTCGGATTATAGAGAAGGGCATAAAAATGGTTGCATTCAATCATCTGGGGCCTACCGGCTATATTATCGCACATGCTTTTAAGGATGTGTATCGAACATTGTGTATGTTTGAATACATAAATGACCAGTGCATGCAGTGCCTGTTGTAAAAAAAATTCTGGCGTCATCATTGCTTAATTTGCATGTGCGATTGTGCAGATATTCCTTCAAATTTTTAAATATATACCAGAAACTGTTTCATTGTCAATTAATGCTTTTGGAGGTCTGAGGAATGTGGGTTTTATGTACAAACTCAGCATATCAAAAGCATTGTGCGTTAACAGGGTATATAGTGTGTTATATCTATAGTGTTTTATACTGTTATTATGCCATTTCGAGGAGTTGAGGAATACAGATTTTTTGCACAGACCCTTTATGTCGAAGGCAATGCCCCCTGAGAAGGTTTGTGGCGTCATCGTTGGCTAATTTGAAGAGACGATTTTTTTTATACTTCCGCGTGAAGTGATAGATGAATGGTCGTATAGAAAATAGGACATGGATATATACCCACATGCATACAACATACGGTGCGGGGCCTTCGTGGCCGAAATGGTTAGCACACCAGCGAGAAGCAATTGCCCAGGAGCCTCTCGCCAATTTTATGCGGCCGCTGTGAGTTCAAGTCCAGCTCATGCTGGCTTCTTCTCCGGCTGTGCGTAAGTAGATCTGCCAGCAACAAGCGGATGGTCGTGGGTTTCCCCCAGACTATGCCTGGTTTCCTGCTACCATAATGCTGTCTGCCGTCGTATAAGTGAAATATTCTTGAGTACGGCGTAAAACTCCAATTAATTAAATAAATAAATATATACAAACGGACGTACAGACATACAGAGATTCCGTCTTTATAGTATATCGATAGTCAGATTATCGCAAAACCCAAGAAAAGAAGGTGAGGCAATGGGTTAGGGAATTGGCCCTCCGCTGTCTACTTTACATGTCAATCATCGGCTGTCGCCAAACTGATCACTAATCACTGTGGCCTAACCAAATTTATTGACTGATATTAATACTGGAAGCTGTGTACACATTTGTATCAGCCATAATGTATGTATCCTTTGGGAAAAGAAAGAAAACAAAACAAACAAAATAAAACGTTAATGAACTTAATGTTTTCCGTCCAGTTGTTGTTTTCGTGATGTCTGGCAATCTTTCACAACAGGTGTTATACCAAGCAATCTCTCCTTTGTAGGCAGACATATAAGTGCTGAAGGCAGAGAGGGCGACCATGAGGGCCCCAGAGATCTGCAAAAGGCCTTAGCTGTATCAGTACTGAATGTGCACGTGACATTAACTGATAACAGTCAGATGGAATGGACCGGTATTAATGTGCGTACATCCGTTACATAAACTGTTTCATTCATGCTGATTAAAAACTTCAGCGGAATGTGACAAGTGATAAAGGCATAGCCTAAACAAGCCTACGTGCTCCTCACAGGTTCCATAGGTCAATCATGTCTATTTTTATTTATTTATTTGGTGGATATTTTACACCGTACTCAAGAGTATCTCACTGATACGACAGCGGCATTATGGTGGGAGAAAACCGGACAGAGCCCGGGGTAAACCCACAACGATTCGCAGAAGTTTGTCTATTAGTAGCAGTAATGTAATGCGAAAGATAGAGAACGACACATGCGCTGTAAGGCGTATGTCATTTACTCAGCATATATAAAGCTCTCCTTAAACCCAGTTCATTCGAAATTCGCTCTAGATGTAGGCCTATAGGTCTGCTTCTGGTAACCATACTGGAGTACCCTGGTTATAGCAGCCCATGTTAACAGGATTTCAGTTGTTGTGCCAAAGTGCGGACGTCATGTACAACCAACGCAACAATTAGGACGGCTTTTTCTGATCCGCCAAGTTTGGTGGACTAAATTAGATCGCCTCGGTTTAGTCCTCCATTTTCCTGAACACAGACGGTAATTGCCGGCTCAGATGTATCCACTAATTCCCGATGTGACGGTATGTAGATCAGACGACGCTTGATCTACTTATCTCCGCGAAGACTCAGCCAGAATTTGGTGAACTGAGTGAAGCAGGCATTTTTCTATTCGGTTACACTTTAGTCTACACTATATAGTGTTCCCGATTTCGCAAAGCAGCGTATCCTGTAACTTATGTTTTGTATTCAATGAACTAATTAAATGGTTAATTCATCTTCCCCCTTTGGATGAAGGGATTATTTTTATTTTGTAGACAAATATGTAACAGCTTGTCCATGAGAATCTCGTCATTTGGTTTGACAAGAAGTGGTAACTTGTGTAATATGCAGACATTCACATTTAAAAGAACAGATAAAATATATTTTTGTACGCAGGCAGCAGCGGGGCCGTGGGTATCTCGTCATCGGCTGGTCGCCAGGCCTCTGTCAGATCCACCCCATTCTTATATTGTCCTAGCTGTTGTGTCCGTCTTTTGCGCGTGTCCTCTTGGGCTGGGCGCCCTCTACTGGTCTCTGAAGGTAATACCTAATGATACATACAGGCCTGGATTTATAATCCAGACGTAATTCGTGACTGTGCGTATGATTATTAATACTGAAGATGGCTAGAAATTTTTTTCCACTCATAAACCTGACTAACGTTAAATGTCTTGAATGAAAAGTTCTTGAGTACAGTGTTCAACACCAATTCAACAAACAAATAAATAAATTGGCCTATACCCACATTGAACATTTTTGCATTATGGATATGTAAGAAGAATTATGAGAAAACTTGTTTTAAACGTAGGTTTATTGAAAAGGTACACAGTAAGCTGGTGGCGTATACTATATGGTGTAGCATGCAGCTGTACAGACATATTTTGGTGGATGCATAAATAGAAAAACCAATAAACAGTACTTAGATTACAGAAACGTGAATATGTAAGACAAATTATTCCAATGATATAATGAAAAATTTCACATTTAACATATGAAATAACTGAAGACAAAACTATGGTCTTTAGAATTAATCATTTAGTAATTAATGAATAATTATTGGTACAGAAATGATATATTTGGTTATGATTATAGTTATTGGCCGTCTCTTGCCGCCTATGGTCAGGATGGGCGACAGGATATTTCACAGGTAGCAGACATATAATTTAGATGTCTGACATGTTAATTTTGAATGTGTTTTTCGTAATCGTACTCACCCTCTGTATGTTTTCAATGACGGTGATGTCGTTGCTCGATATAGACTTGACAGGCGGTCAATTTTGCAAGTGTTGAGCGTCTTAACACCGGCTTTGGAAAGATCTACTAACCGGAACCATGCAATCCCTGTCGTCCTGCCAGTCCCCACAGCTCTGAGATACTATACCTCGGGGTCTTTCCAAAGTTTAGTGAGCGATCTTCATGGGATAAGTGTCGGGCCAATTTCATAAAGCTGCGTACACAAAATTTACACCGTAAATTTTGCGTACGGAAAAATTTACACTAGCGTCCGTTTTCATAAAAATTCTTACGTATCCATTATGCGTAAATTTCCGTGTAAAACAATGGCACCTTCTGGGCTACCGTAAAGCCTAATAAACGTGCGTTTTGGCGTAAATTCAACATGGCGAATGTTCTCTTGGCCGGCCTCGCTGAAAGACGAACCATTCGAAGAGAGCGTGTTTTTCGTGATCGTACTCACCCTCTGGATGTTTTAAATGATGGTGGTGATGTCGTCGCTCGGTATAGACTTGACAGGCGGTCAATTTTGCAAGTTGTGGACTTCTTAACACCGGCTTTGGAGAGACCTACTAACCGGAACCATGCAATTCCTGTCGTCCTGCAAGTCCTCACAGCTCTGAGATACTATGCCTCAGGGTCTTTCCAAAGTTTAGTGAGCGATCTTCATGGGATAAGTGTTCCAAGCAGGGGCCAATTTCATAAAGCTGCGTACTTACACCGTAAATTTTGCGTACGGAAAAATTTACACTAGCGTCCGTTTTCATAAAAATTCTTATGTATCCATTATGCGTAAGTTTCCGTGTAAAACTACGGCACCTTCTGGGCTACCGTAAAGCCTAATAAATGTGCGTTTTGGCGTAAATTCAACATAGCGAATGTTCTCTTGGCCGGCCTCGCTGAAAGACGAACCATTCGAAGAGAGCGTGTTTTTCGTGATCGTAGGCCTACTCACCCTCTGGATGTTTTAAATGAGGGCGATGTCGTCGCTCGGTATAGACTTGACAGGCGGTCAATTTTGCAAGTTGTGGACTTCTTAACACCGGCTTTGGAGAGACCTACTAACCAGAACCATGCAATTACTGTCGTCCTGCAAGTCCTCACAGCTCTGAGATACTATGCCTCAGGGTCTTTCCAAATTTTAGTGAGCGATCTTCATGGGATCAGTGTTCCAAGCCCGTCCACAGTAGTCAGAAGTGTCACTACCGCCATCGTCAATTTAAATACATATCCCCTTTCAATTTCATTCCCCTCAAATCCATGGGTGATTGCAGAGGCCCAGCAGGCCTTCTACGAGACTGCAAATTTCCCACACGTAGTCAGCTGCAGATCGCCATAAAGTCCCCAACAAAAGGTGAACATGTGTTTGTGTGTCGCAAAAACTACCATTCACTCAACGTCCAGGCCACAACAGATGCGAGACTTCAGTGAGTATTAAGTCATTCGCCAACATCAACGCCGTCTACAACTAGGTCAAAACTTCAAGGGGAATAACTTTGAAAGGCTATCCCAGAGCGAACACCTTCATAAATCACATAGTTATTAGACTATTGAACCTTTTCTTGTAAAATGCAGTATTGAATCATTCGGGAGATATTAACTTTTTAAATTTAAAACCTTTATTATTACAGCAAATGTTGTGAGACGTCATACTGTCCCAATTTGATAAATTTTTGTGTGCAGCATCATTTTGTTAAATATTGAGTGGATTGATTACAGAAAGCTGTCGAATACGTGCATGCTGAATTTCAACATATTTAGTGATTTCCTGTATTCTAATTGTTGGGTGGTTTTAGGGCTACAATTAACGGTTTCAATCAGTGTCCAGTTTTGATCAAATTAGTACAGAAACATTTTGCGGCACATGATAGCCTTATAAGTTCTAAAAGTAGTTTGGTTCGCGCATAAGCTTTGCATAGGTTAATAGCATGCGTGGGTGTTCCCTGAATTTGCCTGTTGAAATTGACTGTGACTCTGCATGCTTTCTTGTTATTTCCTGTAGATTCACCAGTGTAATATCTAGGTATCCAGGGTCAGCATATGACAGTTTCATATTAAAGCAAAGCGGCATTTGGTGGAAGTACCAGAATGGTGATTTTGATGGTACCATTATCCTTGGGTACAGTGGTTATCCTCTGAAACCATGGTTAATGGTGACCTTCATACAGACACATAGGCCTAATGATGCACAGGCCAAGTACAACAAGAGCCACAAAACTACAAAGTGCACTGTTGAAAGGGCTTTTGGAATAGCTCAGTCTAGGTTTAGGTACGAATAACGTCTGCTTTATCATGATTTTCACAGATTATATAAAGCTTCTGCCCATAATACATTTCATACATATAGAGATATGGGTCAACACGTTAGTCCGTCTTTAACACCATCAATCTTGATCTTAATGTCCCTGTTAGCCATCAATGTGCATGTAGCATGAAAGCGCTTGATAAAGCTGTCAACCCTTGACTTTTGAAGCCATGTACATCATGTATTTATTAAGATAGGTCAAAGGTTTTCAGCACACATACAGTACATATGGATAGACGTTTTAGTACAAAAATAATATTTTATGAGATTCATTTGTCTCTAAAAATGTAAATTTTTCGGATAAAATTTTAAAAGAGAAGACTGAGGAAATACAATGTAAATTGTAGTCAAAAGAGTACGGTGTGAATCAGGTTTTAAACAGTCTTGCTATCAGATTTATCAAAATTATTTTAACAGTTACCTCCCCTTTCACATGAAGGTATTTATTATTTGCAAATCTGGCCATTCGTTAATTCCACTCTGGGCAACAGCAAAGTTGAATCTGTGTTGCTCCATAGCGAAACGTGCCTTCTCGATTTCCCCATCGACTGCCAGTCTTTGTTTCTCAAGTTCCTCCAGCCTGTCCATCTGGGTAGGTGGAACTTTTTTTGGTGTTACTTCACATTCAGGTTGTTTCGCAGAACTATCAACATAACACAAAATTATGCAAAATCTTACAATACTGCTTTAGCTAAGAGTCAGTAATGTTAGTACATGGTTCGCTGGTAAAAGTTACACCAGGAGACAAAGATTAATGTATGACCCGTGATTTGTCATTCATTAATAAAGTAATTTGACAAGGAACTGCTAAAATCCAAGAAATGAAGCTTATCATAGATATTCAAGAGTATTAAAAATAGATAACATCTTAACCAAATAGGCAAAACCAAACAGTTCAAATGGAATCACTCTCCATGCACCTTTGTTTTGCAGACCACACTTCAAATGATCAGGACAGCACCAAACAGTGGACAGACAACTGACATTACGGTTTGCATTTTTTGGGGTTCCACATCTAAGTCTACCGGGCTTTGAATAACATTTACATTGCTTGTCTTGTACTAGAATTTTTCTGGACCTTGTGAATAAGGCGTGAAGGTCTCAACCCAAGAATTCACAGCATAGGTGTTCCAAACGTAAGCTGATTAAAAATCTAGTGTTGACACAGTCATTCGTTTCTGTGTCTTTGTCTGGTACCACTCTGATTTTGTTATAGTAATAACAGTATTACTTCACCTTCATGTGTGTATATGTGAGTTATTTTATAGAATCGTTGAAATAGTCATTACCTTGCCCATCAGATGGCGTTTCACTGGGTTGGATAGCATAATCTTCAAAGGCATGGGAAGAGGTCGATGGTTATGTAGTGGTTGTTCAAAAAAAGGAATCCGTTGCAAGATTTTAGTCAGGAGCTATGCTAGTTAAGAGTAGAAAGTGGATTTCTCGCTTAATTGTGTACTTGACACATCTCTTATTTTATCACCTGGAATTGTTTGCCCGGAGAAACTGGAAATTAATTTTGTATTAACAGTGAATAAGTTAATATTAGAACTGAGTAGAATAACAAAATCTGTTATGAAATAAGAGAGGTCTGATGAAGGAGGATGTGTTAACATATCAGTGTACTGTACATAACATTTTTGAACCAATATTGTGAATGTACTTATATACAATGACAGTGTAACTGGTTCAGATGGTTTTGTATTGGGGCTTTCACCCATGGATGGCTCATCTTCACAACAGCCCTCTACAAATAAACATTTGGCAAGTCATTTGCATTTGTTCAACTAAACTTGTTTTTTGTCCATTCATCAGCATTCTAATGGCAGACAGTTCATATGGAAAAGCATCTGAACACTGATTGTAACAAAGATATTTAAATAACTAGTATTAAAGAATTGATTGAGTTTATTTTAATTTTAATGTTGTTTTCACATGACACTGTAATGGTGTGATTATCCTTCAGTTTAAAAGGACACAATTGGACAGACAACCCTTTTTAATTCCAGAGGGCACAAAGGATGGAATATCATAATTATTTACTCCTTTTTTCAGCCTATTTTTTCCCTTTTAAATCCACTTTTAGATCAAAATTAGGAAGGGCAAAACTAAGGTACTGATATGTTTGACGATTCTGAGTGAACACATATTAAGCTACGTTTAAAACAAGTTTTATAATTACATGTAAACCAAGTTTTCTCATAATATTACAGACATATCCATAATCCAGAAATGCACTTTGTTTATATAGGCCAATTTATTTATTTGTTTGTTGAATTGGTGTTGATCACTGTACTCAAGAACTTTTCATTCAAGACATTTAACATTGGTCAGGTTTATGAGTGGAAAAAAAATCTCTAGCCATCGTCAGTTTTAATAATCATACGCATAATCAAAAGTCAAGGGTCTGTTGCCTGACAATGTTTGACGTTGTGATCATGAAACATGTCTTCTTTATTTTCTACGATGTATAGTATTGTGACAGAATGCAAAAGTGCAAAATGATCCATACTTGGAAGTGAGAGGGTGAAAACTGGTGAGTGCAATAGGCTATATGTGCATTATATGTGTGTTAGACAGTTGTCAGCCATGTTGATAAGTACACCACATATTTGGCAGGTATACACATGTGTTCTATGCTTCATATACAATGCATTGATTCAGCCATGTTTATCACAATACCAACAAGGCCTCCAAACAACCTGTGGATGGTCGTGGGTTTCCCCTGGGCTCTGCCTGGTTTCCTCCCACCATAATGCTGGCCAGCGTCATATAAGTGAAAAAGTCTGTTCTGTACTACTGGTACAAACCCTGCAGTACCCTGCAACTGCTGTATATTGATGCAAAGTCTGAAAATTGTCATTTTTAAGGCTTGCAGTTCTAGTTCATACCTAGAACTAGAACTAGTAAAGACTAACAATGGTGTTAAGGCACTTTCTTGGTACGATTGGCCCTCAGCATAAGGCTGAGAATAAGTACTGGTCAGCCAGGTGTTTGTGTAATCTGACTAAGTAGGACATCATGTATAGTAACTTCGACATGGCTTTCCGGTCAGGCTTCAGCTCAGTCATGGGCGGAGTTTTACGTGAAATACTATATTTATCTAAACAGCAAAAATTGGAACATGTAGTATAGGTTACTAGCCAAACCTGAACCTAAAAGTACTCTCGTAACTAATTAACGGCCAATTTCAATATATATATATATATATATATATATATATATATATATATATATATATATATATATATATATATATATATAGCAGGAATTTAGAATGGTGGTTTATTTATTTCATTAAAGTGCTCTGTGTCACTTATGGCAGGTTTACCTGTGCATGTTGAAAACGAGTGTGCACAGTGTAAACCAGTGGAGCCGTGGCTGAACCAACATCAAGATTGATGGTCTTAAAGACGGACTATCGTGTAGACTCATATCTTTGTATGTATGAAATGTATTATGGGCAGAAGCTGTATATTATCTGTGAAAATCATGATAAAGCAGACGTTATTCGTACCTAAACCTGGACTTAGCTACTCCAAAAGAACTCTCAGTAGTGCACTTTGTAGTTTTGTGGCTCTTGTTGTACTTGGCCTGTGCATCATTATGTGTCTGTAAGAAGGGTACCATTAACCATGGTTTCAGAGGATAACCACTGTACCCAAAGACAATGGTACCATCAAAATCACCATTCTGGTACTTCCACCAAATGTCGCTTTGTTTCAATATGAAACTGTCATATGCTGTCCATGGATACCTAGATATTACACTGGTGAACCTACAGGAAATAACAAGAAAGCATGCAGGGTCACAGTCAATTTCAACAGGCAAATTCAGAGAATACCCACGCATGCTATTAACCTACGCAAAGCTTATGCGCGAACCAAACTACTTTTAGAACTTGTAAGGCTATCATGTGCCGCAAAATGTATCTGTACTAATTTGATCAAAACTGGACACTGTTTGAAACAGTTAATTGTAGCCCTAAAACCACCCAACAATTAGAATACAGGAAATCACTAAATATGTTGAAATTCAGCATGCACGTATTCGACAGCTTTCTGTAATCAATCCACTCAATATTTAACAAAATGATGCTGCACACAAAAATTTATCAAATTGGGACAGTTTGACGTCACACAACATTTGCTGTTATAATAAAGGTTTTAAATTTAAAAAGTTAATATCTCCCGAATGATTCAATACTGCATTTTACAAGAAAAGGTTCAATAGTCTAATAACTATGTGATTTATGCAGGTGTTCGCTCTGGGATATCCTTTCAAAGTTATTCCCTTTGAATTTTTTACCTAGTTGTAGAAGGCATTGATGTCGGCGAATGACTTAATACCCACTGAAGTCTCGCATCTGTTGTGGCCTGGACGTTGAGTGAATGATAGTTTTTGCGACACACAAACACATGTTCACCTTTTGTTGGGGACTTTATGGCAATCTGCGTGCCACCTGTGCAGCTGACTACGTGTGGGAAATTTGCAATCTCGTATAAGGCCTGCTGGGCCTCTGCAATCACCCATGGATTTGAGGGGAATGAAATTGAAAGGGGATATGTATTTAAATTGGCGATGATTCTGGAAGTGCTTGGAACACTTATCCCATGAAGATCGCTCGCTAAACTTTGGAAAGACCCAGAGCTATAGTATCTCAGAGCTGTGAGGACTTGCAGGACGACAAGGATTGCATGGTTCTGGTTAGTAGGTCTCTCCAAAGCCGGTGTTAAGACGTTCAACACTTGCAAAGTTGACCGCCTGTCAAGTCTATATAGAGCGATGACATCATCATCATTTAAAACATCCAGAGGGTGAGTACGATCACGAAAAACACGTTCTGTTCGAATGGTTTGTCTTTCAGCGAGGCCGGCCAAGAGAACATTCGCCATGTTGAATTTACGCCAAAACGCACGTTTATTAGGCTTTACGGTAGCCCAGAGGGTGCCGTAGTTTTACATGGAGATTTACGCATAATGGATACATAAGAATTTTATGAAAACGGACGCTAGTGTAAATTTTTCCGTACGCAAAATTTACGGTGTAAATTTTGTGTACGCATCTTTATGAAAGATGCATCTTTGCGTGTGTATATTGGGATGTGCATACTTGCGTATGTTTGTATAAATCTGATCGAAAATATGTGTTTATATGTATGTCACACTGTATCAAAATTAACATGTCAGACATCTAAATCCATTCAGTATAACTCGCTGTTTCCGTTCGTCAAGGTAACTTGCAAAAAAGGTATAGAGTTTAGAATTTATTCCAAGAGAACATAACTTGGCCAGAATGCCTTTATGCCAAATACGGCCAAAGGTTTTTGAAATGACAAAAAATATAAAATAAACTTCCTTTCCGTCATCCAAGACATTGGCAATAGCAAAATACAGGTGAAGAAGCTGTGTAACCGTTGATTTCGAGGGTTAAAAGCCGTACTGATAACGACTAATGCTTGAGTAAAGGTAGTTCAAAAACTTTACTTACACGGCTTAAAAGACAGATCGGTCTATAGTTTGTCACTTCGTAGTTGTTTCGAGATTTGAGCATGGGTGTTACGTGTATTAATTTCCATAAAGACGGGAATATACCCAAACCTAAAGAACAATTGAAGAGGATTGATAATATTAGTGATATTTCATCTCTGGCTTCAAAAAGCATTTTTGTGCTAATTCCGTCTGGTCCTGTAGCTTTGGATATGGCAGCAAGTGTATGTCCCCCAAGAATATCTTCGGGCTCAATGGTGATGTCAGATAGTGGAGGGTCTGCTGTCAGTGGAAGATCAGGGGGAATCGTTCCGGAATCGTTGCGGAATCGTTCCGGTGTAGTCGCTAAGTAATTTAGCTTTACTGACATCGTCACATGCGTGAGAGTTGACAGATTTTTTTTAATTGGCCTATAGAGGATTCACAAGTGTTTTTAAGTGAGACCAGCAGAGTTTCCACCAGAATTTTGATGTGTTACCAGATTCTAATTTAGCTGCCAAACTATCTTGGTAGGACTGTTTGGCGCACTGGATAAGCGAATTAATATGGTTACGCTGAGCTTTGTAGACATTAGAATTACATTCGATTGGTAGTTTACGAGATTTTTCCTACATAGTTTATTTCGTAGTTTTGTTTCGTTCTTAATATCGGTAGTTATTTAAGGTTTGTCGATGGGGTTTATTGTGACATAGTGATTAGGAATGTGTGTTTTAGCAGCATTAATTATGAGATTTGATACTAAGGAACACAAATCGTCAACGCTATCAGTTTCATTTAGCTCAGCCCAATTAAATCACCCGTAATAATTATGTTATGGTCGTGGAAAGAGTCATTGGTTGCTTCTATATTATCCTTCCCACATTCCAACTTCAGTTCAACAAAGATGCTTTATCGTGGAATTCGAGCCATATCATTTCGATGTCGTCATTCTCTAGGCCTTATAGACGAGAAAAAACAATAATTTCTGAGATACGTAAACACATTCTCCACCCCAGGCATGATAGCGAGCACTTTGGAGAGGCTCATGAAATTCTTGTGGTTAAACAGAGTTAGTTTCAGCGTTAGGGGTTAAAGAAAATGTAATGAACAAATAATGAAAAAAAGGAAAAAAAACATATATGTAAATACATGCAGAAAGGTATATAGGGTGGCAGACAGTCGAAATAGAAGTTTTGTGGGATTATTATTTTTTTTTTAAAAATTCATTATTTTTAAGGGCTATCGGAAGAAATGGCAAAGTGTTTCAGGAATGTTTATTAACTTATGTGTAACACACCATAAATATAATGATTTGCAAGACAGAGACAGAGAGAGTATCAACCCATAAGTGGACTCAACCCAGTCCACTCCACATTTTATGTAGGCTTGTTATGAGTACTGCCAACTGAGTGGTCGCACATGCATAAAAAGCAGTAGCATTATAGTATCAAATTTTGAATGACAATAAGCTTGCAGGGTATTTGGGTAAAACTTCTATTGCGTAATAACGGGAACACGTCGTTCCCTCAATGATACAAGCACTACTTTGTGCGTTATAGTGTTAAACCGGTTTCGTTTCAAAAAGCGTGCAACACGCCCCATGACGCACAGGCTTTTACAACACAGTGAAAGAACAGTACATGCTAGATTTACAAGAAGAACGAAACAGGAAGGGTGTAATAATAACCAATAACACAGGAAAAGCTCGATATGGCGTGCTACAAACTGAACAAACTAACAAATAGGAGTTTGTCATCCAGGTTTTTTCATTCGCTTTCAAAGCGCTTCACTTAGCACAGGACATTTAGTGAGCTCACATTGCACATATACACATAAGTGAGATCACGCACAACACAAATTTCCCTGCATGAGTGTTAGATGATCAGTTCCCGAGCATAGAACCATATGTTCTGAGCGCCATATTACACTATGTAAATAGAATGAAACTGGATTTTGGTATTACATCCACCACTATAGAATAATGGTATTATTTATTTAAAGACATTTCATGTTCTTAGGTCTGGGTACACCTTGCATAGGCCTACCAGAAGTTAATGTGGGTTGGCATTTTACAGGGGTACACCTCAACTGGCAAGATGTGCTTGATGTCCGAGTCGTTTTGAATACGTTTCGTGGGGCCGTCTTCAAATACACGAAGAAATATTTTCCCGTCTCTCGTCCAGGAAGAATGGGTTTCTCATGCTTCACGTAGTAAAATGAGCTTTTTCACTAATTTGTGTGGTGTATTGGTGAGGTCGTCAGTCAAGATAGTTTCAGGCCCGGCAAGTTTACCTTTTACAGCAAGAACTTTAAGTTTTGAGGTATACATCTTCATTTTCATCATAACGTTGCGTTTGTTGTCTTTCACTTTTCCAAGCACATGTGCAATGTCAATGTTACCTTCTTCAAATGGCACCTATAGTTTGTCAGGAAACATAACACTTTTTTTCACATAATCTTTCTGCGTTCTGATAACGTCGCTCTCGTCATTTAACGGAGCGTTTAACAATCTCACATTATTTTTTCATGTGTACTGTTGGAGGACATCGAGCTCGTCATTCAAAGATTTAACCTACTTTTCAAGAACAACAATTCGCACGGTATTCCTTTTGCTTAGAACTTCCAGAGGCTGGAGTCTAGCCATTTTAATTTGCTCCACAACTTGTGATACAGCTGATTTCACAGTTTCTGTTATAGCTGGTTGTACCGCATCTGTTAGTTTTGGAATAATACCATTTAGGAACGCATGGCCAATAACTGTCGAAAAAATGCAGTCCTGAAGGCGTGGAGCTCTTACCTATAGTTCTGAGGTGGGTTAAGCTTGTTTTTATGGGTTGACGCTCGCTTGGTGAAACGTTCGTCCGTGCTGTTCATTGCGTTACGTGACCTTTTCCGAATGGCCCCCTCAGGTAATTTGCCTTGTGCGTGCCGACTCATGGTTATTTCTCTTGCCCAA
This sequence comes from Liolophura sinensis, assembly GCF_032854445.1. Classification (NCBI taxonomy): domain Eukaryota; kingdom Metazoa; phylum Mollusca; class Polyplacophora; order Chitonida; family Chitonidae; genus Liolophura; species Liolophura sinensis. Next base: position 44,470,555 of record NC_088302.1, on the reverse strand, counting down.
AGAAACTAGAACTTTTTAGACCCTCTGTTGATAGTCAGCACAGAATGTAGGCCTAATTCCAGAAAAATGCTCAATGCTGGCATCACACAAACATCTCAACAGTAGATATCTCACTAAAACATATACAGAACTGAGAGCTCCACCGGAAACATGTCTTCCTTCCTTACATGACTTCAGGTTCTTGCAATAATAAGACCTGCAGTGCATCAGTCATTATCATAGCTGTGAGAAGCGAAAATAAGTCATGTTTTCCTTTATACTTAAAGACTATATATTTAGGAATTGGGAGCAGGTCAAAAATATTGCGCATGCTATGTAAATACAGCATACTAGTACGTGATATGATAGAGAATAAAAGAGAATAATAACTAATATAAAACCTACATGACGAAATCTCACAAATGTGTTGCTTACGGGAAAATTTCATGGATGCATTTTCTTTTGCTCTCTCACACTTTTTATGAAGAATTGGGGAAATGTTTAGATATGACAATGACGTCCCCAACTGCATTCGCTTGTCGCCGGAGGTATGGAAATTGTGAGTAATGCTTGCTTTCGTAAAAACAGCACTGTTAATTTTGTGTATTACTCATAGTGAAAACATGATGGGAGGACAAACTGAACAACAGACACTTGGATTAGGTGGTCACTCTCTTGAGAATGTTACATTCTAGCTGGCTCTCATTTAGTCCGGTATACATTTGATATGTATATAAAACCACCAGGGTGTTGAATTCTGTCAGCCGAAATTCTTGCTTCATTAGTCACGAAATTGGCCAAAAAGAAGAGCATTGAACATATAACTGTACTGGAGAAGTGGACTGTAACAATATTAGTGTTCAAGACTTTAAAATTTTGAATTCTGAAAGACTAAAAAAAAAAAAAAAACGATTGCACTTCTTCCAGCCTTCAAAAAGCGAAGCAACTCCCAAGAACACCCGAAGATTACAGTCCTCTGTCATCTGTGATGTTGATTGAGGATACAATATTAAGATCCGGTTAAATAATATGGATAATGAATTAGACAAGTCACTTTGCTGAACAACAAATTATGTCATAGTGAGATGTTAGGTGAGCATCGTTCATCCGGTTATAGACTAGAGGAAAGGCGATGTTGTTAGCACGTAGAGCCTTTAGTGGCGTTTGTCATCATGTTATTCTTTATAACAAAATCATGTAGCTTGCGCTAATGCATAACGATCTCCACACCCAACTAGGAGGACCTGAATGTCTTGCACTTTAGTTAAAGGTCTTATCAGATTTCCCCCCTTGCACATTAATGTTGACCGTCGTCGTATAAGTGTAATATTCTTGAATACGGCCAAAAACACCAATGAAATCAATAAATTAACTGATTCTGGTATTGACTTATGCTGGTATTAGCTGAACCAGGTATTGACTTATGCTGGTAAAAGCTGATTCTTGTATTGGTTTATGCTGGTATTAGCTGATTCTGGTATTGGCTTATTTTGGTATTGGCTTATGTTGGTATTGGCTTATGCTGCTATTGGCTTCTGTTGGTATTTGCTGATTCTGGTATTAGCTTATGCTGGTATTAGCTGATTCTGGTATTGGCTTATGTTGGTATTGGCTTATGCTGCTATTGGCTTATGCTGCTATTGGCTTATGCTGGTATTAGCTGATTCTGGTGTCAGCTTATGTTGGTATTGGCTTATGTTGGTATTGGCTTATGGTGGTGTTGGCTTATGGTAGTATTGTCTTATGTTGGTATTGGCTTATGTTGGTAAAGGCTTATGCTGGTATTAGTTGATTCTGGTATTGGCTTATGCTGGGATTGGCTTATGCTGGTATTGACTTATGGTGGTGTTGGCTTATGGTAGTATTGTCTTTTGTTGGTATTGGCTTATGTTGGTAAAGGCTTATGCTGGTATTAGTTGATTCTGGTATTGGCTTATGCTGGGATTGGCTTATGCTGGTATTGACTTATGCTGGTATTAGCTGATTCTGGTACTGGCTTATATTGGTATTACCTGATTCTGATATTGGCTTCTATTGGTATTACCTGATTCTGGTATTGGCCTATGCTGGCATTAGCTGATTCTGGTATTAGCTTATGCTGGTATTAACTGATTCTGGCATTAGCTTATGGTGGTATTGGCTTATGTTGGAATTGGCTTATGTTGGTATTGGCTTATGCTGATGTTTTGGCTTATGGTGGTATTGGCTTATGTTGGTATTGGCGTATGCTGGTATTAGCTGATTCTGGTGTTGGCTTATGCTGGTATTATCTGATTCTGTTATTGACTTATGTTGGTATTGGCTTATGTTGGTATTGGCTCATGTTGGTATTGGCTTATGCTGGTATTGGCTTATGCTGGCATTAGCTGATTCTGGTATTGTCTTATGTTGGTATTGGCTTATGTTGGTATTGGCTTATGCTGGTATTAGCTGATTTTGGAGTTGGCTTATTTTGGTATTACCTGATTTTGGTATTGGGTTATATTGGTATTAGCTGATTCTGGTATTGGCTTATGTTAGTATGAGCTGATTTTGGTATTGGCTTATTTTGGTATTGGCTTATGCTGGTAATGGCTTATGCTAGCAAAAGCTTGCGCAGGTATTTGCTGATGTTGGTGAAAGGCTAACTCTGGTATTGGCTTATGCTTGTATTAGCTGATTTCGGTATTGGATTATGCTGGTATTAGCTGATTCTGGTATTGGCTCATGCTGGTATTAAAGGTGGTATTTGCTGATAAAGGTGGCTTTTGCTGATACTAGAGCATAATGATATTAAGCTATGGCGAACAGGCATACAGGCGAACAAGACCACACAAGAGAGTGTCAGCTTCTTGCCGCTAAGGAGATGCCAGTATTAGTAGACGCCATGTTTATGCTTCACTGTATTTTCAGTCGATGACATACGCCCGTCGCGGAGACTACTGGCAAGCTCGATCTGGTGGCAGGAACGCTCTGGCCTTTTCCGTGGCCAGTGTCATTCTAGGTGTCTTCACGGTTATAGTTCTGGTCATTCTGGCCGTGACCAGCACTATCTAGCAGTGACCAAAACCTTCCAGCCGTCACCAAAGCCATCTGGCCGTTACCAAAATCATCTACCCATGACCAAAACCACTAGCCGTGATCAAAGCTCTCTACCGGGGACTAAAGCCATCTAGCAGTGACCAAAACCATCTAACCATGACAAACACAAACTGTCCCTGGCCAACACCATCTTGGCGTGACTAGCACTATTAAGCCGTTACCAACGCCACTTAACCGTGACCAATTCCATCTAGCCGTGGCCAACATCGTCTACCCGTGAACATGCCATCTACCCGTTATCAACCCCACTTAACATTCTGCAGTTTTATTCATGAAGATCTTATCAACCTGTATCAGGCATGGTTCATTTCATTGTTAATACCATGCCATTATATATCCTCAGTTATAAAATGGGTCTCTGGTTACTGCCATTTTCATTGCGGGTTGTGGTAAGCGCCCTATTCCAGGGGAACAAATGAGTTCTTAATATCTAAATTGCCAATACACACTTCTCTTTTTCTAGTGTACGTGCATTATATGACTAAATTATCTGTAAATGACTCAGTGAACAAAGTGCTGAAAATCTGATGCCATGTAAATACATGTACTGTTTAGAAACTACTGTGTGCTAGTGGTACACAATATTATGGCAAAAATGTACGTCCACGTAATTTTGTGTACCGATACCAGCAGTACACACATTATGTGATTTAGTCAGAAATGCTTCAGCGTGACTTTCAGCTTTTGAGGAACTCGAAAAGACCGAGTTACAGGTTGGTGAATGGAACAGTACAGATCTGCACTTCGGAAAGCTAAGCTGTCAAGCACGGAACACAATAAGCCAATTCTGACATATTTTGAAATACAATCTTAAAGATTATTATTATGCTTTAGATATTTAAATTTTGTCCATCTCATCAATATTTATCATCAGACAAACGTGTCCAAATTTAAACTTTCAGTTCCAAAAACTAGGCATTATAAAGAGTATTTTAATTTTGTTGAATCGATCCCATGGACTTAAGTCTAATGTGATGTGTACAAAACACGTGAGAACTGAGCGTGCTACAATTCAGAGAGTCTCAGGCGATCTGTAGTGTCCTTTCGTAGGTCATCATATGCATTTCCAAAAGGAACACTGGAAATGGACCAGCATTTTGTCATGTATAATGGTGGAACACGGGAATTTCTTGTTCCGGCATCCCGGCATCATAATGATGCCTCTTTGTCCCTACGCTTTACGGCACAAATCTGGAGCAAATCAGTGTATTTTGGGTAAATACAATATTGAAAATTATCCATGAATGATGACATTTACTTTCTCAGATATTTATATTAAAGGGTTTGAAAGATAAATTAGACGATAAAAGTCTTCATTCGTGGATAATTTTCTTTGATGTAGTGTACAAATTTTTGAATATGCGCCCATGCTGTAATCTGAGACTTCTGGACAGATATCCAACTAAACAGAATAGAAGAACTTGACATGGGATCTGATTTCACGGGTCTAACGACGGGAAAGATTTGTTATGATACATGGGTTCCTGTATGAAGAATCTCTGTTTCGAGTAGCCTTAGTCCTATCTATGAGCCTAACAAGTTTCATGAACTAAGTAAAATAACACCTTGTTGACAAATTCTTATACTCCAAGAACACCATTTGGCCTAACAAACTTCCTCGTTGTTTTGAAAAAGGATCTTGTGTTATTGACCCAGAACATCTACGATGGTTGATGACTGCTACGACTGTTTCTACGAGTGTATCTATTAATTTCGTTATTGATTGGTGTTTTATATCGTACATCAAGAATATTTCAAATATACGACGGCGGCCAGCATTATGGTGGGAGGAAACTGGGCAGAGCTCGAGGGAAACCTTCCCTCGTACGAATGGAGAGGAAATCGGCATGTGCTGGATGGCCGATGGCCGATGGTCTGCAGATTTATTTTGTCTTATTCCATGCCGGAATGATTTTGTCTACGTCATCTACTTCATGATGATCTACGATGATGATGATGGTGATTTCTTTTTCTAAATCATGGTATTCTGATGCTCCCCAGCTACCACTGCAGTGTTAAATTTCGAGTACGAACTCTTTGATGACTACAGATAAAAACGTTCTACTGTATCATGTGGCCTGTCATCAATGCTAGGCAACTATTTTGGATTACATTTAGGCCTAGTATAACGTGGGTATCTGAAAAAATTTCACATGAAAGTTATTTAGAGGAGACAAACCATCGTGAAAATTGCGGTGGTGAGCGTTTGTAAACGTCTGAAGTTCCTAACATAAGAGGTGCCATTTGTGCACAGCACAGCAAGACAGGTGATCGCTAAATTAAAACTCCTAAAGGTTCCCAAACATATTTGGCCAGTCATGATGCAGTGGGCCGTTTATTATTCTTTACCTATACGGGAAAAAGTACTTCGATCTCGAACTTCTCCAACTTTCGCTGAGTTAGTTAGGCCTAACTAGTTCACCCTGAAAGAGGTGTATATGCATTACAGTCAGGAGATAACAGCATCAACCTACTAACACATAAACACAGTAGAGTCAGGTGGTAACAGGATCAATAAATTATCATGTAAACCTGGTATACTCAGGAGACAACAAGATCAGCTTTCTAATACATAAACACGGTACACTCAGGTGATAACAGGATCAACTTGCTAACACATAAACACAGTATAGTCAGGAGATAACAGGATCAACTTACTAACACGTAAACGCGGTATACTCAGGAGACAATAGGATTAGCTTTCTAACACGTAAACACGGTACACTCAGGTGATAACAGGATCAACTTACTAACACATAAACACAGTATAGTCAGGAGATAACGGGATCAACTTACTAACACGTAAACACAGTAGAGACAGGTGATAATAGGATAACCTTACTAACACGTAAACTTGGTGTACTCAGGAGACAACAGGATCAACTTTCTAACACATAAACACGGTATACTCAGGCGATAACGAAATCAACATACTAACACGTAAACACAGTATAGTCAGAAGAAAAGGGGTTAACTTACTAACATAAACACAGTAGAGTCAGGTGATAACAGGATCAATTTATTAACACGTAAACCTGATATACTCAGGAGACAACTTGATCAGCTTTCTAACACATAAACACGGTACACTCAGGTGATAACAGGATCAATTTACTAACACGTAAACACAGTATAGTCAGGAGATAGCGGGATCAACTTACTAAAATAAACAGTATAGTCAGGAGATAACAGGACCAACTTACTAACACGTAAACCTGGTATACTCAGGAGAGCACAGGATCCGCTTTCTAACACGTAAACACGGTATACTCAGATGATAACAGGATCAACTTACTAACACGTAAACACAGTAGAGCCAGGTGATAACAGGATCAACTTACTAACACGTAAACCTGGTATACTCAGGAGACAACAGGATCAACTTACTAACACGTAAACACAGTAGAGGCAGGTGATAATAGAATAACCTTACTAACACGTAAACTTGGTATACTCAGGAGATAACAGGATCAACTTACTAACACGTAAACACAGTAGAGCCAGGTGATAATAGGATAACCTTACTAACACGTAAACCTGGTATACTCAGGTGATAACAGGATCAACTTACTAACACGTAAACTTGGTACACTCAGGAGATAGCCGGATCAGCTTACTAACATAAACACAGTATAGTCAGGAGATAGCCGGATCAACTTACTAACACGTAAACACGGTATACTCAGGAGATAACAGGATCAGCTTTCTAACACGTAAACACGGTACACTCAGGTGATAACAGGATCAACTTACTAACACATTAACACAGTATAGTCAGGAGATAACAGGATACTAACACGTAAACACAGTAGAGCCAGGTGATAATAGGATAACCTTAATAACACGTAAACCTGGTATACTCAGGAGACAACAGGATCAACTTTCTAACACATAAACACGGTATACTCAGGTGATAACAGGATCAAATTACTAACACGTAAACACAGTATAGTCAGGAGATAGCAGGATCAACTTACTAACATAAACACTGTATAGTCAGGAGGTAATAGGATCAACTTACTAACACGTAAACTTGGTATACTCAGGAGAGCACAGGATCAACTTACTAACACACAGTATAGTCAGGAGATAGCAGGATCAACTTACTAACATAAACACAGTATAGTCAGGAGATAACAGGATCAACTTACTAACACGTAAACACAGTAGAGGCAGGTGATAACAGGATAACCTCACTAACACATAAACAAGGTATACTCGGGAGATAACAGGATCAACTTACTAACACGTAAACACAGTATAGTCAGGAGATAACGGGGTCAACTTACTAACATAAACACAGTATAGTCAGGAGATAACAGGATCATTTTACTAATATAAAATAATCTATGACGGCAAATATAGCAATACCAATCACGATTGCCAAAATGGAGACAACCAAAGCTTGAATTCCGTATGTCTTGGCACGTTCGAAACTTCCTGCTTTAGCGTTCTTCTGAGACTGGAAAAGAAGAATCTCGTTTTTAAACACAAGACACTGTATTTATGGCTAGATGGGTACAATGATTTTATACTGTTAGATGGTCACAGTGACTTTAGGGCTATATGGACACTGTGATTTTAGGACTAGACCGCTGTTGTAACTTTAGGGCTAGATTGTCTTTACGGCTATATCGACACTATGACTTTAGGGCTGGATGGCCACTGCAACTTTCGGGTTAAACGTCCACTATAATTTTAGGGCTACATGGGCTCTGTAACATAGGACTGAATGGTTACTATAACTGTACGTCTAGATGGGCACTGTAGTTATAGGACTGGATGGCCACTGTGACTTTAGGTCTAGATGAGCACTGTAACTTTAGGACTGGATGGCCAGTGTGACTTTAGGTCTAGATGAGCACTGTAACTTTAGGACTGGATGGCCAGTGTGACTTTTGGGCTTAATGGGTACTTAATGGGCCTAGGTTGGCACTGTGACTTTCGGCCTAGATGTGCAGTGTGACTTTAGACGAGTACTGCAACTTTAGGACTGGATAGGCTAACGTAACTTTAGAACACGATGGCACTGTGACTTTAGGGCCAGATGCGCACTGTGACTGTACGACTGGATGGACGCTGTAATTTTAGGGCTAGACAGTCACGGTGACTTTAGGACTGGATGGTCACTGAAATAGAGCTATTTCGTCAGAATCTTGTCAGACTTTCGCGCTGGTGTATCTTTTGAATCTTGCGTTCCTTACTGCCGACTCTTCTACAAGCTCCTCTAATCTATCTCGCGATCTTGAAAAGACAAAATTCTGACGAGAACTGGACAACAGTGCAAAATTCAAACGATATTTTAGGTAGAGATTTACTTTATAATTTGAGATTTGTTCGAAAATTCGTTCAGAACACAATACTCCAGTTGCTTTTTTGACGGATTTTCTTAGCATTTTTAATTCAATTTCAAGCACGTTAATACTTTTAAGTTTTTGATCACGTAAAGCTTTGACATTTCTTCTGTGTACAGAAACATTTCCGTGCAGCTCAAATACACAACTATATGACGGCGTGTGTTGAAATCTTGGTTGGTGAATAGATTCCTAAAAAAGAAATTGTGGCTTACCTTGGTGGATAATACCAAAACAACGACTCCAAGAGGAGCACAAAAGAAACAGCACGCTAATGTGGATTTGAGGATAAAGCTGTTCGGTGTTTCTTCGTTGTATCCCGAAACTGTGTTAAGTTTCTATAATATATGTAAGCTAACAAAAACAACACATGTATATATGTTAGATCCCAGTCTTAACATCAGCAGAAGAGTCATTGCAAAATCATTTTGTTTTCTGAATCAAATTGAACGTTCCGTACGGTTAACATATGCACTTATATAGTGCGGCGATACCCTTGCTAACTGAAAATACCACATCTTACATGTGGACTGGCATAATGATGAAATACTCTTGCTAATATACCAAGTCTCCTGAGTTGATGACGGATGATGATGTGACTCATTTGCCAAAATACTAAGTCTCCTCAGTGTACGACGGATGATAATGTGACTAACTTGCTAAAATACCGTGTCTCTTCTGTGGACGGTGGATAATGATGTGACTCACTTGCTAAATACCATGTTTCTTCTGTGGACAGTGGGCAAAGATGTAACTCACTAAAATACCGTGTATTTTCTGTGAGCGGTGGATAATGGTGCAATACACTTTCAAAAATACATAGGGACCTCCGTGACCAAGGTGTTTAGCGCGGTGATAGCGCGACGCAATGAACCAGGAGCCTCTCACCATCGCGTGCGCTATGAGTTCAAGTCCAGCTCATGCTGACTTTCTCTCCGGCAGTGCGTCGGAAGGTTTATCACCATCCTGCGGATGGTCGTGGGTTTACCTCGGGGTTTCCCCGTTTCCTCCCACCATAATGCTGGCCGTCGTTGCATAAGTGAAATATTCTTGAGTACGGCGTAAAACACCAATCAAATAAATAAAATAGATTCTTGCATATCATGTCTCCTCTTTGAGCGGGGGATTATGGTGTTACACGCTTGCTAAAATATACACCCCTGGCGACTGGAATAATAGTCTGACACACCTAACAAACCCTACATCTCCACCGTGGATGAGGGATCTTACTGGGGCACACCTGACAAATCCCAGATCTTCTCCACAGACTGATACACCTGTCACACGTTGTATATCCCCAGTGGATGATCAAGATACAAACCCTTTTCCGTTCAAGCACATTTGTTGTTTGGTAACATATGGAAAGCTTTATGCTGTATAGTGGCTTACCTGGCTGTGTTCATGAGCTGGATAGGCTATCTCTCCCCGATGTAGTTGACCATAAGCCTGTCCGTATTGTCCCTCAACTCTAACAGCAATTTCAGGGGACTGTACATTTTCTCCATGTTCCACAGGCATGTAAGCTGGGCCAGCTGGACCACCTGATTCCTCAAAAAACACCCGATTTACCACCTTTTCTGGTTGGCTGTTTGTTTCTCTGCGGGATTCCTGAAGGATGTTCTGTTTATACGTTTCCATATGACGGAGTTCTGAAAATATTTGGTAAAACACAGTTAGCATGTTACACAATTGGATGAAAAGATGTGCCTGTAAGATAGATGTCACCGTATTTCAGTTCCTTGTGTCTCGGACTTATATCGCTTTGTGACAACATTACTCGGTTACTTTAATGTTATGCTAGGCGAATAATTAACATAAATACACAACCAAAAAAAGTAGCCTAAAACTACTTTATACTGTAAACCTTTACACACAAAAAAATATTGCCAAAGGGCCTTTACCATTCTGGCCGTACACCAAAAGTAGTGTACATCTACACCCAAAGGTAATGTAAGCACACATATAATAGTTTTGGTGTACACCCAAAATATATTTATTTGATTGGTGTTACACGCCATACTGACCATTCCACGCAAGACCTGAGAAGGAGCCAACATGAACTTGAACTCACGGCGAGGCTCTTGAGTCATTGTGCCGAGCTGGCACGCTAACCACTCGGTCACGGAGGCAATGACCCAAAAGTAGTAGCAAGAAGTACCATATATATGGCTATACTGATATGACAGAAAACGATCCATCCGATATGCCACACTTACAGATCATGTATGCTCGCATCCAACATCATCGTAAGTTGAAGTATGAAAACTCATTTGCGGGCAGCCGGATAGATGTTTATTCTTCAGGTTGTTACGTGCGTAGTGATGATTTTTATCACTTCTTCATTAATATAACTTGATACATCGTTGTGCATCAATAGAAAATGGAAGTAAATCATAAGCAAACAAAATATTAGGACAGGTCCTCATTCTAAGCTTCAAATCCACAATCGTATGACACTCGTAAACCCTGAAGGGGCGTTCAAAGTCCACAGTCGCAAGATCCATTTCGAACACATCCTATTCCCATATGGATATGTAAGAAATTATATGTAAACAGTGAATAAAATTGGTCACAAGTCAGAGACTATCAGTCAATAGTTTTCAATGGTGAAGGGAAAACAGTAGTTTTTTTTAATAATATTCAATTCAAATACGAACATACAATTCTCATTCGCATTCGCAATAAGGTGCGTGACGTCACGCAGCTCCTTCAGCTCCATTTAGCGCCCAATCGGATCCATGGGTGACCACGTGGTCTTGGCACCTGAGGTGTGTCGTTGAGTCCGCGCTCAACGGACCAATGAGCGCGCCAAACGGACCAAACGGACCTCTGGGGTGACCACGTGGTGGGTCTTGGCGCCTGATAATGCATGACGGACCAATGAGCAACCACGCGATCTTGGTATGTTGGGAGTTGAACAGCTCAAACTGACCCATGGGTGATCACGTGGTCGGTCTTGGCGCCTGAATTTCACTCACTATACACGGACACAGGGACGACATCGGGCTATGCCTCGCACCGGCCGCCAGCCACTTCGCCAGCAGCAGCAGCAGCAGCAGCCGAGGCGGCGGGGACGGAAGCGGGGTCAGAGAACGTTCGCGAGCAGAGACTCAGACCCGATCGAGACCGCTTTCCATGCATTGTACTTCGACCCTGACAGTCCAGCGGCTTACAGCGGCGTTCAGCCCTTGCTCAAGGCAGCCCGGCAACATGGACTCAAAGTGAGTCGGGCCCGCGTGTCGGCTTGGCTGGCCCAGCAGGACACGTACACGCTGCACCGTCCCGCTCAACGGCGCTACCCTCGTAATCGAGCTATGGTTGCGGGATGAGAAAGTCAGTGGCAGGCGGACCTGGTCGACATGGCAACGTTTGTCAAAGAGAAGGACGACAAACGTTACCTACTTACCTGCAACGAAGTCCTCTCCAAGTACGCTTGGGCGATTCCACTGCACACCAAAACCGATGCTCGTTTGATCAACGCATTTTCAAGACGGGACGTCGACCGTTGTCGACGAAGGCAAAGAGTTTCTGAACAGACCGTTCCAGGCATTTTTAAAGGGATCAACGCGTCCGTAGCAGAACGGTTTAACCGTACTTTGAAAGGACGCATGGACAAATATTTCGCCGCTCACAACACTCGGCGGAACCTTCACGCCTTACGGGCGCTGGTCCGCGGTTATAATCGAGCGGTTCACTGGAGTATACGGCGGGGCCCCATCAAAGTCACCACCCAGCACCAGAAAGAAGTGCGTTAAGCCTTGTACGGTCCATCCACGTCCAAACGATCGGTGTACCGTTATCGCGCCGGCGATCTTGTGCGTATAAGTAAAGTGAAAGGGAAATTCAAACAATCGTATCTCCCGAATTGGAGCACGGAAATGTTCGGCATCGTCCGCACCCACCCTCGTCAGCCTGTCGTGTACACACTGGAGGACTTGAGCGGGGAACGGTTGCTCGGGACGTTTTACGAGACCGAATTGCACCCGTGACGGCCGCGGCAAACAAGTTTTATCAGGTGGAGAAGATCTTAAAAAGGGAACGTCGCCAAGGAAAACTGTACTATTGGGTGAGGTGGGTAGGCTATCCACCCAGCTTTAATTCTTGAATACCGGCCACGGACGTCAAACGTTAACCCCGAGGATGACGGGGATAACTGTCACTCCCTATCGACCTACCTCAAGGGATGGACAAGGCTTCCCCGAGAATAAAGGCACCGTGGCAGCCATACTCGGAGTTCTCTTGTACATCAGAGTTTTAGTGGGTGGATTGGCCGCGGAACCAGTCGATCATTCAATATCTATAAGGGCAATTGAATAAGACGCTCCTTCGTTGGTCCGGGAAGCCGTTTGTCCCCACCGATCTGCCGAATCAGTTGTTTTCACGTCAGCCACCCGTGATGTCACCCGGGCACCAACGTTACGGCCCCTTGCTGTCCCTGCTGGCTCGAACCACCCCCGCCATTCGACGCGCCTTGCTGCGCGGCAACGATCCGGGTTTAATTTGGTGTTGTGTGAATGTGCTAAGAAGAAATGTTGCACTATCGCGGGCTCAGAAGGGGAAGTTACAACGCCACAAGACGGGTCTTGGTCAAGAAAATTGTTTCCCTGCATAAGAAAGGACAGATTGTTCAACGCGGAGGTCTCATTGGAGCGCTGCTTGGCCCCCTTCTCACCGCGGCACCAGCCCTCATCGGGGGCATCATTAAGAGCATAGCTTGGAGGTAATGCAGCACGCCAATGGCCTTGGTCGAGCCGCGACTTTTAAACCCCGTGCCCATTATTGTTAAAGCCCTCAACGCGCTCGACCAAGAGATGTCATTGAGCCTCCACGACACGACTCGCTCTGACGATGAGAAAATACAACGGTATCACCACATTATTCAACGGTACCGTGCGTTTCCAGATCAATACCAAGCCGCGCAGCAGCGAAGCCCACGAACCAGCCCACCGCCAAGCCTGTCGGTCGTTTGAGCGAGTGGGAGATTTTAGATAGCGTCCCCATATCTTTACGGCGAAAGGCTGCTCTGCTCTCGGGTGACACCAAGCGATCACACGATCCCTGGCACGATTGGGTGCGGGAAAAGATGGACACAACAGCAGAGACGAAAAAATCCCCTACCACCTCACAGTCTCTGTCCGGCCATTCTCGCCCTCCTCCCGTCAAAACCACTACCACCAAAACAACTACCACCACCACACCAAGCCGACCCAAGGGACGACAACAGCGGCGACCCGGAGAGCGTCCGTCTCCAGTCATCGTACCCCCGCTAAAGTGGAATCTGTATTAAATACCGGCGCCAGATGGAATTAAGGTCAGTCCGACCGGAACAGATCACCTCACCAACATGTTTTACCTAACGCTGCCCAGTAACAGCTCGCTCGACAACTTCCCCAGCAATACCTTGAAGCATTTCACCACCAACTATCACAGCCCATGCATTTGACTGATGACTGGGAATGTGGGTTGGTAGAAATACAGTACCCCCGTCCTGCGGCAAGACGAGGTGTGGTATGTCTTAAACTCCAAAGAGGACCCGCACCGCACTAAGCCTAAGTTAACATTGCCAGCAGGCTATTACCCTTGCCACGGGCCTGACCGACTTGTTGACACACACACACACACATCCCTTTACTCAAGACTCACGCCGGTGATTTAACGCTCGGTTTCGATGATGTGCAGCGGAAATATAGCCTGCGGTTTCAGAAACAACTGGGGCTAGGGTTCAGCCCCCGTCTGAAGCAGCTCATCTATTTACCGCACGATTGGTTCATGGGGCCAGCTGATCTGCTGCATGTCGGTGCCGAGGGTTTACATGCCACCACACCCACGCTGCACGTGTAGACGGATATTGTCCAACCGCGTGTGGTGGGAAACACGCTGGAGCCGCTGCTGCGGCTGGTCACCACGAAAGGGAAGTACGGGTAACACATCTCTAAGACCTTCCAACACGTACAATACATCCTTGTGCGGCGCAAGCATTTCTCGACGGTGGAAATTGATATTAAATACGATACGGACCAACCCGTCGCATTTGACCGCAACAAAGTGGTGCTGACACTTAACTTTGGACAGCAGCACACATTACCTTTGCGATGAGCGTCGTAAACAATTAGGCCATGTACCGATCCTAAATCGACTATTACACCAAGCAAGCTGGCGGAGGTGGGTTACCTTTGTTTTTAGGTCCAGTTGTACAGCGAGGTCACGGCTTGCTCGGCAGTTTCATCAAAATGGCGCAGCTGCGCGAGCGTTGGGAAAAACCGCGTTACATGCCGGACTGAAAGTCATGGACGACGTGTGGGACGAGGGAGTTCCGATGAGCCAGGCCTTGAAACGACGCGCTCTGGAGGGAGAAGGCAACTGGTGGCGAAAGCCGGTCGCTATGTCCAGCGCAGGATGAGGGCAAGATGAACGGGGTGAGAGGAACTTTGGATCTTTATTTATACAAAGACAAACAGGGTCTCCTTTCACGCCGCCTTTACGACAAAAGGGATAATTTCAATTTTGATATTGTAAATTATCCTGATTTAGATAACAATATACCAAAGGTTCCTGCATATGGCGTATACATATCTCGCCTTGTAGCATTTGTCAGATCTTGCGTGATGACTTCTGCGTCACAAGTTGCTAGTTCAAAAACTAGTTTGTCAAGGATACTCCATCAAACGCTTTCATTCTAAGTTTCTCAAATTTTACAATGAGTATAACACTGTCGTTGGCAGGTATGGACAGAGCTTTCAGAATCTCTGGCGATCTGCATTGTGATCAACCACGGTGTTATACCTATGTACATATCCATCACGTACATGGTATTTGATGGCGCTGGTTGCCCAGTGTAACTGTCTATCTTGTATGTCATGTGTAAATGGCGCCTCTTGTAGCATGAGATCTTTACATATTAACGGGAAAGACGTGATTGTCCGTTACTTTTGAATCACAATCTGATCCGTTAGGGTCTGTAACGCTCGTCATTTTCAAACTGTATCTAATACCGCTTATCCTGGGGCTAGAGACCGTAAATGTAGCCATGCTCATTACATCAGCATGATGCCTTTATGAACAGTTGCAATTAAAGCGCGACTGAGATACTTGTTTAATTGTTATTTGACCTGGAACTCATTCACGGACTACGAATTTGAACTTTGATATGGAATTCATGCCTGGAATATTCATTGTCTGCCCGGCATCATTGAAAACTGATGACCGCTTCTCTCTTGTGTGTTACCGGCTTTATTTCTTATTTGTATAATTTCTTACATACCTTTGTCTTTGGGAGTTAGTGTTAAACGTTGTTTTGGAAATGGATCTTGCGATTATCCACTTGGAACGCCTTTAACGGACTACGAATGGTATATGAATGTCGGACTTATATTTTATAAATCTAAAGGTCCGACGCACCGCTCCCATTCGTCACTTGCATGCAGGGCCAAGAAGACACACCGCTCCCACTCATCCTCACCTGCCGGTTGGGCCCAGAAGACGCAAACTCTCCCACCAACCTCGACGCACCAAACCACGCTCCGCACCGGATATTTTTAGCTAATGCCATGGCTCTCCCCGGCGCCGAGTGTTGCCCTTCGTTCAGCAGTGACTTTGATTCGTGGACCTTACCCCTTGCCGACACTCGCGTTCGAGAAGGTCGCTGGGATGCCTACAGTCCCATCGCCATCCTGAGTCACGCGGGGCCCGTGGAATATCTCATCACCAACGCGGACGGTAACACTTACTTGCACTTGTTCAACACCATGTTGTACGTGAAGGAAACATGTCCCCGTACCGTGCCTAATTGGACCTTGTTGTCTTACAGCGCAGAGGCCAAGAACACCCAACTGTCCTCCGCCTTGTGGTACACGGACACCAGGGAGGTTTGACAAGACGGATGAGACCATAATGGTGTTTGACAAACGGCTGCAGCTCATGGCCCAAAGTCGGTTGGTTGACATGCTGGGGCGCCTGCACTGCGACATGTTCCTGCAACGGCGTCACCTGTTGAACAACGTGACCGTCCGCATTCGTCTCACCCCGTCCAAGGACGCATTTGCCTTGGTGAGGGAGGAGGGTCCCGACTAAAGGACCGGCCTGGAGGGGGTGTTGATCTTTGTGAGCAAAGTCAAAGTCACCAGCGGTTTTCAAGTGGGACATTTGAAAGTGTTGACCTAAGCCCCTGCAAGGACCCTATCCGCCGCGTGCTGACCAAATATTTCTCCGTGCCCAAAGGCCACACCCTCATCAACGAAGAGAACTTATTTCTGGTCAGCTTACCGACACGTTTAGTGGTGGGATGTATGAGCAATACAGCTTTTGACGGGAGCTATGCTAAAACCCCGTTCCATTTCCAGCACTTCTACACAAACTTCATCGTCTTGCATTGCGGCGGAAGTGAAATTCTTGGCAAGCCCCTGACACCCGACTCTCGAACCGGGAATATCGTCACAACGTACATAAACCTCTTTACCAACACGTGTTTCACGACGAGGGGAACTCCATCCTTCGCACCACTTTCGCCGAAGGCAACATGCTGTGTGTTTCGACTTCACCCCCAAGCTCCACGACGATCACCAACTGAACCTGGTCCAGAACGGTGATTTACGCTTGGCGATGAGGTTTGCCAGGCCATTGTCGGAAAGCATTAACGTGGTGTGCTACGCCGAATTCAACAATATCATAGAAATAGACAAAAGCCGAAACGTGCTCTTAGACTTCGCCAGTTGAAAAAAGCAAAACAAAACAACACGAACACACTGCAATTGCGACATGTGCTACGGGCGGACGTGTTTACTCGCGCCGTCCTGGGAGATGTCTAGGCTCCAGACCACCTTCCTCACCAAGTGACCAACACACCCTGGGTCCAACACCAACACACAGACACGTGCCTCAACCCGGGACAACATTTGGTAACTGTCTTCATAGACGTGTGCCCAGACCCACCCCGTTTCCGGGGAGAATACTTTGATTCGTACGGACTCCCACCACTCCACACCAATATCATCGCATGGCTCAACCGGAGGTCACACCACTGAACGTGGAATGATCGGCGACTGCAGAGTCTGGACACGGCCGTGTGTGGACAATATTGCGTGTATTACTTAACCCAGCGGGCTCGTGGTCGTCCCATCGACCCTATTGTACATACGTTGGACACGTCATGCATGACATACGATAACGACTTAATGGTGTTCGATTGGGTGGACCGCCGGTTTGGGGTTCAGCTTCCGTTTTTTATCACTCAACCAGGCAGTGGGCTGTAAAATAACGTTCTTTCCATCTTTTTTTTCCTGTTCGACATGTTATGAAATGAAAAATGAAGGGGCATGGTATATAACCGTCGGGGATAGTCCGGTCAAAAATCCTGGTAGGTGGTGCTCACGCCGTCCGGCAGTACTTTACGCTTTGCATAAAAATATGTAAAAGCATCTTTCGTTTGGGTATTGGAATTCATGGTGTTCCCCCTCATCCTCATGCCGCGGTTCACACCACTCGAGCTTTGGTGGTCGCGCAACACGGAAAGGTAGACGTCCTTCTCCACACCCCGACGCTAACGCCTTTGCAGGAGAGCTTGTCTTTACTGTTCGACTCCCCGCCGTAGCAATAATATGTCTTCGAACACAAACTGACGACAGCGTCACCAGTCCACTCGACTTTGAAGAGCCCCGGCGTACGTTTATCAAAGTCGTAGTGGTCGCGTCGAGGCAAACATTTGTCCTGCTCCGCCTCGTATACCGCCCGCAGCTCAGGTTCAACCAAGGATTCCCAGTCCGGGTCAGACGAGGCCATGTACGCGAAGTCCGTATCCATCTCGCAGTACTGCCAGTTCGCCTTCTTTGAGTCATGAAATCATAGTAAATTTCCAACATACGGAATTTGGCATACTGGTACACCATCCTATTTGCAAGGGTAGGTTGTAACGAATGGTCCTCTTGCTGCTCACCACTTCGAAGGTGTCGTCATCGATTTGGTCGACGGTACGGCACCATACACTCTCCAGTAACTTTCGCGTCTTCGTCAGGTCACAGAGTTTTTTGTACATCCACATGCCGGTCTTCGTTTGTCAAGGTTTTGCCATAGCCGGAGTTTCCCAACTTCATCGATTTCCCGATGAGAGCCTTGGCAGGGTCTGCGTACCCCTCTCGCCGGGCTTTGGTGACGGCGTCAGGGAATGATTAGAATGGTGGTGGTGGGGGGCGTGGAAGCGCCGTTTCCACCAGCCGGGCGAGGGAGTCTGTGTAGCTGTAACAAAATTTCCCTTTGGTGCCGGGGCAGTCGTAAGCTTTCACCCAATTGTTGTAACTGTAATTAGGGGCCAGGTAATTTCCAATGTCCAGAAATTTCAACTGCGGCGTGCTGAGGGCCATGTGGTTATTGTTACGCTTGATAACACACTACAAATCACTGGCCATGACCAGCTGGGGGTAAAGCTGTTGCTTGATCAAGTTCAGGTCGTAATTGCCCGAGTTGAAGCCGAGGACGGGAAGCTGGTTGATATAGGCGACGAATGTGTCCCGCACCCGCCGAGTGGAAGACGGCTTGGTGTTGTTGGGATCGATGCGATCGTCTAACTCGTCCAGGATGTAGGCATAACGCTCGGTGAGATAGGCTCTGTTGGTCTCGCTGATGGTATTGAGGTAAGCCATCATCCGTTCGATGAGCGCGTGGGGATCACCGGTAGAGATGAAGCACACGGGCTGGCCGTAGTCGGGCACATTGGAGTTCACGCTGACGCTCATGGGGATGTGTTGGGAGTCCATCCCCTTGAGCCGTCATCGCTTCGTCCACAGGGACCAGGTAAGCTTCGAAGTCGTAACATGCTCGGTAAGGGAATATTCCGTCGTCAAGTTCCCGGCGGTAAATACTTTTGTCGGCCAACACTTCGAAAATAGTGGATTGATTGTGGAATACACCTCCCGGGTACATTCGGCGAACGGCGTCGGTGCACGTTTGACCGTGTCGTCGTAGTTTATACAGCTTGTTAAAGGTCTTAGAACACATCTGACGGGTGAAAGACTGGGCGTAACGCCCCATGTCTTTGATGTAGCTGAAATGCTGGTTATGGAGGCTTAATCGCATGGTGGGAGAAACATAGCGCTGTGCACTGCGATGGACGAGTTGGGCCGATTACGACTTGTCCATGGGGACAAGATGGTATACTGAAATGTTTACGTTAAATAGGCTCTCCACCGTGTCCAGTGCACTGATGAGTACACCACGGAAATGCCTGTGCTCCATCTCTACCGCCTCTATATAAATTGTATGATAACCTCGAGTTTGGTTCTCCCAGTTTTTGGGGTCGGCCTTTTGGTTGTCCAGATGGACGGCCAAACACCGGAATAAACACAAATTTTCCTTGTAAGGGCCATTAGCTCCTTCCACCGACGTGTGCAGCCCCTTGTTCGCCGCCAGGTAAGGCAGCAACGTTACCTCGCTTTCAGCGAGGACTGATGGGGTAGATTGTGCACAAAAAGCAACACGTTGGTTAATAGGTCTACGATCCATTTTGCGTTGGACTGGCCTTCAGCGGTGAAAATGCTGGCGGACGGAACGCCAATGCTGCCGATACAGTTGCTGTAGAACACTCTCTCACTGTTAGGCAGGAGATAGTCGAGAGGTTGGGTCGGGTTGGAATAGTGGAGGATAGTATAGGATAGTGTAATAGAGTAGAGTATAACTATAGCAGAGGATAAGTATAGTAGAGTATAACTATGGTATCGCAGAGTATCGTGGTGTATAACTATAGTAGAGTATAACTACAATATTTTACAGCTATAATATAGTAAAACTACAATAGGGGAATAGTACGGTCGCACAGCACGTTGACTGGGTGTAAAAGGTATGGGACATGTGATGCCGTGACACCCCCGCGCACAGTGTGTCAGCTAGCGTCCGTGAGGCTTGCCGATGACGTTATTGATTGATTATTTTTGTTGGTCTAACGGGCCAGGCGGCAGTTTAGCCGGATGCCCTGTCGGGCTGAGACCCCGAAAGAGGATATCAACAGACGGACATCCAGAATGTATATGTGACGTTGGATTATAATATATACTGTTGGACAATGCATATATATATATATATATATATATATATATATATATATATATATAGATATATATATATATATATATATATATGTATATATATATATATATATATATTTCATTGGAAATACAAGGTTTACTTGAAAAATAGTATTGCTGATTTTGTTGTACAAAATACAGCATGGGTTTATACTGTATCGTATGATAAATACGTCAGTTTTAGTCGATGACACAAATCCAACGAATTCACTATCGCTAACATCTATTTGACAGCAGGCTGGTGCTGTTTCAGCTAGCTTAGCTAATGTTAAGTCTTTACAGTTCTCGAACAATTTTCTCCTTAAATGGCTGTCTCGACATTTGTCTATAGCTTGGTCTCTGATGTGTTCGTCTGCAGACTCACCAAAATTATAACAGACAGCTATTTGTTTTAACAGGATTATAAACTGGTCAGCTGACCTCCCTGTTGATGGATTTGTCGAAACAAATGACGTCTGTACGGAATGTTCACTTGTGTGGTGAAGTGTTCGTCAAGTTTTTCTAACGCCGGTTTGTTGTCGATACTGGTATCAATAATATCCTGCACTGTCATCCTAGCGCAGTAAGGTAACAAACATCTCTCCTGTGTATCTTCTTTAATACCCTCTCCTAACACGAAAAATTCGAAGGACCGTTTCCAACGTCGCCAACTTGTGGCGCAGGTCGTCGCTTCACCTGTCGAGTTGAAGTTTGGTATTCCCCCATTTTCTATGTCAGAAACCCAAGACCATCCGCAGGCTACTGCCAGACCTTCCCACTTACTTAGTAAGCCAGCATGAGCTGAACTTGAACTCACAGGGACCGCATTGATGAGGCTCTTGTGTTATTGCGCTGCGCGAGCAATGAAAACAGAAAAACAGGGCAGCTATGAATATAAGCGTCAAGTCCGACATTCATATACCATTCGTAGTCCATAAAGGGCGTTCCAAGTGGATAATCGCAAGATCCATTTCCAAAACAACGTTTAACACTAACTCCCAAAGACAAAGGTATGTAAGAAATTATACAAATAAGAAATAAAGCCGGTAACACACAAGAGAGAAGCGGTCATCAGTTTTCAATGATACCGGGCAGACAATGAATATTCCAGGCATGAATTCCTTATCAAAGTTCAAATTCGTAGTCCGTGAATGAGTTCCAGGTCAAATAACAATTAAACAAGTATCTCAGTCGCGCTTTAATTGCAACTGTTCATAAAGGCTGATGTAATGAGCATGGTTACATTTACGGCCCCTAGCCCCAGGTTAAGCGGTATTAGATACAGTTTGAAAATGACGAGCGTTACAGACCCTAACGGATCAGATTGTGATTCAAAAGTAACGGACGATTGCGTCTTTCCCCGTTAATATGTAAAGATCTCACCGTCGGTGGATCTGCACCATCCTGTCGGTGGGCCTACGCAAGCCTGTCTGTGGCTCGTTTTGATAGCAGATTAGGTCATTATAATTTCTGGTAACACGTTATGCTTCTCTTCGGACAGGTCATAGTTTCAAAAATTTGATCTTTTATATAATGACAAGTTAACACCATGTGGATGCAGATTACTTGACTTGAAAAGACAATGGCGGCTAGTCCAAGAGGGAGGTAGCAGCAAAAACAAGTGAATATTGCCAGAGCTGCGTTATCGTTGTGAGTGCCATCGGGTTGAACAAGGGTCACATATCGTTCCGACATCTATAAAGTATCAGAAAAACAAAATACATGTTCTTCAAATGCCGGTACGGAGAGAGAGAAAACAACGATATTGCTTTAACTATAGTGAATGCTCGTAAATGAAATGTAGCTTAAGAGGAGAAATGGAATTTAATGAGATGTTCTTACGTCCAGAACTCAAAGGATAGACGAAACGTTTCTTTTATTTTTTAATATGTAGTTTATGATGTGTCCCAAGATGTAAAGTAACAAAAAAAGATTCTCGGCTTTCTGCTTAGGGCGTAAAAATGGCTTGAAACTACAGTTTTCCTCAGGTCCCACTGGCCAATGCTGAAATTAGGTGGCCTGGTTTACCGCTGAACTGGTCCCGCTATAAAGCCAGTAAGTTCAACGTTGACGTCATATTCGAAAATTTCCGACCATTACTGGAAAGTATATATAAAGTAGAGAGATAATTAAGAGATATAAAATGTGGATCAGTAGTGAAAATATTTAAAATTTTTTAGCATACCTTTTTTAATTTCCCTTAAAACTTTGAGCCTTCCTTTCATGTATCCTTCAAACTTTAGTCACTTGTATAAATATGTAAAGAGTGTATGTATATTTTTTTCTTACATTTTGAATATAGGAAACTAGAAAGGAATTCAAGTTCCCCATTGTCGTCGATTTCTTGTAACCCGTATCGCTGTTCATTGGACGGAAGACGGCTTTGCCTACGAGACCGATAGGACCTTTCGCGGATTTTTGGAGCTTTTCTTATTTGACCCCTTGGAACGTGCAGATGCTTTTTCGTCAAATTGGTGAGTTGAGTTTGGTTGACTGCCTGAACAGACGTTTTCTCATACTGTTGACCAGAAAGTTGTCCAACCTTCTATTACCTTCTGAAAGCTGTTACCCCCCCCCCCTCCCTCCTTGTATCGGGGCTCTCGAATGTTACCATAAAAACAGCCAAGAACATTCCACGTTTTCCACGCACGAATACATTAACATTTGGGCCTACAATTCATCAATCTTGTGTTGTCAATAACATAACATGGTGTCAGAATAGCGATCGAAGCGACTGCTCCGCTCACTCCGTTAGCATTCCTCGTAAAACGCACATAAACCCCTCCAGACACTTGCCGGTTGTCAACAACAACAACACGTTCTAATCACCATGGATACGCTCAAGCCGCCCGAGACGTTAGACTTATCTGGGAACGTTCCAGATAACTGACGGCGATTTAAGTAACGCTTTGAGCTGTAGTTAGAGGCCACGGGCTCGACAGAAAAAGACGAGAACCAAAAAAGGCAAGAACCAAAACATTTTCCTGCACGTTATAGGGGAAGCTGGCCTCGAACTGTACAATACATTCACATTCGCCGAAGCTGAAGATGCCATGACACTGAAACTTGTACTCAGTAAATTTAATGAGTATTGTAGTACACGGAAAAACCTTATGTGCGAGCGGTTTTACTTCTCAACTTGCAAACAGGATTTAAATGAAACCATAGATCAATATGTTACCCGTCTCCGCACACAAAATCGTGTGAATTTTGGGACTTAACAGACGCTTTCATCGAGGACACCCTGATTCGGGGAATACCGGATAACACCTTTCGTGAACGACTATTACGAGATCCAGATTTGACTCTTGAAAAAGCTGTTCAGATCGTCAAGGTTTCAGAAATGGCAAAAACTCAATTAGAAGACCTCCAACAGCCTGTGCCAGTAAACATTGACTCGGTAAATAAACAAGGAAAACGTCCCATCACATATAGAGGAAACAAGGGAAAGACATATAATTATAGTCCCTCACACACAAGACAACCAAACAGTTCTAGTTCGGCCAACAGTAAACACAAGTATCGTAGATGTGGTGTGGCCTATGGCATCAATCAAATTGCCCGGCCTATGGCGTCACCTGTAATCGCTGGATGGGTAAAAATCCCTATGCTAAGTGTTGCCGGTCCAAAACCGTACACACTGTCGAGGAAACTAGTGAATATGCCATTAGTGACAAGGAGTCGGTTAGTGATTTCTTTGTTGAGACAATAACAGTTGATTCAGTAAGTAAGGATAGTAAGGCACTGACTGGATAGTACCTCTCGACATCAATGGATGTATTATCTGCGGGTGCGCAGGCTAACGTCATATCAGAGTCTGCTATTAATTCTCTACCCTCGGGCCAAAACTACTGAAGTTCACACAGGGGTTACAGGGCTACATCAATACAAAGATTCCCGTACGAGGCAAGTGCATTGTTACAGTACATACTCAAGATCAGTACTTGCCACTTTTTTTCGTTCCAGGACACGTCCAGTTACTCTTAGGAAGAGAAGCGTGGGTAAAACTAAACATTGTCAAGTTAGTGTGTGACATAGAACAAATGCACACCATAGATTATAGCTCCGTTCAAGAGGAATTTGCTGAGGTGTTTCAGGGGCTTGGCTGCGTACCAGGTCAACACACCATAACTGTAGATAAAACAGTTAAACCAGTTGTACGTGCTGCACGAAAAATTCCATTTGCCTTACATGACCGTTTAAAGGCAGAACTTGACAGGATGAAAGAGCCTGCGTACAGGGTGAACTCTATGGTAATTGTGAAAAAGAAAAATGGTGATACTATAGTGTATCTAGATCCAAGGGACTTGAATAAGGCTATCAAACGCCAACACTACAAACTTCCGACCAGAAAAGAAATTATGGCTTAGTTTGCTGGAGCCAAATATTTCAGTAAGATGGATGCATCCCAGGGTTTTTGGCAACTGAAACTAGTCGCATTAGTCGTCTGTGCACGTTCAACACTCCATTCATAGAAGTGTATCATAGAACAATCCATGAACTGTTTGAGGGTATTCCTAACGTGGACACTTCAGTGGACAATATGGCCGTGTGCGGGCCGTACCAAAGAAGAACATGACACAGCAGTCAGACGCTGTTTTAATGGCCAGAGAAGCTAACCTGAAATTAACCAAGGACAAATGCCAGTTCGGTGTTAATAGGTTGGTTTTCCTGAGAGACTGTCTCACTGATCATGGAAATGTGTCTGGCACTACAAAGGTGTCAGCCATAATACAGCTGGAGGTGACAAGGGTTTTACAGATCAGGTGCAAACTCATGTTGATATAGTCTTGCATACCATGCCGATATCAGACAACCGACTTGCGATATCAGACAACCGACGTCCTTCGATCGGAAATGCTGTCCAAAATACACAAAGGTCATCTCGGGATAGAAAAATGCCGCCAGCGTGGAAGAGAACTCTTGCACTGGCCAGGAATGATTGCCGACATCACACAGATGGTAAAATCCTGCAGTACATGCCTAACTTATAAGCCTTCCCAATCACCGGCAACACTCAAACTACACGAAGTTCTTGTATACCCATGGCAAAAAGTTGGTACAGACCTGCTTACCTGTGGAAACGAGAACTTCTTGCTGGTAAACGATTATTTTTCGTTATTTCAAGACGTCATCTCTCTCACAACAACAGCATCAAAAGCTGTTGTGAGAGCTCTGAAGTCGGTATTTGCAAGACACGGAACTCCTGACATTGTAATGAGTGATAATGGACCAGAGTTTTCTTCGGCAGAGTTTGTAGATTTCAGAAAGGAATGGAATTCTGTGCATACCGCTTTCAGTCCATACTTTCCGCAGTCTAATGGATTGATAGAAAGCTCTGTGAAAACAGATAAGGCTATCCTAAAGAAGGCACAACTCAGCAAGCAGGATGTATTTAAAGCACTACAAGCCTACAGATCCACACCTGTCCTAAATGAAAAGTCACCCTCACAGCTACTCATGGGCAGACAAATAAAAACAAGTCTACCCATGCACCCGTCCTTGCTGAACATCAAACAATCAGACACCAGTGTTCAACAGACGCTAGCATTGAAACAGAGGCAAAAAGAGTGGTGGGACTATGAGTCTCGTAAGTGGCTGAATTCAGGTAATACCCTGGCAGAAACCTGTCCTAGATCATATGTGGTGCAGACAGATAATGGTGGACAAATGCGTCGCAATCGGAGAGATCTGAGGAGCGATCCAGTATCCCCTAGCAGAACTGTCCCTGTTGATGACTGCCCTGTTGATTCCAACTCGCCAAGTACACCTGCGATGGCATCAGGCAACCAGGACTCGCCGACCTATGAATCAGTTCCACTGCGGAGATCAACTAGATTTTCAAAACAGCCAGACAGACTGGTTGAATCATGCTAAAACAGTTAGGGGCGTGGGTTCTGAAGACTCACGAGGGAGTGAAGTGCTAGTAACCGCTCCTCCCAAGTTTTGTTCAGTGTTCAATAATGTTCAGTTATCTTTAATCCGTTTTATATCAGGAAACACCTGTAGAACTTCTGTTCTTTCTGACAATAGTAAGAACTGTTAAATGGACTGCTAACCAGTGCTCTTTAACCAGTTAACAGTTTACAATAGCATGTAATCTTTGCCATACATGTTTTTCTATTTTTTTGTTTTGGTCTGTAATGTTTAACTTTGGATTAATTGAAAGCTGATATAGATTTTTTTTTTGATTGTTGTTTTACGCCGTACTCAAGAATATTTCACTTATACGACGGCGGCCAGCATTATGGTGGGTGGAAACCGGGCAAAACCCGGGGGGAAACACACGACCATCCGCAGGTTGCTGGCAGACCTTCCCACGTACGGCCGGAGAGGAAGCCAGCATAGGCTGGTCTTGAACTCACAGCGACCGCATTGGTGAGAGGCTTCTGGGTCACTACGCTGCGCTAGCGCGCTAACCGACTGAGCCACGGAGGCCCCTTGATATAGATGATATAGCTGTTGTCAATGAGAGTTACCCCCGTTGTAGCGGGGCTCTGGAATGGTGCCATAAAAACAGACAAGAACATGTAAGTTGTCCACGTGCAAATACATTAACATTTGAGCCTACAATTCATCACTCTTGTGTTGTCAATAACATAACATAAATCACACTGGGGGAATCAAGCGATTGGGAACAGGTTTCCGGAGACAAATCTGTAGAACAGATATAAATGTTACGTTCCCATAATATAACCAATAACTATTTCCAGGGCCAGCCTGTGACTACCTTCAGGACCACCTTCAGACAACTTCTAAGGCCACCTCCTCACCACTTCCAGGCCCACCTCTTGACTGCCGCCAGGACCACCTCATCACCACCTCCAGGACTACCTCATGAACACATTCAGGACCAAAACATGATCGCCTCCACGACCACCTCATGACCTCGCGTTGGGCCAAACAGTGGCCGCCTCTACAACCACACATTAATCACCACAGGGGCCACCCCATGGCCACCTGCAGGACTTTTTGATGACCTCCTCCTGGGCCACGCCATAACCATCTTCATGATTATACCATGACCTCTTCCAGGGCCAACCGATGACCACCTCCATGACTACCCCATGACCGCCTCCATGACTATCCCATGACCGCCTTCAGGGCCACCCCATGACCACCTCCAGCACTATCCCATGACCACCTCCATGACTATCCCATGACCGCCTTCAGGGCCACCCCATGACACCTCTATGACTATCCCATGACCGCCTTCTAGGACCACCTCATGACCACGCTCTAGACCAAACAATAGCCGCCTCTACAACTACACTTTAGTCATCACAGGGACACCCCACTACCCCATACATGACTATCCCATAACCACCTCCAGAGCCACCCCAGGACTTTCTGATGACCTCAAGCGGCCATTGGATAGGCTTGGGGGCAGCCATGGTATAATCTTGGAGGCGGTCATGGGTTAGTCCCAGCGTTGTAACTTTTAGGGCTATCTTATATGACCACTTCCAGGCGCATTCTGGCAACATTCGGGATTATCCTATATGAATACCTCCAGGACTATCCTTCGTCCTCTAGAGTTATTCTGTATGGGGTTATCCTATTTGACCACCTCCATTGGTATCTTATATGACCACCTCCACGGCTATCCTAGATGAACACCTCCAGGGGTACTCTATGACCACCACAGAACTATCCTACATGCCCACCTCCACATTATCTTTGTGACAGCATCCAGGACTTTACTATATGACCACCGTCCGGACTATGGCCACCTCTACAACCACACTGTAATCACCACAAGGGCCACCCCTATATGATCATCTGTTTGACCTCCTTCAGGACCATCCACAACTGGTTGTGGCGTGAACCAAGGAAGTAATTGGATCTAGTTGAGAAGGGAACATAACTGGTTGTGGCGTTCACCAGGAAAACACTTGCGCCTACTAGGACAGGAAAAATTATTGCTCATGACGTGCACCTTTAAAATAAATGGATCTAGTCGTACAGGAATAATAACTGGTTGTGTGGTGCTCCAGGAAAGTAATTGGATCTATTAGGGCAGGGAAAACAACAGGTTGTGGCGTGCACCAGGAAAATAACTAGGTCTATTCGGACATGGAAAATAGCTGGTTGCTGTGTTCACCGGGAAAGTAACTGGGTCCAATTGGACAATTGACAACCACGTGATTTTACGAGTAAAAGCAAATTGAGTGCACATTTTGTGCATGCGGTTTAAAAATAGGTGATTCGTCAATTGGCTGAGGTATACAGCTTAAAATAATTACGTCTGTTAGGTCAGGGAAAACAAATGGTTCCGGCGTGCATGGACGAGGACGAGCTGTAGGGATCATCAGAGAAATAACTACATAGTTAGGATCTAGGAAAATAAACAATTCTATTGGTCACCACGAACACAATGTGGCTTTAGAAGAAAAAAATGATGTAGTTAGCAAAAGACGATTAACTGGTTATAGTCACAACCAGAAAATTTAGAGGGGGTAATACTGCTGGGCCAAATGAGCTCCAAGACAAAACTGGTTGTAATGGGCAACAGGAAAACTACTTGTTGAAGAAATTACCGCGAAAGTTACCTACTCTAATATAGTGACCACCAGACACAGGAACCGGTTGTTGGGTTCACCAAAAAAAAAAAAAAAAAAAACAACTGCTGGTAGTGATCTCCAGGAAAAAACTGTTTCCAGCAGACAACAGAAAAACTCGTTGCTTTCGGCCCCAGAAAACATGGTTCTAATGGACACCAAAAAATACCAACTGATTGTAGTGAGCCTCACAAAACATTGTTCAAATGAACCCGGGGAAACAACAGAATAATTTCCAGTAGACCTCAGTAGTGACCCTCACAAAACATTGTTCAAATGGAGCCGGGAAAACAACAGAATAATTTCCAGTAGACTTCAGTAGTGACCCTCACAAAACATTGTTCAAATGGAGCCGGGAAAACAACAGAATAATTTCCAGTAGACTTCAGTAGTGAGCCTCACAAAACATTGTTCAAATGGAGCCGGGAAAACAACAGAATAATTTCCAGTAGACCTCAGTAGTGAGCCTCACAAAACATTGTTCAAATGGAGCCGGGAAAACAACAGAATAATTTCCAGTAGACCTCAGTAGTGAGCCTCACAAAACATTGTTCAAATGGAGCCGGGAAAACAACAGAATAATTTCCAGTAGACCTCACTAGTGAGCCTCACAAAACATTGTTCAAATGGAGCCGGAAAAACAACAGAATAATTTCCAGTAGACCTCAGTAGTGAGCCTCACAAAACATTGTTCAAATGGAGCCGGGAAAACAACAGAATAATTTCCAGTAGACCTCACTAGTGAGCCTCACAAAACATTGTTCAAATGGAGCCGGAAAAACAACAGAATAATTTCCAGTAGACTTCAGTAGTGAGCCTCACAAAACATTGTTCAAATGGAGCCGGGAAAACAACAGAATAATTTCCAGTAGACTTCAGTAGTGAGCATCACAAAACATTGTTCAAATGGGGCCGGGAAAACAACAGAATAATTTCCAGTAGACTTCAGTAGTGAGCCTCACAAAACATTGTTCAAATGGAGCCGGGAAAACAACAGAATAATTTCCAGTAGACCTCAGTAGTGAGCCTCACAAAACATTGTTCAAATGGAGCCGGGGAAACAACAGAATAATTTCCAGTAGACTTCAGTAGTGAGCCTCACAAAACATTGTTCAAATGGAGCCGGGGAAACAACAGAATAATTTCCAGTAGACTTCAGTATTGGGCCTCACAAAACATTGTTCAAATGGAGCCGGGAAAACAACAGAATAATTTCCAGTAGACCTCAGTAGTGAGCCTCACAAAACATTGTTCAAATGGAGCCGGGGAAACAACAGAATAATTTCCAGTAGACCTCAGTAGTGGGCCTCATAAAACATTGTTCAAATGGAGCCGGGAAAACAACAGAAGAATTTCCAGTAGACCTCAGTAGTGAGCCTCACAAAACATTGTTCAAATGAAGCCGGGAAAACAGCAGAATAATTTCCAGTAGACCTCAGTAGTGAGCCTTAAAAATATTGTTGTAATGGACACTGAATCGAGAAAACGGCCTCATCGGAGCATCGTTTAGTTGTTATATTTCTTTTTGTCTAGGGTATGGCCGTCTACGCTTACTTTAGGTTACACGTGCGCAAATTCGTGCAGTTGGGTACAATACCTGCCTCCGAACATAAGAATGAAGGATTATACAGCCACACATACGTCATCGGTTGTTGATGCACTATAAATTTTGCACTGCTACTTTGAACCTAGTTAAAATATATCAGAATTTGTGTGTTCTGGATAGAACTGAAAACTTTCTCCGGTATTACCACCCACGCAAATACTATGACTTCACTTTCAAAAACAATAGCTCAAAGAAATAGTTTTCAAGCTATGTTGATTTCTGATGTGTTGAAGAGAAAAGTTCAATCTACATGTGCTAGTTTGTCATGACACAATACAAAAATCAGGCTATATATATTTTTGAAGTTGACAAACGAACAACATAAATAGTAAGCAAAATCAATGCGCTCGTGCAGTGGAGCAGGAAAAGTAGTGGAGACGTAGATGTTTCGCCTTTCCAGAGTTACGTCTCTGGTATCTCTGGCGGATGTAGTGTAGTACAGTTGCGGAGATGTAGATGTTTAGTGTTGTTGCCTCTCTGTTATCTCTGGTGGGTGTGGTGTAGCACAGTTGCGGAGATGTAGATGTTTAGTGTTGTTACCTCTCTGTTATCTCTGGTGGGTGTAGTGTAGTACAGATGTGCAGATGTAGATGTTTAATCTTGTTACGTCTGTGTTATTTCTGGCGGATGTAGTGTAGTACAGTTGCGGAGATGTAGATGTTTAGTGTTGTTACCTCTCTGTTATCTCTGGTGGGTGTAGTGTAGTACAGATGTGCAGATGTAGATGTTTAATCTTGTTACGTCTGTGTTATTTCTGGCGGATGTAGTGTAGTACAGTTGCGGAGATGTAGATGTTTAGTCTTGTTACCTCTCTGTAATCTCTGGCGGGTGTGGTGAAGTACAGTTGCGGAGATGTGGATGTTTAGTCTTGTTACCTCTCTTGTACCTCTTGTGGGTGTAGTGTAGTACAGTTGCGGAGATGTAGATGTTTAGTCTTGTTACCTTTCTGGTATCTCTGGCGGATGTAGTGTAGTACAGCTGCGGAGATGTAGATGCTTAGTCTTGTTACCTTTCTGGTATCTCTGGCAGGTGTGGTGTAGTACAGTTGCGGAGATGTAGATGTTTAGTCTTGTTACCTTTCTGGTATCTCTGGCGGATGTAGTGTAGTACAGCTGCGGAGATGTAGATGTTTAGTCTTGTTACCTTTCTGGTATCTCTGTCAGATGTGGTGTAGTACAGTTGCGGAGATGTAGATGATTAGTCTTGTTACTTCTTTTGGTATCTCTGGCGGGTGTAGTGTAGTACAGTAAGCTGTTGTGCAGATGTAGATGTTTAGTCTTGTTACCTCTCTGGTATCTCTGGCGGGTGTAGTGTAGTACAGTAAGCTGTTGTGCAGATGTAGGTGTTTAGTCTTGTTACCTCCCTGGTATCTCTGGCGGGTGTAGTGTAGTAGAGTTGCGGAGATGTAGATGTTTAGTCTTGTTGCCTCTCTGGTACCTCTGGCGCGTGTAGTGTAGTACAGTTGCGGAGATGTAGATGTTTAGTCTTGTTACCTGTCTGTTATCTCTGGCGCATGTAGTGTAGTACAGTTGCGGAGATGTGGATGTTTAGTCTTGTTACCTCTCTTGTACCTCTTGTGGGTGTAGTGTAGTACAGATGTGCAGATGTAGATGTTTAGTCTTGTTACCTCTCTGGTTTCTCTGGCGGGTGTAGTGTAGTACAGTAAGCTGTTGTGCAGATGTAGATGTTTAGTCTTGTTACCTCTCTGTTATCTCTGGTGGGTGTGGTGTAGTACAGTTGCGGAGATGTAGATGTTTAGCCTTGTTACCTCTCTTGTACCTCTTGTGGGTGTAGTGTAGTACAGATGTGCAGATGTAGATGTTTAATCTTGTTACGTCTGTCTTATTTCTGGCGGATGTAGTGTAGTACAGTTGCGGAGATGTGGATGTTTAGCCTTGTTACCTCTCTGGTATCTCTGGCGGGTGTGGTGTAGTACAGTTGTGCAGATGTAGATTTCCATCTCTTTAGCCCTAGTCAGATCGGAGTACTGGCCAGATGGGCCTCAGATTCATCAAACTCCCAGACAATCCCAGGCCTAACGAAATCAGGGTATCAGCATCACAATCGCCCAATAGTCCCTGCCTATTTGTCGTAGCCAGGTCAGAATCCCATGTCTATAGTCCTAGTCAGATCGGAGTACTGGCCAGATAAGTTACAGGTTCATCAAATTCCCAAACTGATTAGTCCCAGGCTTAAAGCGGTCAGGGCCTCCGCCTCACCAGCGCTCTGCGATGTGTTTTGCATTGATTGAGCCGTTTTATAGCTTCTTGGGGCTATTTATTTTTTGAAAATATCCATTTTGATGAAAAATCGGTAAAATGCTGTTCAGTGTATTGTAGCATGTGTATAGGCATCCTGAAATGAACAACATGCAACGTTCTAGTATTCCTACGATTGAAAATGGAGACGTTCAGAGCAGAAATTGCTGCAAAAATTGAAAGTTTCAGTGTTTATAGCGAAAACGGAGCCTGTCGAGTGTGGACTGGACCATTGGCGAGGGATGGTCGATATGGCATTGCCTCCTACAAAGACCCCGTCACACATCGATGGAAGAAGAAACATATCAGTAGACTTGTTTATATGGCCAGACAGGGGCTGTCACATTTAGATCCCAAGCTTGATTGTTCACACGTGTGCCACAACACACGCTGTGTAAATGTGGACCCAAAAGCTTGGAACCGCATTGTGCTGCAACGTAGGGCGCTGTCTCGACCATGGGCAGTATGCAGTATGCCTGGAGTCGCCGTCCGTGGTTACGTGCTTGGCTAAAACACCTTGCCTCGCCAGTCCCTCGTCAATCTCGTTCCCCATATTATACTCGGACCAGGGGGCATGTGGGTTTGTGTTCGCTTGTGCACTCCTCGTGGCCTCCAGGGCACTTTACTTGGAAGCCTTTTCCTCTCAGCCAGAACCCAGTCCAACACAATATTATTGCTGCGGAGACAATGTATTGCTTGTCTGTTGATGTCTCCACAGCCAGGGAAATGGCTTGTGAAGCTTTCTGGCCCGGTTTCTTGGGACTGGTTATGGTAATGCTGTTGTGGCGAGTGTCTGTGGCCTAATCTATTGTGCTGTCATCCTCTCCTCTTTGCCTTTTGTATGCCTTTACCTCTTCCACCTTATTTGCCATATCCTCTCTGTTCAGCTTTGCGATTGCAGATGCGACATGGTTTGCAGTGCGATGCATGTTCCTACGAGTGGCAGGCGGCACGTCCATCGCTGCAAATAGGAGTCTGGCTCGGGTGTTCCCCATTGGTGTGTCCTGGAGGCCTACTTGAAGAGCTCAGTTCACCGCCGCAGCTTTTTCGCCAGGTCTGTTGCATTCTACCTCTTTGTAGAATTTGTGGAAGCCAGATACATAGTCACAGTCACAGCACTTAAAACTGAACGCCCAGGCTAAACCCCACTTTTTCTCTGCAGCTATCTTTAACCTGGGCAGTGGACAGTGGTCCTTGGTCTCACTGTGCTCAAGCATAACTTTGTTCCATATACACACCATTTTCTGTATGTCTATGAGTCGCATTCCTTCAGCAGCCCATTCCCGCTCATGTGTATCTCTGTCTGATCCAGCCGTGGAATCCACCTTGCACCGTCTTGGCCGCTGTATTCTCTTTGTCTCTTTGTGTCAGGCTGGTGTGTTCTTACAGCCTCCTGATTGGGCTGGAAATCTGTGTCCATCAAGGAACACCCAGGCAGAGGATTCAGCATGTCTGTAACTGCTGACAGTTTATTTGAGCGATCCTGGGCCTTTCCAGCTTGAAATCTAGACTGTTTCCTCTTTCTGTCTCCCTTCATGGTGTTTTGGGGTAGATTGTTTGCCTTGTTAACTGTCAGACTGGCCAATATAGGTGTACTTGGTGGCTGCCTGATTGGAAATGTTAAATTCATATTTTTCCTCTCTGTTTATATGTTGTAGATGCCAATGTGACACCCTTTGATGTGACTGTGCAGAGTAATAACCTGCTGTGAGACAACAGCAATGGTGCAGGGAGGTTTTTGCATAGTGAGCTGGTCAGCCAATCAGCAGTCATGGGGGAGGAGGGCGGGGGGGGGGGGAGCTGGCTGGGTGGTCTTTTAAAGGGTTTCATCATGTTATTCAGTGGGGAACTGGGATACTAGTCTTTTCTCAAGTCCTGTCCACTGAAAAAGTGCCTGTGAGTAGGTCTTCATCACCTTGAGGCATTATTCTTGCTTTGATTTTGATCACAAATGATTGTTCCGAAATTGTGACAATCCGCTTTGATACCCCCTACCACACTGTCAGTCAATTTTTTTCACATAGTTGCTGAAGTAAATGTCTTATATTTTGACATTTAATTGTCAGATAAATTGCCTATATTTTGATGTATGCTTTGACACTTTTGGCTTGTAACTTTGATATTTAAAGCTGCTCTGAGTATAAAAGTCTTCTTAAAAGTGTATATTTCTCTAAATGGTTCCTTTTGAAAAGTCTAAAGTGCTCTGTCAATGTGATTTTTTTAACTTTTCTTGCAGATAAACATCTTGTCTTTCCAAAGCAGTTGACCTGATGGTGATATCTTGAACGGTATATGCACTGCAAAGCTTCAAAGTTTACCCTTCAGAGTTTTTTTACCCTGAAAAAAAGAAACATGTCCAAGATGGGGGTACCCCAACTTGAATTCATCCAACTCCAAAGTTTCTGCATGTTTCAAGCCCTAATTTTGCCTGTGAGGTTCAGAAGTGTCAGGAATTATGTGGTGCAAAAATTATTGATTTTGAAAAAAGTTGGCTGGTGTGATAGGACACAGACCCCCATTACAACTTCCGTTTTTCGGTAGAACTACGATTGTAGTTCTGTGAATTTTAGGGTATAAAGTCTTTTTTTGCTCCCAGGCGTCCATTTTTGGTGCACAGGTGCATGCTTGGTATTAAAATGCTGGAAACTGTCTAAACTTTGAGGAGGTATGAGCTTTATTGATGAAAGTTTGAAATTCTGGGTGAGAGGACACAAGGTGTGAGGTAGTGATGAGGCGTTTTTCCACGTGTTTCAAACTACGGCTCACGTAACTCACGACATGGTGTTCACCACTTTTAGTCACCTGGTGCAACATCGCGCCAATAAGGCTCACACACGTTTTCGCGTCACGGTCGTAATCGCTTCAGCAGTCTCTGCTTCAACGTATCAAATGCGTTCTGTTCCTTCTCAACCCAGAAGAACGACACGTTTTTCATGGTTAACAGTCTCAGTGGTTCGGACACCGTCTCGGCATCAGTAATAAACGCGCGCTGAAATTAACCAATCCTAGTAAGCTACGTACCTCCGGCGCAGTCTCAGGACGTCTCGCGTTTGCAACTGCTTCAACTTTCATGCGGACCAACTCCCTTCTCAGACACTTAGTTTCCCATGAAAGTCAGTTCTGACATGCGAAATTGGCATTTCTCTGCATTTAGGTTAATGCCTTTTCGGACCAACGCTCGAGCACTTCACACAGGCGCCTGTCGTGTTCGCGAACATATGGTGCGTCCATTATGATGTCGTCAGACAGGTTTTGAGCCCCTTCACATCCTGGTAGTAACTGCTGTATAATGTCCTGGTACATCTCACTGGCTGAACTAATTCCAAACATCAGCTTATTATAGCAGTGTGTCGCGAAAGTCGTCACCCGACCCTTCTTCTAAAACCGTTTGACGGTAACCCGACTTCAGATCTAGCTTACTGAATACTTTGCTGCTGTTCACGCTGTGAAGAACCTCTCCTACATTCGGTATTGGGTGTCGCGTGTGAATAACAGCCTCGTTCGCGCGTAACATGTCTACGCATAATCGGATTTCGTATGAAGCTTTCGGTACGACCACGATATGGCTTACTCAGTGACTTGGGCCCTCGACTCGTTCGATAATGTCCATGTCGTCAAGTTTTTTGAGCTTAGCGATCAATTTGTCTCGAAAGCGAAACGGGCCATAGGTCGAACGTTCTTATACATGTGAATTTTCGCTTCAGAGCCTTTAAGCTTTACTTCTTCGAAACATGACTTTAATTCATTCAAGAAGTCAATGTCAGTCCGTACCGCATTTAAGTCAGACCCGAGTTTTAGAACCTCCAATTGAAAGGCGGTCGTGCGGCCTAGTAACGGTTCACCCTGGCCATCCTGAACAATAATTTCTGTCTCGACCATATCGTTGTTAGTCGCGATATCTGCGGTGAATTTACCTGCGAAACTCAACGGTTTACCAGAACCGTAGGCATACAGTTTCTTTGCGCACTTTTCGTTGTGTTTACGTTTCAGTTTTTGTTTCTTTAAATTATCCCATGCATGCCGGTTAGTATGGAATCTGGATGAGAAC
This sequence comes from Liolophura sinensis, assembly GCF_032854445.1. Classification (NCBI taxonomy): domain Eukaryota; kingdom Metazoa; phylum Mollusca; class Polyplacophora; order Chitonida; family Chitonidae; genus Liolophura; species Liolophura sinensis. Next base: position 44,433,621 of record NC_088302.1, on the reverse strand, counting down.
GTCTCGAGGCCGGCGGCACGAGGACGGAGCAAATCGCACGCGAATGATAGCATTCTTTTGCCACGGCTCGCCTGATGTAAGCCTACGTGCTATTTATCAATAGTAGTTATCAGGAGGGCAGCCCACTGAAAGAAATTGACGTGTTTGTTTGAGATATTCTTAAACCTTACACTACACTAATGAAATGGACAAACTTCCTCTCCCGTTGTATATACGTGGGCATATATACCAGCAACCTGCGGATGGTATTGGGTTTCTTCTGTTTGCCTGCCCGGTTTTCTTCCACTGTAATGATGACTACCGTCGTATAATTGAAATATTCTTGGGTACGGCCTAAAACACCAATAAAATAAACAAATAAATTAAAATAAGAAATTGATGAGACAAAGTAGGGTGGCCACTGAGCTATGATATATCTGTTTGTGTACATGCGTGCATTTTCCACATGAGGTTCGTGGTCAATATATTTCATCTGACGTCAGCAGCACTCCGGTTTCGAAGTAAACGAGTAAATATTGATCACGTGATGTTTCTTGTCTGCCGAGGAATATTAGTACATTAGTACAGGGTTTACTGAATTGCGTGTACTTTGATCTAATGTCCACTCCTTCTCAGCACTGATTCCGTCTTGATGTAGTGTTTTTCCTGAATCTTTCTATATCCTCCCATATCTATGTAATATCTATTCATCCATGTCTACGTGTCTATGTGATGTCTTTCCATCTGCATAGGTCTAAAACGCATGCTAATAATGAGACAAACCCAGAATCATTATGTTTCCAAACAAATGGTAAGGTTTTTCTCTCTCGCTGTTTTCTAATATGGAATTAAATATGATCACTTCATTGTGCTTATTCATTGTCCTAAGGATGTATATTGCATATCACAGGCCTTGGAGCTCTACGCGAAAAGAACAAGGCTAATTCTAGGCTGGTTCACAGACACTCCGCCATTCGTGTGTATCTTACTGGCACGAGGTGGCTCGAAGTCTTGCCTCAAACCAGTGCAACCCTATGGGATTAGAACATATGTGTCTCCCCCCATAACCACACACACATGACCTGTATGAAATTGAAGTCAGTATTATAAACACTTACTAACTTAGCTTAGTTAATGCCATGAATCCTGGACCTGAGATCTTACACACAAACGCACAGCGTACACATATGCACCTATATAAATGCGCACAAGCAAAGTATACGCGCTTGCTTGTATGTTTTTATTTATTTGTTTTGATTGCATGATTTTTCACGCCTTATTCAAGAATATTATAATAGGACGCCAGTGTGGGCTGAAATTGTATTTACAGCGACTGCGTCGGTCCGAGGGCGTATCAGTTATGTTCTTCATGTAAGTCGAAATCACCCTTTAGAGCGAGATTCGCAGGTTATCGGATAGACTCGTCTTCACATCTTAGTCCTATCAGTTTGGATTAAATTCACGCTGAGAAGCGGGGTGTCGTAGTATATGAACAACTGTATGTCCCCGTCTACATGGGTCATAGCGTTGCGCTAGCACGCAAATTGCTCGACTTGTCTCGTCAAAAACTACAGTAATATATCATTAAGATAATATCTGAGAGAAGATGAAAAATTAAAAAAAAAGGGGAATGAACTAGAATCTTTGGTATAACTAATATAAATGCAGTCCTCTAAACAAACTGATACATTTGGGAGAGCAAATGATAGAAATATGTTAAATAAATTGTTACTTAGCGAACTACATCAATTTCTTACTGCTCAGAAGATAATATTTAAACTTCGTTTACCAAAATTCCACCACACTGGTGGCACTGGCGGATAAAACATTTTTCTACAGTTATTTTGAATTCTTGGTAAATTATTGATTGCTCTAATTAAATGTGGTTCTTCCCCCGCAGAGTTTGTGGAAAAGAAAGAATTACTAAAGCTGGCTGTTCTTCTTGGAAACTTGCTAGTGGTTTGTTGTTTTGATTTGGTGTCGTTTACGCTGATATGTTGGTGATGGTAGTTTACTTTCAGATATAGTGCTTGATGCATCATTGACGTGATTTTGAATGAATAGCAGGCGAAAATTTCTTTTGATTGTTACCTGCCACTTTATTAACTCTTTATACCGTGAAACACCAGCCTCCATCTCAGCTGCTTGGCTCTGAACAGACTCAAACGCTGGTGCTGTTTCAGCTAGATTAGCTAATGTTAAATCTTTACCGTTCTCGAACAATTTTCTCCTTAAATGGCTGTCTCGAGACTTGTCTATAGCTTGGTCTTTGATTTGTTTGTCTGCAGACTCACCAAAATTATAACAGACAGCTATTTATTTTAACCGGATTATAAACTGGTCAGCTGACCTCCCTGTTGACGGATTTGTCGAAACAAATGACGTTCGTACTGAATGTTCACTTGTGGGGTGGGGTGTTCAAGTTTTTCTAACGCCGGTTTGTTGTCGATACTGGTATCAAACATATCCTGCACTGTCATCCTAGCGCAGTGAGGTAACAAACATCTCTTCTGTGTATCTTCTTTAATACCCTTTCCTACTACGAAAAGTTCGAAGGACCGTTTCCAACGTCGACACCTTGTGGCGCATGTCGTCGCTTCACCCGTCGAGTTGAAGTTTGGAATTCCGCCAATTTCTATGTCGGTAGTTGGGAGAGCCCAAGGGAAACCCACCACCATCCGCAGGTTACTGACAGACCTTCCCACTCACTTAGTAAGCCAGCATGAGCTGGACTTGAACTCACAGGGACCGCATTGATGAGGCTCTTGGGTTATTGCGCTGCGCGAGCAATGAAAACAGAGAAACAGGGCAGCTATGGCACCGTCGGTGGGTCTACGCAAGCCTGTCTGTGGCTCGTTTTGATAGCGGATTAGCTCATTATAATTTCTGGTAACACGTTATGCTTCTTTTTGAACAGGTCATAGTTTCAAAAATTTGATCTTTTATCAAATGACAAGTTAACACCATGTGGATGCAGATTACTTAACTTGAAAAGACAATGGCGGCTAGTCCAAGAGGGAGGTACCAGCAAAAACAAGTGAATATTGCCAGAGCTGTGTTATCGTAGTGAGTGCCATCCGGTTGAACAAGGGTCACATATCGTTCCGACATCTATAAAGTATCAGAAAAACAAAATACATGTTCTTCAAATGCCGGTGCGGAGAGAGAGAGAGAGAGAGAAAAAAACGATATTGCTTTAACAATCGTGAATGCTCGTAAATGAAATATAGCTTAAGAGGAGAAATGGAATTTAATGAGATGTTCTTACGTCCAGATGTTAAAGGAAAGACGAAAAGTTTCTTTTTTTTTAATATGTAGTTTATGATGTCTCCCAAGATGTAAAGTAACAAAAAAAGATTCTCGGCTTTCTGCTTAGGGCGTAAAAATGGCTTGAAACTACAGTTTTTCTCAGGTTCCACTGGCCAATGCTGAAATTAGGTGGCCTGGTTTACCGCTGAACTGGTCCCGCTATAAAGCCAGTAAGTTCAACGTTGACGTCATATTCGAAAATTTCCGACCATTATTGGAAAGTATTTATAAAGTAGAGAGATAATTAAGAGATATAAAATGTGGATCAATAGTGAAAATATTTAAATTTTTTAGCATACATTTTTTAATTCCCCTTAAAACTTTGAGCCTTCTTTTCATGTATCCTTCAAACTTTAGTCACTTCTATAAAAATGTAAAGAGTGCGCATATATTTTTATTACATTTTGAATATAGGAAACGAGAAAGGAATTCACTCTCCGCATTGTCGATTTCTTGTAACCCGTATCGCTGCTCATGGGACGGAAGACGGCTTTGTCTACAAGACCGATAGGATTTTTGGAGCTTTTCTTATTTGACCCCTTGGAACGTGCAGATGCCTTTTCGTCAGATTGGTGAGTTGAGCTTGGTTGCCTGCCTGAACAGACGTTTGCTCATACTGTTGACCAGAAAGTTGTCCAACAATTCGAGAGCCCCTCTTGTATCGGGGCTCTCGAATGTTGCCATAAAAACAGCCAAGAACACGTAAGTTGTCCACGTGCAAATACATTAACATTTGAGCCTACATTTCATCACTCTTGTGTTGTCAATAACATAACAAGAATCACACTGGGGGAATCAGCCGATTGGGAACAGGTTTCCGGAGACAAATCTGTAGAACAGATATAAATGTTACATTCCCATGATATAACCAATGACTATTTCCAGGACCAGCCTGTGACTACCTTCAGGACCACCCTGAGACAACTTCTAAGGCCACCTCCTCACCACATCCAGTACCACCTCTTGACCACCTCATGACCACCTCCAGGACTACCTCATGAACACATTCAGGACCAAAACATGATCGCCTCCACGACCACCTCATGACCACGCGCTGGGCCAAACAGTGACCGCGTCTACAACCACAGTTTAATCACCACAGGGGCCACCCTATGACCACCTCCATGAGTATCCCATGACCTCCTCCGAGATCAACCGCTGACCGCCTCCAGGACCACCCGATGACAACTTCCAGGGCTAACTCATGACCTCCTCCATGACTACCTTATGATGGCTTTCAGGGCCACCCCATGACCACCTCCATGACTACCCCATGACCGCCTTCAGGGCCACCCCATGACCACCTCCATGACTACCCCATGACCACCTCCATGACTATCCCATGACCACCTCCATGACTATCCCATAACCACCTCCAGAGGCACCCCAGGACTTTCTGATGACCTCCTCCTGGGCCACCCCATGACCACCCCATGACTTATAACTTGTTATATAGGATAGCCCTGAAGGTGGTTATATAGGATAGCCCTGGAGGTATTCATATAGGATAATCCCGAATGTTGTCAGAATGCGCCTGGAAGTGGTCATATAAGATAACCCTGAAAGTTGTTATATAGGATAGCCCTGGAGGTGGTTATATAGGATAGCCCTGGAGGTTTTTCATATAGGATAATCCCGAATGTCGTCAGAACACCCCTGGAAGTGGTTATATAAGATAGCCCTGGATGTGGTTAGCCCGGAAGGCGGTCATACAGGATAGCATTTGAAGTGGTCATACAGGATAGCCCTGCACATGGTCATGTAGGTTAGTCCCACATATGACAGTCCTGGAGGTGGTTATACAGAATAGCACGGGAGGTGGTCATATATGATAGCCCCGAATGTCTTCATATATGATAATCCTGAAGGTATCATATGGGTTACCCCTGGAGGTGGCCATATAGGATAGCCCTGGAGGTGATCATATAGGGTAGCCCTGGAGGTGGTCATGGGATAATCCTGAGGTGGCCATCTGCTGCCTCTGGAGGCGTTCATGGGATAGTCCAAGAGACGTTCAGGGTGGGGGTGCTGCAGGTAGTGCAGGTTGAGTGGTCGTGCAAGCGGCCATTGGATAGTCGTGGAGACGGGCATGGGATAGTGTTGGGGGCAGCCATGGTATAATCCTGGAGGCGGTCATGGGTTAGTCCCAGCGTTGTAACTTTCAGGGCTATCTTATATGAACACTTCCAGGCGCATTCTGACAACATTCGGGATTATCCTATATGAATATCTAGGACTATCCTACGTCCTCAAGAGTTATTCTGTATGGGGTTATCTTATGGTATGGTATCTTATATGACCACCTCCACGGCTATCCTAGATGAACACCTCCAGGGGTACTCTATGACCACCACAGAACTATCCTACATGTCCACCTCCACATATACTTTGTGACACCATCCAGGACAATTCTATATGACCACCGTCCGGACTATGGCCGCCTCTACAACCACACTATAATCACAACAAGGGCCACCCCTATATGATCATCTATTTGACCTCCTTCAGGACCATCCACAAGTGGTTGTGGCGTGAACCAAGGAAGTAATTGGGTCTAGTTGAGAAAGGAAAATAACTGGTTGTGGCGTTCACCAGGAAAACAATTGCACCTACTAGGACAGGAAAAATAATTGCTCATGACGTGCACCTTTAAAATAAATGGATCTAGTTGGACAGGAAGAATAAATGGTTTTGTGGTGCTCCAGGAAAGTAATTGGATCTACTAGGGCAGGGAAAACAACAGGTTGTGGCGTGCACCAGGAAAATAACTAGGTCTATTCGGACAAGGAAAATAACTGGTTGCTGTGTTCACCGGGAAAGTAACTGCGTCCAGTTGGACAATTGACAGCCACGTGATTTCGTGAGTAAAAGCAAACTGAGTGCACAGAGTGCATGCGGTTTAAAAATAGGTGATTCTTCAATTGGCTGAGGCTTAAAATAATTACGTCTACTAGGTCAGGGAAAACAAAGTAGTGAGCCTCACAAAACATTGTTCAAATGGAGCCGGGAAAACAACAGAATAATTTCCAGTAGACTTCAGTAGTGAGCCTCACAAAACATTGTTCAAATGGGGCCGGGAAAACAACAGAATAATTTCCAGTAGACCTCAGTAGTGAGCCTTAAAAATATTGTTGTAATGGACACTGAATCGAGAAAACGGCCTCATCTGAGCATCGTTTAGTTGTTATATTTCTTTTTGTCTAGGGTATGGCCGTCTACGCTTACTTTAGGTTACACGTGCGCAAATTCGTGCAGTTGGGTACAATACCTGCCTCCGAACATAAGAATGAAGGATTATACAGCCACACATACGTCATCGGTTGTTGATGCACTATAAATTTTGCACTGCTACTTTGAACCTAGTTAAAATATATCAGAATTTGTGTGTTCTGGATAGAACTGAAAACTTTCTCCGGTGTTACCACCCACGCAAATACTATGACTTCACTTTCAACATCAACAGCTCAAAGAATTAGTGCTCAAGCTGTGTTGATTTCTGATGTGTTGAAGAGAAAAGCTCAACCTACATGTGCTAGTATGTCATGACACAACGCAAAAATTAGGCTATATATATTTTTGAAGTTGACAAACGAACAACATAAATAGTAAGCAAAATCAATGCGCTCGTGTAGCCTTTAGTGGAGCAGGAAAAGTTACGTGCCCAGCGAACCATTGAGGATGTTATGTCTTCCGTGTTTTTCTCCAGCTACTGAAATTACACATACAAATGTGAAAGGGGAATCCCCCGACGAAACCCAGCTTTCCCGGTTTAACATCCGCGACGGTGGAATTAAACTAATACCTCCGATCATCCTGTCTCTCATTTAAAACTACGGAATGTTTCTGCGCTCCAGCTGGGCCCATCATGTGAAGGTGGATGCATCGAGACTATTTCTCTGGCCAATTTCCTAGACTTTGGCGGTGTTAAATATCATTCAAAATGGCTGAATGTTCCGACGACGATTTTTCGGAAAGATTAATTTCTATACTATTATTATCATCTTTTATACAAGAGGTCCAGTGATGATTACAAGGATACCAAAATAAAACAAAACGTCGGGACAGAGAGTTAACGCTTTAGCTCACAGCAAGATGAAGTGTAAACATGCCTTTCGAGGTTGTGACGTAAAGTCGTCCATTCATGGAGACTGCACGTTACTTTCCTGAAGGAGAAACACGTCAAACTTTTCTACCAGGTTCTGTAATTTACGGAGCCGTAAAAGTGACATGGTGAAAAAAAAATTGGAAGAGGAAAAAATTACAAGGTGAAAAAAATTTGTTTTGGAAGAGAGTTTTTTTTAACCCCCGACTTTGAAAGTCGGGGCCACGAGTTTACAAGTCGGGGCTCCGACATAACTGACCCATCACGATTAAAGATTACGCTGTGATCTCATCTGTATATAGGGGGCTGTTGCCTGATCGTCAGTGTCATTATGCTGTTGCAAATTAACTTTCGTTGCTGACAAATTATACTTCCTCAGTCCCAAAATGTTCTTTTAGACGACAGGGAAAGCCAACACGATTTATAGTATAACCTTCAACAATCTGAGGTTATTATTAATAAAGTAAACACTCAACCAAATAAAACAATAAGTTTAAAACTTATCACAGCCATCCTCAGACATATATGTAACATAAAGTTAAGGCCTTTGATCCCAAAGGTTGCCTTAGTTCCACCCTGGCTGGATCAAGTACATGCATTCGAATAGTGTCTCACATACGGCTGTTGCAGTTGAGATTGACAGAGCTCAACTAGGCTGTATAAGGGTAAGGCTGCACGCTGTATTTGTATTTTAGTTTCAGTCGTACGTGCACATGAAGTTCACAAGCACTGAGCGCAGGAACTGAGAATATGTGTTTTTTAAACAGATTGTAAAAAAATTCTTTTCCCCCAAAATCCCCATGTCATTTTTTTTTTTCATTCCCAAAAATTTTATTTTCACCATGTCACTTTTATGGCTCCATGGTATTTAGCAACATTGAATATCAAAAATGTTATTATTGCCCCAAAGCTCATGGCTTCCTCTCCGACCGTACGTGGGAAGGTCTGTCAGAAAACCTGCGGATGGTCGTGGGTTTCCCCCGGGCTGTGCCCGGTTTCCACCCACCATACTGCTGGCCGCCGTCGTACAAGTGAAATATTCTTGAGTACGGCGTAAAACACCAATCAAATAAATAAATAAATAAATCATTGCTCCAAGGAATAAGATTATCAGTGAACTCGGTTATTCAAAAGGGTGCAAACTGCTAAACGTGTGTTAGAATTTTGAGTAAGCTTTGTTCTGTGTTAAAGTTATAGCCCATGATTAAATTCACCTATACACCTGTGTAAATGTACCCAACCCAGCATTGTTAAATTAAACCGGTGGATGGATTTATTTCTTTATTTCATTGCTGTTTTACGCCGTACTCTCCTGGTTTTGAAGATTTATAGACCTACTGTAGTCTTATTCTATATTAATTAGAACTTCATGCTACACCAAGTTCAAAATGAGTTATTTACATATACATATAACGTAAAGATAACGTAGAGGCCTACAACAGATCGAAGTGTAAGTAAGGGTTATTGCCCGAGAGAGGTATTTGATGGCAGATTATACACCTGGTAAGCGGTTACATAATAAACTGAGGGGTGTAGGCCCTGATGTCTCTTCTACCACCGCTTACGAGAGTATATTACTTACATAATGACGCTATTGTTCGCCCGCGAGTGTTTTATTTTGTATTTTGCCCCGTTTCGAAGGACCGTTTTTAGGACATGTATTAGCATGAGAAATAAAGGCCATTTTTTTTAGTATAGAAGCATAGACAGTTTGGCTTTGTTCGACCTGTACCGCAATGATTCATGTAACGCGATACTAAATTAAAAACATTTTTATCAGGGTACATAAATGGAAACTTCGATAATCCATTCTCGGAAAGACCACGGACTCCAAATCTAAATGTTTATATCGGGTCCAATGATAAACTGAAAGTATGCTCAAGAGTATTTAAATGTGACATTTGTCAGATAATGTGCAAATCTTGACCTAACTCTTATGTTTGTGCCTCTTTTGCACAGCATGACAGCCAACCCATTATAGCCCTCAGAGAACATGTCAACATTATAAACTTATTTTGTTCAGAACATACCAACATTATAAACTTATTTATTCCTTTCTCATTCTATCTTATTATTCTGTAAGACAATCACAAGGGCTAGAAAACAAAGAACTTTTTAAATTGTCTGCCTAACGACATGTGTATCCTTAGGCCAACATTTTGGAATTTTCTGGCAACAGCAGTGTCAAATAAATAATGGTCTTAGCTCAGTGGTATAAAATGCGATATTTCAAAAATAGTTTTAGGTCTGTTGAGGTATAAACGTAGATATTAGGACATTAGGAGAAGCTTTAATCATGAATTGGATTTAAGATATCATCTATTCATTTTATGATATGAGGGATACTAATCATTTCTTGATATCTCGAATTCAGTAGATTATACCATAAATTTAATTAATGATATCTTGAATTCTTTTCATGATATCAGTAAAAATGGCCAATCTATCCCAGGCTTCATTGCGTAGGCCGCACGTGCGATCTAACCAAAAATGGTGGACATGCACGAGCGCCCGACGAAGTTGTGCTTGCCGCCATTTGCCTGGAGTATTGGGCGAAATACGCATGTCCGTGAACCCTATTAGTAAGTCCCTTGGTAATTTTTATGCCTCGTGACTTGAAAGTGAAATTTTACAGATTTTTTTGCACTTCCCAGTTTCATGTTCTTGCCAAATAACATACAAGTTATAATATTGAACTTTATAGTATAAAAGACCTAAGGATATTTTTACTAGGAATAATGGGAAGTTGATGTCCTTCTAGCCACTATATTTAATGATATCTTAAAATAAATTCGTGATATCATGAATTGAAATTGTGATATGTTGGCATGAATTCGTGATATCTGGAAATGATTTGAAGATATCAAGAAACAGACTACATTTATTGATATCTTTAATTATGCTCGTCATGTCTTTTAATTCTTTTTGTTTGGGGTGACTGTCTGCAAGCAACGTGCTGATGGTCGTGGGTTTCCCCCGGGCTCTGCGCGGTTTCCTCCCACCATAATGCTGGCCACCGTCGTATGAGTGAAATATTCTTGAGTACGGCGTAAAACACCAAATAAATAAATAAATAAATAAATAAATTGGGGTGACTGCCATATCATAAGATATCATTAATTCATTCTTGATATCATTAAATCATTTCTGATATCTTTAACTAATATCTTAAATTATTTTAACATATCACAAAATTTGGATTTAAACGTAAAACGGCTTGCCATACGGGTTTGTATATAACGTGAAGGAATCAGTGTGCGTAGTTGTATGTGGTTTGGCGGTATACGTGCCTTAGTGCACGTAATTCAGATCGCAACGGTATGAACTAAACCTGGGGTTTATTTAACAGGGGGATAGGCAACGCTTCCATTTGTGTGTGGGAGTCACTAAACCGTGTCTGCCCCGCTATTATCATGTAAATGACCAGGACCAGTGTCATTACAATGTGTGAATTACCCAAGCTAAGATGCACGGAAGACGGCAGACGAGTCTATAGATTGAGAACAGCTGGATAGAATCTACCCAGTCCGCCAGCCTTTTCTGGACGAAGTTGTCAGAATTTAGATACCACAACAACATTGTCCTCTGCCCTCGACCAACAATAATATCATCTAATATATCGTTTTGTTCCTTGTTGGTATACTTAGTACAACCCGAAATGATTTATTTACTTTTTTGTGATGATGTGTTGTAGCTCATGTAACTCAATTGCTTATGCGACAATAAAAATGAAACTTTAGTATCTGTTGATATTATCTTTGTTAGTCATGATCATGTAGGGTGTTAGTTGTTTGTCAGCTGTGCAAATTTTGTTATGCGACTATCCATGTACTTTGTGCTGACATAATTTGTAGTGCTAGATTCTATATTATTGCTAATCATCATTGGGTACCATTATATACAAAGTGCATTTATCGTTTTGATCTAATCTTTCATCCATAATTAAGTTACTCAATATTGCTTATGAGTATTACATTAATTTGACGTGTTTTGGGTTTGCTTGGTAGGATGACATCGTAATGAAAAACACAAGTTTCAACCCCAAAAGCAATACTTTATGAGGACCTTTTATTAACACCCCCACCCCACCCCACCAAACATGCATTAAATAGAATGTACAGTTTGACCTGTAAAAATGTACTTTCAGATCCACAACCTTGTGCAGTTTAAGCAACATTGATACAAGCTTACTCAATCAAATAAACAAGCCTTATTTCAGGTGACTGCCATCTATCTTGGAATTCACTTAACACTGATTTTTATGTGCAGAAGGAAACAGATCACTTGTCTTTATACCATCCACCTGCCAACAAGGTTAATATAGCTTGATTAATTGAAGTTGATGTTGGACATGGTAATCGTATTTAATTAAAGATAGTGTAAGCTTAAAGGGATGCAGAATCGATTTTGATAGGCTGTTGTGAGAAGTAGGAATGTCAAGGCCATGCCTAGCCCAAGCTGAATGTTAGGTACAGCCGATTTATTCAAGCGTGACCAAGTTTTTAGAGTTTAACCCCGAGAAACCCTATCTCCATTGTCAGCCAACCAGCGTCGATTCAGAATCCCTTTAAATTACATTTTGTTTATACTGTATTTTAGTATGTGGGAATTGAAATTATTTTCTGTACCAGCTCATTGTAATATGATGGTGAACTAAAAGTGTCGCGCTAAAAAAGGTGGGGGCGGGGGTGGAGTGGGGTGAGGTGGATATAATGTAATATACTAGCAAATCGCTTTAACGGATTGATGATTCGTTAAGTAATTCGCTTTAATTGCTATAATTCGCAAAACAATGTATATAATAAGCCATCGAAACGAAATATATGTGTGTGCAAACGTACCTGACAAATCTTGTATTTGTCAGGTATCTTTGTATTATGGTGATTTTCAAACACTAGTGCATAACATGCTAACTTGTGTATGTGTGCGTGTGTGACTGGAAGTATATATTATGAAGAACTGGATAAAACCGGTTATTATACCCCACGCTTATCAACGTATCAATGTATCAACATTCATCTGTAAACACTTCACTTTTGCTGACTTTGAAAAGTCAGATCATTATCACACACTATTGAATGTCAGCGGTTAGAATTCTTATTTTATTTATTTATTTCATTGGTATTATACGCCATTCACGAGAATATTTCACTCATCATGAAATATAGTGCCGTTCTCATCCTGACATACTTCCTGATGGTGGTCAGGTTATGGGTGGTGGAGACGGACAGAGCCTAGTCGTAACCACGGTTCTCCTCAACCTGACATACTTCCTGACTCCTGATAGTGGTCAGGTTATGGGTGGTGCAGAAGGACAGAGCCCAGTGGTAACCACTGTGGTTCTCATCCTGGCATACTTCCTGACTCCTGATGGTGGTCAGGTTATGGGTGGTGGAGACGGATGGAGCCTAGTGGTTACCACTGTCGTTCTCATCCTGACATACTTCCTGACTCCTGATAGTGGTCAGGTTATGGGTGGTGGAGACGGACAGAGCCCAGTGGTAACCACTGTGGCTCTCATCCTGGCATACTTCCTGACCCCTGATGGTGGTCAGGCTATGGGTGGTGGAGACGGACAGAGCCCAGTGGTAATCACTGTGGCTCTCATCCTGGCATACTTGCTGACTCTTGATTGTGGTCAGGTTATGGGTGGTGGAGACGGTCAGAGCCCAGTGGTAACCACTGTTGTTCTCAACCTGACATACTTCCTGACTCCTTATGGCGGTCAGATTATGGGTGGTGGAGACGGACAGTGCCCAGTAGTAACCACTGTTGTTCTCATCCTGACATACTTCCTGACTCCTGATAGTGGTGGTGGAGACGGACAGAGCCCAGCGGTAACCATTGTCGTTCTCATCCTGACATACTTACTGACTCCTGATGGTGGTCAGGTTATGGGTGGTGAAGACGGACAGAGCCCAGTGGTAACCACTGTGGCTCTCATCTTGGCATACTTGCTGACTCCTGATAGTGGTCGTTATGAGTGGTGGAGACGGACAGAGCCTAGTGGTAACCACTGTCGTTCTCATTCTGACATACTTCCTGACTCCTGATGGTGGTTAGGTTATGATTGGTGAAGACGGACCGAGCCTAGTGGTAACCACTGTGGCTCCCATCCTGGCATACTTCCTGACTCCTGATGGTGGTTCGGTTATGGGTGGTGGAGACGGACAGAGCCCAGTGGTAACCACTGTGGCTCTCATTTTGGCATACTTGCTGACTCCTGATGGTGGTCGTTATGGGTGGTGGAGACGGACAGAGCCTAGTGGTAACCACTGCCCTTCCCATCTTGACATGCTTCCTGATGGTGTCATGGGGTATATTTTACCTTTGAAGTCCTGAATTGGGATTGGATTCTTACGTGCGGCTTATAGATAAGTACGCCAGTGAAGAGCTCTTCTCGAATAACGCTCATTACAAATCTATGCGTCGAAACAGACATTCGTATACCAGACGTCAATCAATAAAGACGTTTCCAGGTTAATAATCGCAAGGCCATCATAGATATCACAGACTGACACAAAGGTGAATCGATCTGGTTGAACGCCCCAAAATAATTTCTGCAGGATTTAGGCTTTGGCAGTGTCAGACGAAGACACTTTTGTGGAAATAAATCTATTCCAAACTCTTCTCTTTTGTAATGTGGTTTTATACCATAAAATAGGATAGAACCTGTGTAACGAAGTGAAAGTTTTTATAAACACAACGTCTAACTGAAAAGAAAACCAAACAGAAAAGATGATCAAGCTTTATGAAAACAAGTTTATTCAAAGCAAAATCATTACATGAATCGTTCCAAACTTGTGAAGAGAATTTTGTCTTCAAAACGTTAGAACAAAAAGCTAATTCAAAATGATGAAGATAGTTTCCTATTGATAGCATTGGAATAAGACAAAATTAAAAGATGTTGAACACAATTTCCTAGTCAAAGAAAAGTCACAGAATGCAACTTTTTAAGCCAATTAGCACAACTTTATACCCGAAGCAAAATACAAGATATATACACAGCTTTCTATTTAAGAAATAATGTTCCTTCTATGGGTGTTTAGCGGCAATTTTATAGTCAATAAAGTGGACGAGGTTATAATTTTAGGTCGAGACGTAGCCTCGCCTGCTTGTAATTTTCGACAATAACACATTTCTGACCGGGAAATAAATACTGCTGCCAAGTGTTGTTTGTATATCGTCTGCCTCACACATGCACATGTGCATGTTTCGATGACGTAATAATCGTCTTGTTTATATGTAATACGAAAACGGTCGAGGGCTATAGAATAGCAAGTGAAGTTTCAAAACTAATTAACATAACCACAAATTTAAAACAAATTGCAAAAATAAAAATGTCAAAACATAATTTTCTGCTCAAAATAAACGTACAACAGTTACCTAACAGAACAATAAAAATAAAGATTTTATAACAAATTAACAGAATTTCATAATAAAAACTTTCTATCAAAAAGACACTTACACTCCTCACTTTTTAAATGATCATAAAATTTCCATAATTATTTTAAGATTAGAACTTTATTTCATGGAATATTTAGAAAGAAAATTACTGGAGCAACATATGTTTATAACAGGATGTTTATAATCTTAAATATATCAGAGCACAAGTTGTCCTTTTGGAAATACCACAATATTTGTACAGGGAATGACATTTTTGACGTTTTCTTTTCCAATTGTTATCATTTTAAAGAAATTTCAATTTGTATAAAAGTAGCCAAACAAAGAATGACCATTCCGCAAGTGAAAGCAGCAAAAGAGAATCCTATTGAAACTTTACCGGTAAAGGCTGCATTTTCGTAATCCCCTTCTGCCAGAGCTTCTTCTGACTGAAACAAGCAGTTTAAATGTGTAGTGGTTGACCATTTCTTATGTGTACATAATGTTTTGTTAGTTTGATTGGGGTTTAAAGTCGCGTTCAGCGTTATTTCGGTCATAACACGACGGTGTCTCCTTATGACCAAGAATAATCTTCGCCAAATCGAAGAGAGACATTCGAAGGGCATACGCTCTCCATATACCTTCTCAAAGGACCTCGCCGTGTCCCTGGGCCACGTTATGTGAATAAGTTACAGTGTAACCAATATGCCAAACTATCTGATTTGCGACCGTATTGTACGAACGTTTACTCGCCACGACATGGCTGAAATATTGCCAATGAGGCGTTAAGCCATTATCATTCAATCATTCCTTTGTGAATGTTTCCCGAGTATTCCAGACGTTGGTAAAGAATCAAAGAGATGTGAGTGCAATGAAAAATCAGCAGATGTGAGTGGAATGAAAAAATAGTTTGACCAGATAATACAGGGAAGTACTTTTATGTATCGACAATTGCCGAAAATACAAAAAGCATGCAGGATATTTAAGCAGGCGATGTAGAAACTATGGTTCTACAACGTTTCTGGATTTCAAAAACGTGTTATGTTTGTAAACGCGATGTCCAGTTCTCTAATATGGGTTCCTTCATGAACTAAATCCGTTTTAAGTGATGAATTCTTCACTAAATCCACTGATTAAGCTTGTAAAGAAAACCAGAAAACTTAGTTTCGACATTTAAAGTCAGCTCTTAGCGTAGAGATAATTTTCCTACATATTATCTTAGTTTCTAATAAAGATGCTGTCGCTGTGAGTCCAAGTTCAGCTCATGCCCGTACTTTTTTGGGATGAGGCCACATTTGTTGACGCATTAGATGCGTAAAAGAAGTTTTTCAGAAAATTTTGCATTCCATTTCTGTAGAGAAGTTTATGTGTGCGTGTCCATTTTTAGGGACCAGCGCTGTAGGAGAAAACAAACTAGGTCTAATAGGAACATTGTTGATTTATTCAAGATTTTTGTCATTAGTGTCAGAGTGGTTAACAAACTGCGTATTGTCAGCCACAGAGGCATGTTATGTACTATGTATCTTGCAATCTTCTGGTGGGTCATCGTCAACATTTTAAGTCGATGTCTCTCCAATTCTTGGCGTCCAAAACATCGCGATGGGGAACGGATCTAAGTAGTTGGCCTATAGAATGTCTATAAGCTGTGGGTATTGGGGTAAGAGTACATGTATACACGTTTTCCCAGAAAGCAATGTGAGTTTTTGACGAGGTCAATCACAACAGAAATTCCACACTAGAGGCTTAGCGCTCTGCAGTGTGTACAATATACCTGATTTGTTCAGTGTAGTGATTGCAAAGGCATTTTGATCCACCAATAGGCTTATCATAATGCAAAAGCATAGATACACCGAAAAAACTGAGAAGTCACATATTTGATGTTTCAATATTTCGAAAAAAATGTCTTGTCATCTTCAGGATACGTATCCTACAAACTACCGCAGGTAATGAGTACAATAGAAACAGATACGATACTTTGAAGACGTGGTATTGATGAATTCAATTTTTATTGTATTCTTGTTATTTTTTTTTTTCGTTCGCCTCCAAGTTTGGAGACCGGGAATAAGGACGTTAAAAATGATGTTTGTTGCTGCCTCGTTTGGCCTCAGCACTGAGGTGTTAGAGCAAAGGAAACAGGACTGGTTGGCCCGGTGTCAGTACAATGTGACTGGGTAGGGTGTCATATCTGATGTCTTCGGCATGATGTTATAGTGGCGTCATGCCTTGGCACAAGAAGACACAATATATGTAAAAAGATTGTATAACTCCTTCTTTAAGTTAAAACCCAAGCATACATGGAGACATGCATATATGCACATATTCTTTTGGTGACACAGTGAATGATCACGGTACACAAATCTATACAAGAGCAACACCAGACAAACCTAATTTATCAACACTGTTAAAGTCAACCTACAAATGATTTTGTAAACATGTGCACTGTTTTTTACCGTTTAAGGTGGTAAGACGTGAGGATAACACCTTTATTATTCCCGCAGAATTATGTGATATGCGTCGATTCAGAATTACATTTAGATCACCGGAATCCAGATTTCGTCGGGTACAGTTTTGATACGTTGAGGACAGCTATGATGACAGGACCGAGTTCCAGGTTAATAAACCTAACCATTTAGGGCGCTTAATGCGGTAGATGAGCTAAGAACAATGACAGTCATCCTCAGTGTATGGCTCTGCGCAGTCGTGACTATGTGGCGCTTTGGAATAGGTTTAAATATGAGGTTAACTTACATTATAATATATGGCAACATGTAATGCTTCTGTCTAAACCCTGACTGAGGTTAACTGATAAGAGGCCTGTTTTCACCAGTTAAATGTGACGGTTTGCCAAATATCACACTGTTGTCTTTGCCCTGATTTTACTTCAGTGCTGTAGACTTTTATTCTATCTACTAACAAGTTTTTACATTTTGTTTAAAGATCACTTAACAGTATGTTGATACAACTTACCATACTAGACAGAATTATGGCAACTAGTCCAAGAGGACAGCAGCAGAAAAAGCAAGTGCATATTGCGAATGCCATGTGACTTTCCGGAGTCTCATATGGTTGAACAAATGTCACATTTGGTTGCGTTGTCTGCAAAGTAATGTAAAAATAAAATAAAGAACGCTTGCAGAGAGAGAGAGAGAGATTCTACAGGACAAGTCTTGTATTTTACATTTTTATCTTCCCATTGAAGAAAAAACTGTGTTTAAGCTCAGTAACATGAAACATGGAGAACAATGTATTATGGCAGTTCGTAAGTAGGTTGTAACATACAAAAGGGAGCACAGAGTTTTGCTAACATATTAAGTTTAGTCACATCTGCATGTATTTGGTACAGTGCATATAGGTGCTGAATTCTTCAATTACTCTTTTAAAAATGAGACATTCTTCTAAATTTACATAAGAAGGAATTTCACGTACGACAGGGGTAGGGTGGTTGGTCTCTTGCTGCCTGTACCGCTGTTTATGCCTCGCTGACTGAGAATACTGTTCACCTGGATGTTGTCTGTGTTTCTTTTTAGAGCTTCGTCCATACCGCGCCTGATTGGAGGCTTGTCCACACGGCTGATTTGAACTTTTCTCATTCAGATGATTGGAACTTTGTTCATGCAGCAGGTTGGAGACTTGTATATACAACTCCCTAAAGGGCATGTGTTCTCGCTGACTTTGGTTGCTCGGCTGAGAAGACTCAACACACTCCGCCTCACTGGGAGGATAATGGTTTTCCGGGGATAAATCTGGGGAAAATGCAAACGTTTAAGGCACGTGTGACACCTTTCTTTGAAAGCCAACAGCTGCCTAAACAGATGTGAGTTAAATAGTATGTCAACTTGGCTCATTTAAAAGTCAGTTGTTCAGAACTGTGTATTGAAATTAAGTCAGAATTATTTTTAATTCCAGCCTCACCTTTTTTAAACCAATGAAATTTGAGTCAGAACTCAAGTTAACACATGTATTAAACGATAATACACTTCTGAACTATTGGATCGAGGCGATTTTACCACAAAATAGCAAAACGGAAAAGCAGAAGCAATTGTTGTCATTGGAAAAAACAATAGCTTGTCGTGGTGACTAGGAAAATAAATGCTTTGGTGAGTGGGCAGCTGGTTTTAACCGGTATTAGGAAAATAAATGATTCTTGAAAGTGGGCATTATTTATTTATTTATTTATTTGGTGTTTTACGCCGTGCTAAAGAATATTTCACTTATACGACGGCACCCAGCATTAGGGTGGGAGTAAACCGGGCAAAGCCTGGGGGAAACCAACGAACATCCGCAGGTTGCTGCAAGACCCTCCCACGCACAGCGACCGCATTTGTGAGAAGCTCCTTGGTCATTACGCTGCGCTAGCGTGCTAACCACATGAACCACGAAGACCCCAAAGTGGGCATTAAAAAAAGAAAATAAAGCTGTATTAATAATTACCAGGAAACAACAGCTACTGGGGTGTCGGAAATCAGGAATACAACTGACTCCGGCTTAGAACAGGAAAACAGCCATGTAGGCATCAGGAAAACTACGGATTATAGTGGTGACCACCAAAACAAAAGGATTGCTAGGCTCTAATGGACACTGAAGAAAAACCCGATGGCAGAGTGAACTTGGAAAACATGATTCTGGTGGACCACGGGTGAACAACAGATTCCCAACTGAACCAGAAAACATGGTTCTACTGGACACCGGAAAAAAACAACTGATTGCAGAGGGAACCAGGAAAATATGGTTCTACTGAACACCGGAAAAACAACTGATTGAAGAGGGATCCAGGAAAACATGGTTCTAATGGACATAAGGAAAGCAATCAGTTGGTTGAGATTTCTTTAAAGTCTGATTAAAACACAACACAAGAGTGTGAGCTCCATGTGCGCGGACATGCACGGTGCTTGTATTGCTTATGAGTGTCATGGTTATACAACAGCTCAAGAGTGTAAGCCGTGTAAGATGCTAGTAAGCCGACACATGCAGTGTATGCATTGCTTATTGGGGCCACGGATATACATCATTAGGCGGTGCGTGTTGTAGAGGACGCTGTAAATAGTCACGTCTTTAAAACGGGATGATACCATTTTGGCTAGTGGCTTTTTTTTTTATTGCTTCGGACGACCGACCTCAGGAGTATGTTATTAAATGGCTACAAGGGCTGTCATAGGACAATGGCTTTGAAACGGCGCGGAGCGTAAAATTACTGACACCAGCTACTGTGGAATCTACCTTCGGTGTCTTACCTGTAGGCAAGCGGATTACACTAACAAGCGCGCTTAGAGACATATCTCTGGCTATGTCTCGAGCCCTGTCTACGCGCCGGGGTTTTAATATTGTTTGTAGTTTTAGTTCACAAATTTTATTGATAGCTAATAAAATTTGTGAAGCGTGAGCGTTGTGTTTTGTAGAGAACTTCAGAAAAATCATGCCTCTAATCCGGGACAGCAGCTGATTGTAGAGTGAACCAGAAATATATGACGGACACCGTGAAAACAAAAAGAATAATCTCTATCTCTAGCTCTGTCCCTTCCCCATGGGCTTTTTAATGTAGCTCTAAAATGCAAGAAGTGACATATATGAAGAGATATAAAACTTTCAGGTCACGCGCTGCGAGTTTAAGGGGATTCCCCAGACGAAACCCAAATTTCCAGTTGTGGGTTTCGCGTTCTTACATCAAAATCTATATACTTGTCTTGAAAACTCTTCTCTGTAAACCGCTTTGATTTCATTGGAGTGAGGAATCAATGAAATGTTGAGCAACAAATCCACTTTCTTAAGAGTGAGTGAGTGAGTGCTTGGGGTTTAACGTCGTACTCAACAATTTTCCAGTCATATGACAACGAAGGAATCCTTAGGGTGCATGTACGTGTAATGTGCCTCCTTGTTCCAGGATGGATTTCCACCGCTCTTTTATTTAGTGCTGCTTCACTGAGACGGCTTACCGAAGGCAAGTAAGTCGCCCCGCCCGAGCCATTATACTGATACGGGTCAACCAGTCGTTGCACTATCCCCTTGATGCTGAACGCCAAGCGAGGACGTTACAACTTCCTCTTTTAAAGTCTTAAATGTGACTCGATCAAGGATTGATCCTGGACGCTCTACCAACTGTGCTATCCGGGCCGGTAACACTTTGTTAAGAATAAATTTACAAAAGATTTTCCCCATATTGCTATCGTTTCCATTGTAGAGGTACATATGCACAGAAATATTTTGTATATGTGTAACACAAATTACAAATTTTTGTTTTATTAACATTTGTGCAAAAGATGTTTATTTTACATAAAATTACAAAAAAAATTGATAAATAGTAGAAAATCTTACGGAGATCTCAAAACACACCGCCACAGTACGCTCTTTAACTGGAACTACTTCGGGAAATCGGTGACAATTTTCACCTCCTCAGAAATCCCGCCATTGGACTCTGTCCACTCCGCTTCCACGTCCCCAAAACGACTTTACTAACAAAGTGCTTGGTTCGCACATATTTTCCAAATTATACTTATTATTTTCACGACAGGCATCTCTGTCCATAGTTATAAATTCATAAACTCAATAATTTTAGAATACTAATCTTTTTGGACGTTGGCAGAGAGACTTGCAACGTTTCTCCTTTCTGACCTGATGCACCATAAACCGAATGAATCATTCATGCACAGTTTATTCATTGTTTCTGCAGAAATAGGCACACACTTGCTACCAAAAATGGCATCTCTGTTGCGAAACAACATCAATTTTATTGTTTACGAGAGTAAAAACGGCTATTTTCACTCTCTTACCATCGAAAGCAGAAATATGATCACAGCTGCCCAGTTTAAAAAGAAACCCTGTTCACATAATATGCCGATGTGATAAGAAAGCATAATATGTTTAGGCTCTATGAACTTACATAAAATGTTTCTTGACAGGAAAATGGCAATATTGAACAAAAGGAAGGCTTCCAACATAACGTGGATTTCCACTGCGGTACAAAAATTTCAACCGGAGTGCAAATATTTTTAATAAGATATAATTAATTCCTATGTGAAAAAAAAATGATTACGATTCGGAAAAAAACTTTCTTTGCGAAAAAGTTGGGTTTTTTGTGTAAACCGGTCAACTAACTTTACTGATAAACAGCTTAATAAGCCGCCTTAATAGCAACTAACAGCCAAAAATACATGGGAGTTAAAAAGTACTTGACATGGTCTTAAACTCAGAAACTCACCCGACATGGTCTTAAGCTCAGAAACCCGAGTTGATCATGAACATCGACCTTTGGAGACACTGTCGAGAGCCCGAGAAGTCGTTCGACTTAAACGGGCCCAATTTGTAGGTTAGAGATTTCTAAGGTGTGGTATAAAATAAAAAATAAAAAACTTGATGAAAGTTTTGCCCTTTGTGCTGGAGTCTCCAGAGGCGTATCTCGTTGTCAATGTCTTGCAAGTCTCAGTTAGGAGCGCCAAAAAGATTTATCTGGCGAAACTTACATATTTGACCCGTTTTATACGGTAGCCATGGTGAGGTTTTGTCTGTCATTTTTGTGACTAAGTGGCGAATAATGCCCAGAGCAGATCGTCACATAACTGGTTGACCTTAACACTGAGATAAAGCTTTTAACACGCGCATTTATCAATAAAGTTTACTGCCATCTTCTGGTCATATTGTATGAATTTTGAATAGCCTTTTATATTTCGTATAAATGAAATGTCAACTGCCTTATTTTGCAACTCTTATATAAATTCTTATCTTTTTACACTATGAGTACACCATTGTCATAGAAGTATTTGCATATACCTGCAACACAACTCTGTTTACTCTTAGTTGCAATACGTGTCATCAAGAAAGGCTGTTAATATAGGGACATCCCTTTAGCTCAATTCGTTGACTTCTGGATCCCGGATATGGAGATTGGAGCCCAAACACTGTAACCTTTACACTGGTGTCGCGTTATCAAACAGGCTTCGAGAAGAATGGGGCCCTGACCCTGTAAACGTGGGTGTCTTTAGAGTTTGGGGCATATAAGTGAGAACATGGAGGTATTGTGACGGGTAGGAAATATGCCTCACTTAAAAGAGTTTGCAACCGGCGTAAGTAGTAGAGAATGGAGGCATTTGTGGAGGGAGTGTGTCGCTGAGTTCGTGCTCCTGCATGCGCGAGGCATCAGTTTTGGCCCAAAATGGAGCTCACACATGGGTCAGTTTTGGCGCGAAATGGAGCTGAAGGGGCTGCTCTCGCGCGTGGTTCGAATGGAGTTCACCCATTGGCCAGTTTTGGCGGGAACGAAATGGTGCTCACCCATTGGTTAGTTTGGACGCGAAATGGAGCTGAAGGAGCTGCTTTCGCGCGTGACTGCTCTTACACGTGCCATCAGTTTTGGCGCGAAATGGAGCTCACCCATGGGTCAGATTTGGGGTGACATAGAGCTGAAGGAGCTGCTCTCGCGCGTGGCACGCATGGAGTTCACTCATTGATCAGTTTTGGCGCGAACGGAATGGAGGTCACATCAATTTGACATAAATGCGTTTTACAAAGTGGGCCATGTAGGGTCAAACGCTGTTCCCCGTCTACAGCCGTGTCAACAAGCGACCCAGAGTTATTCCCGCCTGAAATTCTCTCGCAAATGTTATTGCTGATTCTGATGTAGGAAATACGGCATCGTATGATAAATAGAGGAGCCACACAGCGCCATCTGTGATGCCCAATAATTATTATTTTATTCAATTTTACATAAAAAGGCACCAAATCCAGAGAATATGACCACAGACACGTATTAGGGAACATATAGGTAAAAAATAAGCTTATAACTTGGAAGCACACGATTATGTAACATTCGCTGTGCCACTGCTCAAGCGGTTCACCAGTAAATCTCAAGCATCGAACATTGGACCATTTATAGTACAAAACTGGGCTGCTAAAAATGACACAAATCCAACGAATACAGAATCGCTGACATCAATTTGACAACAGTCATTTTCCTACGCAATATTTTTTGCTGGACGAATTTCTTCACCCGCCCGAGAGGCTCAGGGAAATCACGTGGTCTCTAGCTTCTGGATTGTCTTATAGAATAGCTTATCACATCACACAATTATCTGTTGGTGTCGGCCGTCACACCTGTTCATGTATGTGCAGAAGTGAATGGCCGCGGGCGATGACCTAGCGAGCATTATGACAAGTGGACTCAGATTATCCATAAAGCGCTATCAGTGATGACCCAATAATTATTATTTTATTCAGTTTTACATAAATCCGTCTATACAGGTGGGCTTTGATTAGCCATACAGAGCCAAAGGCTGTTCCCCGCCTATCGCCGTGTCAACAAGCGGCCCAGAGTTATTCCCTTGGAAACCCTGTACGAAATACGGCATGTATTTATACTGCCTGATCGTATGATAAAAATGTCAGTTTTAGTCGACGGCCTTCAGGTCTAGCGTTATGGTGTACAAAGACCATCACATGAGGCTATCTGGAAAGCTGAAAATTACACAAATCCAACGAATACACTATCGCTGACATCGATTTGACAGGCATATTCCTGTGTAATATTTTTGCGAGACGAATTTCTTCATGTGGTCTCTAGCTTCTGGATTGTCTTATAGAATAGCTTGTCATGTCACATAATTATCTGTTGGTATCGGCTGTCATACCTGTATGCAGAAGCGAATAGCGGTGGGTGATTACTGTTACGACCCAAACTGTCGTAAATACACGACAGTTTAGCCGCACAAAAAAGTAACCAAAACCAGCAGATTTTATTTTACAACAATTTATTAGCTTAACAAGAACAGATAATAAGACTTATACAAATACTAAGGTATTTAAGTGTAACAAGAAAGGATAGTAGTATCTATACAAATACTAAAGTAATTACGGTGTCAAGTCCAAACGGACGCTTATATTCCACAATATATATACCACACAGGCATAAATGCTCAGAGGCAAATTCACAAGAGGGAAAATCCACAGTATAACTGAGTGTATGACGAAATATACACAAAATTCCACAGACAGGGTCCGTGTACTAATAAGCACTGTGTATACAAGAGCACAAGTTAAACATACAAGTTCAGACTGAACAAGTGCTCGGTGGAGATAGGATATAACAAAGCCAGAGGCTATAAAGACACCAAAATTCAGCGCAAAAGGCCTACTAAAATAATACACAACGAAAGCATCCAAAACTCTCAATAATTCTCCGTTCTCCGTTCTCCGTTCTCTGTTCTTCCCCTGCTTGTATAGCCTGGTGGAATTGTCCAGAATAAGAAAATTCCTGAACACTTGATGTAAACAAACAGGAACCGAACTGAGCGCATTCTGAAATATTCTAAGGTAGAGGCAGACAGCACTCCCTGAACTTAGCATATGTAAACAATGGCAAGCTAAATTTAGAAACTGACGGCAGTCGTGCACATAACATTACCTAGCAAGCATTATGGCAAGTGGGCATAGATTAGCCCTACGGCGCCATCTATGCCAATAATTATTGTTTTATTCATTTTCACATAAAAAGGCACCAAATCCAGAGAATATGACCACAGAAACGTGTTATGCAACATACAGGTACAAAATAAGATTATAACTTGGAAGCATACGGTTATGTAACACTCGCTGTGTCACTTCGAAAGTAGTTCACCAGTAAATCTTAAGTACCGAAAATTTGACCATTCATAGTACGAAATACCGCATGTGTTTATACTGCATGATCCTATCGCGTAGCCGGGGCCTCCGTGGCTCAGTTGGTTATGCTGGCTTCCTCTCCGGCCGTATGTGGGAAGGTCTGGCAGCATACCTGCGGATGGTCGTGGGTTTCCCCCGGGCTCTGCCCGGTTTCCTCCCACCATAATGCTGGCCGCCGTCGTATAAGTGAAATATTCTTGAGTGCGGCGTAAAACACCAATCAAATAAATAAATAAATAATGCCTTTCGCGTAGGCGAGTGGTAACAACCGTTTGGTTTTTACCAAACAGTGTGTGGGTGGGTGTGTGACTAACCTTTCCGTGTTCAGCACGTCGATGCACTCGCCAATCCCATAACCTGTAAAAGGTCTTGTGACACCCCTCGCATTTTCACCCTCCTCCACCTCCTCCACCTCTTCCGTTAGTCATGGTGTCAGCGTGGCGTCTCTCTGGATGAACGTGGTCTGGTGTTGTCTACGCAGGTAGGATAATTGACTTTTTTCTTTTTATCCCGTCAACGCAGACATCGACAAAATTCATGCGCCAAAACCGCGCGGTCACCCACTGGTCAGTTTTGGCACGAATGGAGCTCAACCATTGGTCAGTTTTGGCACGAAATGGAGCTCACCTATTGGTCAGTTTTGGCGCGAAATGGAGCTGAAGGAGCTGCTCAACCCAACTTTACAAGCTGTCGTTTTGGCACAATATGGAGCTCACCCACACGTGACGTCAGGTACACACATTGTTCGAGACGCGGCATATGTGTTTATCAATATACATGCGTCTTTGTACTAACAAAGAAGACTCCCCACCGCCTCCCCTCGAAGAAAAAAAACGTTCAATTTCAGTTTGAGTTCTGGGCACAGAGATATTTATTCATTTTTGTTTATGTAACTGAAAGAAAAAAAAATCTTGGCCATCTTGTTGAGGTGACATCATCTGAATCATCGAGGACAAATGTGCGTCGCCACCATGTACACTGTCTGATCATGTTATATCGTCTATTGTTATCATGAAAAGTTACAGCTGTATTTCCCGTTACTCATCGAGTTGCATTTAGGACAAAGTTCGGCAGGGGAGACTCAAATATAAGTTACAAATAAATTTTAATTGATTTCTCCTCACCGTGCCATACAATCGCGTTGTTTTCTAGTTGTATTTTGCTTATACATACTATGATACGTAGATCATTTTATAATAAACAACTGACAGAGATGAACTCAAGATGGACATGTGTTACATCGTGAAGCACAAATGTGATGGTTAGGGCAGACATGACGTGGAAATTTTGGTGTAATTTCACGATGTAAGACCTGTTCTAATGTCTACATAATAGGTTGGTGTAAACAGCTCACTACACAACTTCTCTACACCTCAGAATAATGCAAGACTCCAGTTTACACTATATTTGAATGTAGGCATCTGCCTACACTACCACAAGACAGTGTAGGACTGCCGCTTACACAACATACGAGTGTCAGCATCTGCCTACACCACAAAGCAGTAGGATTGCTGCTTACATTACATATGAGGAGTGAACATCTGCCAACACCGCGTCTCTGCGCCAAAATTATAGGTGTAAATGGTAACACTGCCGCCCACACTACAATGAGTGTCAACATCTGCCCACACGACACCACTACACCACAAAGTTATAGGACTACCGCTTACACTACATATGCACATCAACATCTGCCTACACCACGTCTGTATACCAAAAGTATAGGTGTAAATAGTAACACTGCAGCTTACACTATATGTCAGTGTCAACATCTACCTACACGACACCACTACACCACAAAGTAGTAGAACTACCGCTTACACTATATATGGATATCAACATCTGCCTACACCACGTCTTTATACCAAAAGTATAGGTGTAAATATATAGTAACACTGCAGCTTACACTACATGTGAGTGTCAACATCTGCCTACACTACACCACAACATTGCAAAGTTATAGGACTACCGTTTACACTACATAAGGATATCAACATCTGCCTACACCACGTCTTTATACCAAAAGTATAGGTGTAAATAGTAACACTGCAGCTTACACTACATGTGAGTGTCAACATCTGCCTACACTACACCACAACATTGCAAAGTTATAGGACTACAGTTTACACTACATATGGATATCAACGTCTGCCTACACCACGTCTTTATACCAAAAGTATAGGTGTAAATGATAACACTGCAGTTTACACTACATTTGAGTATCAACATCTGCCTACACCAGGTCTCTAAAAACACCACAAATTTATAGGGCTTCCCCTTTCACTACAATTGCAGTGTCAACATCTTCCGACACCACTTCACCACACCACAAATTAGTAGGACTGCCACCTACATTAAATTTTAGTGTTAGCAACAATTTTTTGGCTGCATAAGCTAAAGACAAAATGTTACCTTGTTCTGCGTTTATTGAGGTCATCTTGGTTAACAGCGCCTTTAGATTCTTGGTTCGGACAGTATAGAATCCTTGGGATAAATGATGATAACACATGCATACCAGATTCAAGACGCATTTTGGCATATTCAAGACAAATATTTTCTTATGAAACCGGCTCGAGAACATTGTTAGCCGGATATTAGTATTCTAAGCTTAGGCTTACACTTTTGTAAAACGGAGAGCTTTTAAACTGCAAAATTGACGCAACAAACCTCTCTCCTTCTGGGTTAGGCTTCACCGTATTAGGGAGACCATTGACAAGTCAATAGCGCTATTCAAAAGGAAGAGAAATACCAGATTGTGTTGTTAGTTCTCGAAAATTGTACAGATGAATGAATAATATGAATAAGGCAACCAGAATATTCACATTGTGTTGTTCATGTGCTCTCATAAGACATTGTGTAATAAAAGTTACAGATCTCGTCCCGCGCTGTTTTCACGCGCGCGAATGACGACCATCCTCCACACAGGCTGTTTGCATAGCCCTCTTGTCACGGGTCTTGATACCCTCTTCCGGTAAAATTTCTCAAATGAGAAAACTTGATGGCATTATAATTAAGAATCAAAACGATGTTCAGTTAAACCATTGCGCTGAATCCAACATCGTGTACTACTCCTAAACTGTGATGATCCATTTCCAAAGTAACTCAAAACGCCATTTCCCAAAGGAATATGTACGAAATAATAATATATAAATTGAAAACGCTGGTAAAATGTAAGAGAGAAACTGCCATCAGTTTTCAATGATGCATGGAAGACAGTCATTATTCTAGGCACGACATCTGTGTTTTTAATTTACTCTATAAACACCTACTATAACGAGGAACATATTTTTACTGAACTTTTGCGCATGTATTTCTGAGTGCTCTCAAAGCAGTTTTGTCTATTTTGGGAAGTTTAAAATCCCTGTTTCTTCAGGCAGCCTTCGTATAGTACAGTGGATTAACGAAGTCACTGTGCAGAACAGGTGTGACTTTGAGAAAGAGTTTGAATCCTGCATAAATTCTAGGGATGAACTGACTTCCCTTAAACAGTTCCTTGCATGGTGGATGTCAGAAAAACATGAACTATCAAACAAACTGTTTCAATTATAGGATGAATCCAGGACAGGTGGAAAGCTGTGTTAAACCTACATTCTTACGTTCTTCAGTTGTAAACATCTGTTCGTGTGTAGTTTGTCACAGGCACTTTGATGATACACAGTGTATACTTCTGAAGAATTATACCGCGCTTTTGCCTACAGTTCGCCAGGGTTTGTATTCAGTGAAACAAAAAAAAATAGTTTATCGGCGTCCGTCATGTGATTAACGTTTACGTGTGACTGACACTCTGACTCCTGTCATAAGTTCTCTTCGGCTGTGAAAACAATGTCGACCCTGAAGCCATTTGCATGTGTTACCCTAACAAACAAACAAACAAACAAAAAACAAATCAAATTCCGCGACAGACCAATCAGACTACATTCTGATAACATTAAGGCAAAAATGTGGTCAAGATTTGGTCTAGAATTAATCAACGGGGGCACGAAGTTCAAACGAAGACGCGAGATTCAAACGCAGACTTAAAGCTCAAACGAAGAACACACTATATTCAGTTGCGGACAAGAGGTTCAAAAGAGGACGGGGATTCAAACAGAGGAACAAACGAAGACTCGAAATTCAAACGTGGACGCGAGATTCAATCAAGTGCTGAAGTTTTGCACTCTAGGCAAGATATTCTGGCTGAATGGTACTTGAGACAAGATGCACTGGGTGAATGCGCAAAAATATTTTACCTTAAACAAAATGCTGTATTTAGATATGCTGAAATAAACTACCAGGCAAAAGAAAGGTTTCACCGTATTTTTTGTCATAAAAAAAGTAAAAGCGCGGTTCCGGGTTTGATTCTAAGCAGGACTTAGTGTATGACTGCATCCTTTCCTCTACCAGAACGCATCGTCACGAACGCAGCAATTGGAATTGTGAAATTGCCACCACATGCAAAACGTCCTTTTGAGGCATGGCTCGTGATGCACGTCCGGTAATGTTGCATAAATACTCTTGCTCGAAAGAGCAGACATTCAGTGACCGAAAAAACACCAACAGTATGCCAAGACTTACGCAAGCGCAACGAGACCAGGCCATCGGTATGTCCATCATGGGAGTCTCGCAACGTCACATTGCAAGAACGTTCAACTGCAGCCAAACCACTATCAGGAGGTTGTTGATACGCTATCAGCAGACAGGCGAGACCCAAGACAGACCAAGATCGGGAAGACCGAGGGTAACAACTGTGGCTGAAGATCGCTACATCCGGCATATCCACCTTCGAAACCGATTCGTCACGGCGACGTCAACAGCGTCGACGGCACTAGGCCATGTCATCAGCCCCAGAACAACATTGCGTTCAGCTGGTATACGACCTTACCGCCCCTTCCGTGGGATGGCCTTGACCCTTTTACACCGTCAACGCAGATTGCGATGGGCACGTATTGTACGTCGGTGGCAGCGACGTGACTGGGCAAGAGTGCTGTTTACAGACGAGAGCAGGTTCTGTCTATTCAGGAACGATGGCAGAGTTCGAGTTTTCCGACGAAGAGGCGAGCGTCTCGCGCCAAACTGCGTAAGAGAGGTTTATCCGTTTGGTGGCGGAGGCGTCATGGTTTGGGGAGGGATTTATGACCAAATGAAGACGCAGCTGGTTATTGTGTGAGGTAATCTGACTGGCCAGCGATACGTTGATGAGGTACTGAGACCTGTCGTCGTTCCATTCCTCCAACGACAGCCAAGAGGATCGATCTTGCAACACGACAACGCAAGACCTCACACTGCCCGCATTGTTACAGACTACCTCGAGACCGCAAACGTCATCGTGTTGCCCTGGCCAGCCAACTCACCAGACATGAACCCCATTGAGCATCTCTGGGATCACCTTGACCGCCGTTTGAGACAGCTGGTGCCTCCTCCAACTAACCAACAGGAACTTGAGCAAGCTCTGTTAAACCTATGGAACCTTATCCCTGTTGACGTCATCCGGCGACTGACGACGTCAATGCTGAGGCGTGTGCTTGCTTGCATTGATGCCCAGGGTGGCCACACTCGCTACTGATGACTGTAGTCCTTCATTTCTGTGGATACTGTGACTTTACATTCACTTGCCAGTTAACTTTACATTTGTGTAATTTTTTCTTCTGACCCCTTGTCTCTTTCAATGTGTTTTGTGGCCAATTGAATGCCAATATTTTAAAGCATTTTTCAGAGAATATTTCACAATGATTCCTGTTTATAAACCAATCCTCTTAATTCTTATATCTGCCTTTGTTTTTCTTTTATGGGCTCAAGAAGTGGGTGAAACCTTTCTTTTGCCTGGTAGTATATATTACTCTGGATAAGATCTTCTATCTGGATACATTGACATGGTGCACTCTAGAGAAGATGTTCTGGCTCACTATGCTGGCATGTTGCACCCAAGACAAGATATTCTGTCTTCATGTGCTGAAGTGTTGCACTCTAGACAAGACGTTCTAGCTCAGTATGCTGAAATGTCGCACTCTAGACAAGATGTGCTAGATGAATGTACTTGTTGCATTCAAAATAACATTTTACGACTAAATGTGCTGAAATGCTGCTCCTCTAGACAAGATGTTCTGGATGAATGTTCCAAGACGTTTGTTAACTCTAGGCGTCCCGACTGAATGTACTGAAATGCTGCCCTCTGTATTAGATGTTCTGGATGAATGTGCCAAGATGTTTGTTAACTCTAGGCGTTCCGACTTAATGTGCTGAATGCTGCAGTCTAGACAATATGTTCTGGATGAATGTGCCAAGATGTTTGTTAACTCTAGGCGTTCCGACTTAATGTGCTGAATGCTGCAGTCTAGACAATATGTTCTGGATGAATGTGCCAAGATGTTTATTAACTCTAGGCGTTCCGACTTAATGTGCTGAAGCGTTGCACTCTTGACAAGATGTTCTGGGTCAATGTACAGGATTCTGCTCTTGAGGCAAGATGTTCTGTTGAATTCTGAGTTCCATTTTAGACAACAGGTTCTGATTTGATCGACGAGTTGTGCTTTCACTTAATCGCTAGGCTTTAAGCCAAGATGTTTTTTACTTGCTTGGCAACTGGGTATGAAATTTCCATTATTATACAGGAGAAATGTCATGTCGGAGTAATAATCTGGGTACAGTGTATAACATCAACAAAAATATACAAATTGGCCCTGAATATTTTTGCGATCACTTTTATAATAACCGATATCCTTTGCGCTTCTTCGTATCTCTTTTATAACTGCCTTTATGAACAGTTGCAACCAAAGCGCGACTGAGATACTTAACCGATATCCTTTGCGCTTCTTTGTACGTCTGTTATAACTGCCTTTATGAATTTGAACTTTAATATGGAATTCATGCCTGGAATACCCACTGTCTGCCCGGCATCATTGAAAACTGATGATCGCTTCTCGCTTGTGTGTTACCGGCTCTATTTCTTATTTGTATAATTTCTCACATACCTTTGTGGTTTATAGCTAGTGTCAAACGTTGTTTTGGAAATGGGTCTTGCGATTATCGTCTTGGGACGCCCTTTACGGACTACGAATTGTATATGAATGTCGAACATGATGTTTATATTTATGTGGGCAACGTCATAGCTTTATTCTTTTACTTTGTCTATTTGGTTAGGTGATGGAGCGCTGGTCATTCTAGGCCGCCATACTTACACGACTGGCGTAAACTTTTTAGATGGTGGTCATAAAAGTGATTGAAAAGCCTCCTAAAAGCCTGCCGCACACGAGGGGAACTTGCTGAGATATCGATCACGAGAGGTGGTCAACGCAGCAAGTTATTCTACACTTGCTTCACCGCACACGGGCGCATTCGCCTCAGCATATTTTCGCTCTAATATACCACGTGACCCACAGCTATCCCACGGGAGTGCTCACAATGGAGGACGACGAAAAGCAGGAAGAAGAGTTGCTTTTACTTCTGCTGTTATTACGTCGTGGTCGATCTTTTCGAAAAAAACTGGGCTAGATCTCTGTTTTTAAATTCTGCCGTGTTCACGGCATACAAACTATGGTAGACCTGCCACAGCTCAAGGAAGTTATCATTCAAAAGTGCTTCATTCACGAGGTCTTCGATGGTGGCCATGCTGCTAACAGTCACGTGCTACGATAAGCCATTTTTATTGGCCGGCTGAGCTTTCCAGCTCAGCTGTCGGTGCAGAGTGGTCGCACACGGTGAGAATTTGACCTTCCGTGGCACAAAATATCAAACACGAAAGATACTTTCCTCACTGCCTCTCGTGCGGAAAATCTCACTAAAACTTCCCCGCACACATGGGAAAGAGCTCAGCTGCATGCCTAACGTGATCGATAGCTCAGCAAGATTCTCTCGTGTGCGCCTGGCTTAAAAACCACTCACAAACTGAAAACACTGTCACAAACCATAAGGTGAACATTGGAACCTAGGGAAACTTTGAGCGGACGTTAATCCGGTATAGACTATTTGACCTAGTTAGACTGACGCACATCGGGGATTCACTTTGCTTCGTGACCCAGTTATCAGAGAGCTAATACAAATAGCGGAAATACATAGGAGACAGGAAAATCCACACAGAAAACATTGTTGTAAGGTTTAGGCCTTGTGATCCTGTAAAAGCTATAACAACATTACTGATTCCACATGCGAACCGGACAACAGAAGTGTGAAGGAGATGAAAAAGGAAATTTCTATTTATTTAAATAATGAACTGAAATTAAGCATTTCCTAAAGCGCTTCAGGTAAATACGGAGGATATGAAAAAATATAGGTTTGTATATGTTCTCACAGTGGAAAGTCAGCGTATATCGATGTGTAGTTGCAGTTCATTGACTAACACAACTGTTCAAGATTCATATTGCATTGAATTCCCTGTGTAGGTCTATATATGAGAATCTGGCTAAATTCATCGGCGGTAGAGTATAGCATGACGAGATAAGCCGCTAATATTATGAGCCATCTCATTCACCTATAAAGTTACCTATACAAAGGGTGGCTTCGTGTAAATACTGCTCGCTGAAAGGGCCGACGAAAGACAAGTTTCATGGTCACTGGAACGTTGCACACTGAGCATTCATTCCTCCCCCCACGTGTACAATACACCTCACATTTAAACACTCTGGAATTGTTTACTGGGCAGCCAGTATACAAGTATGCCTATAGCACTTATATACAGCTTACAGATCGTGCATGTATGTCTTAGATTACGTTAAGTAAAGCTCTGCCATAAGATAGTCACGCAAACTTATCCGTGATTACCTTGTATGTCCATGTTTGTAGAGACGACGTAGATATCGATTTCATATAATAAATATTTGAAGTGCTCTTGTGACTGTACAGGGTTTCTTGATAAACTGACCTATTTGTTTTTAAACAGTGTGGTGCCTACATATACACATATGTGTTAACCGGTATGAACATATTTAACATTGTAAAGGGAAGTCTGTGAAATTGCTTGTGACTGAGTATGAGTTATGTTGATCTCAGCGGTTTGGAGGGGATGCACAACATGGTGTAGTGGTTAACTCACAACATGGTTAACTCACAGCCAAGGCTGCCACAATGTGGTTGAGATCACTTGTTGACACACAGTGATTGTGTTTTACTTTACAGTGTGCAAATTCAGTTCAGTGTGTTAAAAATGCACGTAGAAAACATTATTTGCATAACTTTTTAAAAGAGTAATTTTAGATATACTTTCATATCTATTCATATCTATCTAAGTATTCAATCATACTTTATACTGCTCATAAGTATTTATTGTTCATGCACTTCTTGTTGTTTATGGATATAAGCATGCTCTGTATACTTTATTAATATATATTTATTGTTTCAGAACTCGACCCCCATGAAAATAGAATGATCCTATCGGGCAAACGAGTTTAAATAAAGATTATTACAATTATTAATATTATTACGTATCGAGATACACAAGATGCCACGCTTTACGCAGTTCAAGTCGATGAGCTGCATGGAGATATAAAATTAAACCGAAGTCCTCTTTAATCAGGTGCTTGCAAGTGATCTTGAATTTTGGCAGTACAGACCGGTAGAAATCCACAGCTGTTGTTTCAATTTGGCGGTGTACTTGAACAAAATGTTATATCTGCTTTAGTTTATGTATGTGCTGTAAGTTAATTCTTGCCCAGAAATGTTCATACGTATCCACAAATGTTCATTCCTGTCCAGACATGTTCATCACCATTGTGTGACGCATAGCTGAATGCACGTGCTGGTCGATCACGTGCTACAGAACAGGAAGTCAGACGCCGTCATGGTTTGTGTGACGAAATGTTCATTCGTATCCAGAAATTTTCACACCTGTCCAGAAATGTTCATTCACATCCAAAAATGTTCATTAGTATCCAGAAATGTTCATTCATATTCAGAAGTGTTCATTCGTATTCAGAAATGTTCATTAGTATCCAGAAATGTTCATTCGTATCCAGAAATGTTCATTAGTATCCAGAAATGTTCATTCGTATCCAGAAATGTTCATTCGTATCAAGAAATGTTTATTCCTGTCCAGAAATGTTCATTACTATCCAGAAATGTTCATTACTACCCTTAAATGTTCTTTACTATCCTGAAATGTTCATTCGTATCCAGAAATGTTTATCCCTGTCCAGAAAATTTCATTACTATCCAAAAAATGTTCATACCTGTCCAGAAATATAAGAAACATTGACAACCCAGATGCAACTCTACCAAGATGTAACAAGTTTGAATCCTATTAGTTTAATAAGACGAAACGACATTTTATTTCCGAAAGCAATGGATTGACTTTATGTATCAAGCTTTGTTTACATGACCCAGATGGAACAGACAGCGGTGAAATTTAAGGTTTACATGTAATCAATCCTTCACCCACAGTAGAGCAACTGTACATATGTTAGCCTACTGCTGCGTACTTCAAATACATGAGTGACTGATATTTCACCCTTACATTCGCAACAAAAGAAAATGAACAGAGCAAAGCCGGTCATGCCTCCAATTATTTCATTTAACGATCCGCTTTTAGTTCGTTTTCTGTGTGTTGCACAGTGGTGTGACGCATAGCTGAAAATCACGTGCTACGTGGCAGCGAATCAGACGCCGTCATGGTTTCAGTAGTTTGTCTGATTTCACGTTACTTAGGACGGTGTTTCTAAACTAAACATCCAACGCAGAGACTACAGGCAGAATATTTCAAGATGTCAGGTAGGCGACTCGATATACTTAACGGTGTGTTTTGATATGTTTGTATCTTACACCTTCGAGGAAGGCTTTGCGAATGTCTGTTGGAGTTGTACCACCTCTATAGTTAAAAAACTGATGTATTTTTGAAATATTTGTACCTGTACCAGAGAGACATAGATCGAAGCTAAACAGTCACACCATACTCAGTGGCTGAAGGAATGGTTGGTGCCACACGATCAGACTTTTAAGACGTTAAAGGAAAGGTTAGGTTAGCCAAACGGTCAGACTTCTCAGAGTGATGGACAGAAAGACAATAGCCTAGTCAGTCAGAAATAAACACTGAGACATTTTTTTCAGACTGAAAGCTATTCACACTTATGTACACGCATTTTGTATTATCGACTTTGATGATATTCATCACAAACACCATATGAACTATTTGCTGGTTTGTGATCACAGAAGTATTTGACCTTGCATATTATCTTACTGAGCGGTATACTTATTATTGACGCCGACTAGGTGGTATTAGTGGTGACATGTTTAACAGTGTTAACATTCATCTTTTTTTATACCGTTAGAAATGAGCGCTGATCAGAAATTGGGAAACAATGATTATTGCATTAGTTATACTACACGTTAAAAGTATTACTCTGCCTATTGTTTTCTGTGAGTGTACTCTATGAATGGATTGAAACTCGGTACGTAGGAGGGCGTAGTGAACTGCAGAGGTTCGTCAGTGAGGAAGGAAGGTTTGGTCCATGATCCATTGTCAACAATCGCACACCACCAACAGCATACAAGCTCTGTGCATAGCACTGTGTGCATAGCACTGTGTGCACTTGTCTTTGAAAATCCTAAAGTAATTACGGAGCTATCCAATAACTTACAAAATTTTAAAATAATTTCCACTTCCGCGTCTATCCAAACAAGATTGACTTTTTCTAAAGCTGAAGTATTAAACAGAGGCCTTCATTTTATTAACCCATACCAGGAATTTTTAATTATCCAGATGGTCGTAGTGCTTTTGCCCAATTATTTCAACATCCAAGAGCCCTTATGCATACTCTATGAGTATGCCAAGCTTATCTCTTCATTTACCCTCATGCTATGATGGCGTTTGATTGGCTGACTTATTCTTCCGGTGGCTAGAGTTTGGATTATGAATCATCTGTTTTACACCCGACAAATGTAAACATGCCCTGACTAGTGACCTTATTCAACATTAGGAGTTAAGGTATAGAGAGCACAGAAAAGTAAATATAAGATCGAACAAAAACCTTTCAGCACTTGAGGATTTTGCTATAATGGCCTGAGTGGAAGCTAGTAGACTTTTTTTACTGCTTGACGATTGACTGGAGATTATTAAAAAGAAGGTTGTCCTAGCAATCCATCATATGAACATTAATACTCTGCCTCAGACCATATATGTTTTAACGATTCAAATATGCCAAAGGTACATGTATTTGCTGAGCTTCAGCAAAAATGCGTTCAAATATTCAAACGAACAAAGTTCTTCAATGCCATCTTTTTTGCAAGAACTGTTGCAGTCAAATTCATAAAAAGGAGTTAATGGTTAAATGACAAACCACATTTTTATTGGATTCTTTAAATGCACACGTCCCTAGGCAATGTTCGGTTTATTTCATAAGCATATAAACTTAAAACATCTCACTGAAGAACTGGATCCTGAACATCACATACCACATGAAGACGTATCCGCGTGGATGTATTCACCTAGTCCCTATACTACGCTTCTCATTAAGATTACATTTTGTGGTTATTTATATTGGTGTTCATTGAAACAGGTCTCTTTAACAACGTCAAAGGCAACATGCTTCCTTTCGTTCGATGAATAGCTGATATTTCTGATGCGTAACATTTATGTGAATTTCAGTGAATCTAGGCGTCGAAACAGACTGAAACAGACAGTATAATCAGTGAGGTTATTACAGGGCCGAATGATATCCAAGTGTATGTTGAACAGCATAATCAGTGGGGTTATAGGACCGAGTGAGACCCGAGTGTATGTTGGACAGTATAATCAGTGGGGTTATAGGACCGAGTGAGACCCGAGTGTATGTTGGACAGGATAATCAGTGGGGTTATAGGACCAATTGAGACCCGAGTGTAAGTTGGACAGTATAATTAGTGAGGTTATTATATGACTGAGATCCGAGTGTATGTTGGACAGTATAATCAGTGGGGTTATAGGGCCAACTGAGACCCGAGTGTATGTTGGACAGTATAATTAGTGAGGTTATTATATGACTGAGATCCGAGTGTATGTTGGACAGTATAATCAGTGGGGTTATAGGACCAACTGAGACCCGAGTGTATGTTGGACAGTATAATTAGTGAGGTTATTATATGACTGAGATCCGAATGTATGTTGGACAGTATAATCAGTGGGGTTGTAGGACCGAATGAGATCCGAGTGTATGCTGGACAGTATAATCAGTGGGGTTATAGGACCGAATGAGATCCGAGTGTATGTTGGACAGTATAATCAGTGAGGTTATAGGACCAATTGAGACCCGAGTGTATGTTGGACAGTATAATTAGTGAGGTTATTATATGACTGAGATCCGAGTGTATGTTGGACAGTATAATCAGTGGGGTTGTAGGACCGAATGAGATCCGAGTGTATGCTGGACAGTATAATCAGTGGGGTTATAGGACCGAGTGAGATCCGAGTGTATGTTGGACAGCATAATAAGTGTAGCTATAGGACCTAGTGAGATCCGAGTGTATGTTGGACAGTATAACCGGTGGGGTTAT
This sequence comes from Liolophura sinensis, assembly GCF_032854445.1. Lineage (NCBI taxonomy): Eukaryota > Metazoa > Mollusca > Polyplacophora > Chitonida > Chitonidae > Liolophura > Liolophura sinensis. The sequence goes on along the minus strand of NC_088302.1, from coordinate 44,394,773 downwards.
AGGGCCGAGTGAGATCAGAGGGTATGTCGGGTGGCATAATCAGTGGGGTTAGATCACCTATTTTCACCAGAGCTACTGGGATCCCCATGTGTATCACACAGGGAAGTTAGACATTGTCAGTGGCCTATATGTTTTGTACTGAGTGGATTGAAAAGTGGATTGAGTACTTAAGAACTCTGTGGAAAAAGTTTTGCCCATAACTTGCAGAAAGACATATATTTACCATGTTAAACTGAAACCGGAAAATGAAAGAAAGCGATCTTTAGACGGCTGAAGTTGGTGTTAAAATATAACAGATGCATGGCCATTGATGCACAAAACACATGTACGCATCAACGCACTTATGTGCTCCTCTTTATGGTGTCTTTACTGGGTGCCTGAAAGCCTGACATTATGCATTTGTTCATGACATCGCTCTTCAGGATAAAGAGCACACAGCGAATTACTATTTAGGACAACGTATCTAATAGAAATGTATTCGTAATAAGGCCTGGATGTGTTTATGTGCTAAGACGCAATGTTCTGACAGAGTTTTACGTGTCAAATTTCCTTCTGCTCGACTGAAAAGCGTTTCATCAGGCACGCATGGCGTACAGAGAAAGGGAAAGAGTCTGAAAGACTGCTAGGTATTCCGTGAAAACCGGTCTACAAAACCAGCTAACACTGCAGAGATAACATGTACTGAGACACAGACTTCACACTTTTCTATGACGGGTGTTGCTTCTGATTTATGTGCATTGCTTTACTGTTGTTGGGGGCACAGGTTTTTTGGGTTGAAACACCTATTAAAATCGTTGAAGGATTTTATCTGTTTATCTATTTTAATGTTTATCACTCTGGACTGAAAGGAGACCCCTTTCACTTATATTTATGAAATATAGTTACCTACAGCCTAGGTCAAATTCAATAAATTTAAAACGTTCAGTGTAGCAAGTCACATGACTTAGAGGACATTACATTAAGTTTAAGCTGAAGGAGGCATCTCAAAAGCAGCTTAACCAAATGCAGTGAATCGATTCAGAATGCTTGTAGGCCTATAGTCGGTGACTTACAGTTTGTGGTAGACCATGTCACGTGTGGTTATTGTTTAGAAAGTCAGAAATTGAATGAATGACTGATTATGGCTTAACGCCACATCAAAAATATTTCAGCCATATCGTGGCGAGTCAGAAACTTGAATCCTATTACTTTAACACATATCGGCATTTGCTCTATTTCATCAGCTTGTGTCAAGCTTTGAACACTGGCCCCAAAATCGCTACAAGGTACATAGCTACCTTCATTATTTTGTCAACAAGGTCTCATTCAGCGTAATCAAATCAATAATTTGATGTAATTCATCATGTGACTAAAAGCAGCACCAGCAGAAAGCTGCAATGAACACCAAATAATGATTCGATAAGTATTAAAAGCTGTGTATTTCATGCGTTTCAGCAATGTCTATAGAATTCTTTCTCAACAATGCTGTTGTGGGCTTCCGAACGGCACATAACTTATAGCCAAAAGTTTAATATAGTAATGACCAGTCGCAATGGCACATACTACAGTGTAGCTGATTTCAACAAGCAAGGCAAAAATCCAAAAGTGGAAAAATTGTTCCAATGTTCTTGGAAAGAAGCTAATCCGACGTATTTTGTGATGAGAAATCGAATGATGCCGATGCCTGGCCTAATTCCGCATCTTTTGGCACCGTATTGATGTGGGTTAGTGTTCAGTTGTATATTTTAGGGCAGACTGTATCAAGCACCCTGTGTTTTCACTCTGAAATCCTTGTCAAGTCTGGTAATTGCAGTATTACCCATTGTTAGCCGTAAATGGGCATTTATTATAACATAAACCAAAGGATTGAGGTGTAAACGGTCAACAATTATTATCTTCCCCTTCATTTTAAAAATGTGAAATGGCCGAATTGTATAGTTAACGTTTGGTTGACGGAATGCTTTCTACTTACAAAGTAATGGTCACATTGTGTACCCATCAATTCTCAGCATAGTATGTTTGATCTTCCATGACAACGAAAAACCAAGATATTGTAACTGTGTGATTTTTTGCAGTCTATCCTCAGTCGCCACCTGCATATGGTAAGGACGGATACGACAACTATGGTGGTCAGCAGTATGGACAGCCTGGGGGCCCGCAGTATGGACAGCCTGGGGGGCCGCAGTATGGACAGCCTGGGGGCCCGCAGTATGCACAGCCTGGGGGCCCGCAGTACGGACAGCCATATGTGCAGCCGCCTGCACAGTTCAACTCCAACACGACTGTTGTGGTATGTGTTACGGTTTTCCAATGTATTAAATAGAGCACGATAGCATCATAGTTTACAAATGGTCATATGTAAGCCTAACCGGTGAAATGCCACCTCTTCTTTTATTCTGACTGTTCATGTAAATGCTGAAATAGTACAACTATGCTGTAAGAAGAATTATGTTAAAGCACATGTTAAGTTCATTTTATTTGACCCCACCAGTCAAGAAATACTCAAAACGCTGTGTTATCATTTAATAAATAATCTTGAGGTAAGACTGAAAATGGGCCAGGGTTCGATTCCACAAACCGTTTGTGACAAATGTCAAAATTTAAAATCTCCACATTATGCTGAGTTTTTGGTTCTGGAATTAGACTTTAGACACACTTGCCATGAGATAACATTGTTAGAATGGGCAAAATTATTAATTTCTAAAGGCGAAAAACAGGCTTTAAGACTGCGTTTTAAATTTTGACGGGTTAGAAATGGTTTTGTGGAATCGGCCCAGACCTCAGGAAATAATAGTCCACCGGCAGAACCCCGTGTGGTAGATAGCAAAATGATCGTGTGTTAATAGGAGAAATCCGGCCCCTTGTCTGTTTACTGGGAGTAGCTACTGATATATGCCCGACTGCACCATGACGTAAAGTACGTTTTAAAAAAGTGCAGTGATGTTAACTGCAATTTGTTAGAAATACTCAAAACAACTGTGCTGTCGTCATATTTAATAAACAGTCACAACCTCTGAATCCAAACAAACACCCTGGATGGACCTAAGATGGATGCTTGTTTATTCTGTCAACAGCGGAAGCCAGGCTACAGAAAAACTGCATCCAAGAAATGAAAGCAAAATATTTTTGTCTCCAGTATTTGCGTTTTCGGTTTACATTGAGTACAAGTATAACACCAACAAAAGTCACTATAGTAAGTCCTGACCACATGATCTCATCCACGGGGTGACGGCAAGCAAGCAGTTTGTTTTAACACGTACTGTCTATTTTTCTCGCCCGCGCTCAACAAATCAATGGACAGAATTACCTTATGGTACCCATGGTCTATGGAAGTTCTATTTTCTGTAGTACGACTTGGTGAGTTTGATACTTTTTTGATGGGAAAAGGCGATGTGCTTATTAGCTTGATCCATGGTTGACTCGGACGACACAACAATGCATCTCCGTTCGCTTCCATGCAGTGTTGTGAAGTACTCAATCGAGAGTTGACCTAAGCCCGGCTCATGAGCACTGTTTTACAGGACCTGACAATACCCACGTGGTCTGGATTACAGGACGTTGTATAACCATCATTATTGTGAACTATTAACATAGGCTAGTGTTTGCAACGTTGTTGTAATTATCTTGGCATATCTATACAATGTTTCAATAATAATCTATGGCAGTTAGAAGTACTTATTGACATTAACAGTACAAATATTCAATTATAGGTAGGAGTAGAGACAGAAGATATAAAACTTCAAATGTCCTTAAAATAGGCCCATTTACTTCTGTGGTCTTTTTGACTGATCTTTTCCTTTTTAACCTAACACACTTCTGCATATATAGTGACTTAGTCTATTAATAATGATCACTGTTATGAGCAAGATGAAGTAAGTCACGAGTTCACGTGCAGCATACGTTGCTGCTATGCAATCACATCGGTTTATATACCTAGGTCTGCACATCGAAGATCACCACGTAAGTCATTGTTCTGTCGAAGTGAGCAGACTAAGGCTAACTATATTACATGATGTAATGCATTAACTCCACCGTCTGGTAAAAAATAAAGAAGACCAACATTAGTGTTTATACTGATCCTAGAAAAAAATAAATAAATAGAAAGAACGTCGTAACCGCTGACAACTGGAGTAGTCTCCCTTTTTCTGTGTACCGCGCAATTATACATATTTATATGTGTGAAATGGGGTTTTACGTCGTGCTTGACAATTTTTCAGTCACATGGCGACTAAGAGTCATTAGGTGTATGTACATACATACTGTGTATACCTGTGGCAGGGCGAGTCCATGCCACGAAAGTGATGGCGCCAATGAAGTATCGTATCGAAGACACAAGGCATTACACCCCACGCAACCACATTGTACAGACAGCGGGTCGACCAATCCTGTTTCATTGCTCTTTGGCAAAACCAGTACCGTTTTTACAGTACTTGGTAGAACCACCCGGATTTTCAATGAAACTGGCGTCATGTCCTGTACTACATGATCGAGACAGCACGATCAGCTTTACAGCCTCATGTAATAAATCAAACAAACGCCTATATGTATATATACAGCAATTACCCGCCTGCAAATCGAATTTCAGTGTCTGTTGCATTGAAACAGTGCTCCAACGTTACCTAATCTCTCGCCGATGTATTGAAAAGCCTGCTCAGCGAGACCCCCCCCCCCCCCCCACCACACACACACACACACTAAACACAACGTCACCCAAAATTTTGTTCGTTTTCAAAAAATCTAGACGAAACATAATTGTGTTTTGTCCAGTGAGATATCAGGTATGTGGGTGTTCAGAGAGGTCAGGATTTCACTCTGGCAGAAAGACAAAAGGGAAATCACTTCTTGGCCGTTATGGCTACAGACTGTGAAGCACAACTGATCACTCTTTAATAGTCCAAGGTCAAGTTACATTTATACTGTGACTTTCTCATTCAAAAATTGTGATTTGTGCGCTGAATGACCAGTCAGGTGAAGAAAACATTGAGTGATTGTGTGTGTGGGGGGGGGGGGAGGGGGATTTTGCAGTTCCTAATATTTGTGAGGGGCCAAACACATTACAGACATTATTTGTTAGTGGTAGAAACATTTCCGGATGACCCTTTTAATTAAATACATTGTTAGAGCGCACTTCTAAATGTCTTTTGCCTTTGTTACAGACGACACAGCCGAATGTACTGATTGTCCCGCCGTCGGCACCTCCGCCAAATAACCACATGGCACTGGCCATTGTCAGCTGTCTGTTATGTGTTTGGCCCCTAGGCCTTGTGGCCATCATCTGTTCCAGCCAGGTAAGCTGACCCAAGTCAAATAACTTCCCTCAAGTGCTTTTTCACCCTAGGCAGTGTTTTCTTACTCGATAATGGCCACATTGTTTTCTATGTTTTAAATTTGTTTAATATTTCACGTGTAATTTTTTGCCGAATAAAAATTCGAATAATGAAATAATTAGCTTTTATACGTATTAATGAATGATGAAAAGGATCTTGAAAAACAAAACTGTTACACAAATTATGCAACCTAAAGATATTTATAGTTTTTACCTCTCGGGCAATATTGGCCTACATATATTGTGGTAGCAGTCTCACTCCGTCCGTCTGTGCATTTGTCCATATCCTTGCGAAGAATCGTTGTCTTGAACGCCTGTGACAAGTTTTACCAAACTTATACCACAGGCACTGGAAAGAAAGAACAACCGTAATCGTGTTTGGTGACCTTGTTCTATCTTTCTTTTCGAAGATCATTGAGGTCATTTCAATTAAATTTGTGATAAACTTGTAAACACGAATACTCTTGAACTCTTCGGAAACTTGTCTTCACACTAGTACCAGAGGTGCATCTAGTCATGGAAAAAGAAACAGATTGGTTATTGTTGAAAATGACCTCCGTTTTTTTAATCTTTATAAAAACACATTGTCTCTTGTCTACGCTTGTAGTTAGATTTACTTCACCTTCACTTTACACTTAAAACTTAGAAACTATTTCTTTTTATGATAATGGCCTATTCTTTCAAGGCCATTTGGGTTATTTATATCTGTAAATTTGACATCCCTTGAAGCCTTCGAACAATTCAAACTTGTATCACATATGGACCATGTTACGTAGAAGAACTCTCTTGCTTTTCACTGACAGTGACCAGTTTTTCGTTGAGCTTGAGCCTCCATAGCTAGCTTGTAAACACACTGTTTCGTGTAACATATCTGAGGTTTTGTGTTCATAAAGTAGCACGGCTGTATGGCATCACGATATACAGTCTTCAGAAGCTTTCTGTTTACCATCTAGCGTCCCGCATTCGCATTGCTGCAGCATTAAATGTTATTTTCAGGAAATTAAATAGAGGCTGTGCTGTCGATTTTGTTTGAACATCTCTCCCCATTATTTATGTTCTTTTGTAATAGTTTATTACCTTCATTCTCTCTGTCATTGTTTCAGTCGGCTGACTCAGCTAGAGCCGGCAACAACGAAGATGCTGCCACAAAGGGGAAAATATCACTGGGGTTTTCTATCACCAGTATCGTCCTGGGATCACTTACCTACATCATTCTTCTGGTAGTATACGTCACCGTGGGCTTCGGATACAGCTACTACTACGGTTGAGAGACGTCAGATGCCTCTTCGACACAGAATATGGGTTGGTTCACGTAGACGTGAATCACTTAAACGATTAAGATTAACCATTAAAACAGTTGTCACACTTTTAAAATTCCTCAGTGTACGCTTATTTCTGAATGTGATGTAAGTATTTTGTTTTCTTGAAAAATTATTTCATCAATAAAGCCGTTTTCTATTTTGCTATAATTTTATGTCTCATTCAGTGAAGTGTTTAAACAAAACAAAATTGAGCCATCCTGAATTTAAAGGAGAATTCAAGCGTGGAATTCTTCTATGACTTGTTAAAAGAAAGTGTAAAAATAATTACGGTGAAACCATAACTTAATGTTGTATATCAGAAGAAAAAATATTGAAATTAACCTGACGAGCCTACGAATTCAGGCCTGTGGGCCGCCAATATAGCCAAAATCCCATCACCGCATGAATTCTTACACGCCAGTATGTTGCAGACCTACAGCCATAAAAAAAATTTTTCAACAAAGCGACAATCACTATATGGCAGAAAAATGGCTGAAAAAAAAAAGAATAGAAAAGATCCAAAAATTAGCGCTTAAAATGTGAAATTATGTTCTTCTGGTTTTTAACCAACGAAAACAGCAGCCTGTATGAAATGATTAAACGTTGTACAGCGAGTTTACTTGGTATGAGTGAATTCCGATTCGAATGCCCAATACATCATACTATAGTGATAATGTGGATAGGTTAGCTGCGCAAGCCAGTATGCAGTTCAAACCATAAAGCATGGAGATATTTCATAGGCTCCATATAACTTCAGTAAAACAGTGATATTGATCAAAACAACTGAAATGAGTTAGCGCAATACAATGACACAGGAGCCTCCTGCCAATGCTGTGAGTTCAAATCCGGGTCACACTGCCTTCCTCTCCGGTCGTACCTTGGAAGGTCCACCAGCTCATGGGTTTCCTAAGGCTCTGTCTGGTTTACTCCCACCATAACGCTGTCCGCTGCCGTGTAAGTGAAATACTCTTGAGTATGGGGTGAAACACCAGTCAAATAAATCAATAAACAACAGAAATGAGTTTTCTCAATCCAGCAAATCGCATACATCGCAACAAAAAAAAATCAAATGGTTTATCACAATTATCACACTATAGGTAGCACTTGCTATTCATGATGTAATATTGTTAGCCGTGCAATATTTATTACTTATTTCGTGGCTGCTTTACTCCCTGTACAAGAATTTAAACAACTCATACAATGACGGTCAGTTTCGTTTCTTTTTTTATTTCAGCAAAGACAACAAAAGAGTCTCTAACAAGATATCGGTAATTACATAAAGAAATAAAACATATAATAATATGACAATTATCAAAGGAAAAAACTAACAAGGTGTTGGGATATCCCTTTATAACGGAATATGGTCACACTGATATGCTCTACAAGAAAAACGAGACGAAGTGCATTCCTTAAGATCGGAGAAAACTCATACCATTGTTCAGGAAGCTTGATTTGAAAGTGCACATTTGATGTGTGGAATGGGTAATTTCCTTGGAGGAGCACTGGTTGGATATTCTCAGTTACACGGATACTCATTGACAGGATACGGAAATATATACGGTGCCAGTAACCCTCATATTGAGCCAAACGTAAAGCGGTTACTCATTGACATGATATGGAAATGTATACGGTGTCAGTAACCCTCATACTTAGCCAAGCCTAAAGCCGTTACTCATTGACAGGATACGGAAATATATACGGTGTCAGTAACCCTTATATTAGGCAAGATGTTAAATCGATTTACAGGATACGGAAATTCATAATGGCGTTAATGCTGTAAAGAGTTTTTGTCTGATGCGGGATTAAAAAATGTACATCAAGCGGCTTTGTGCTGACCGTGGATATTGAAATTGGGCGTGAAGAATACAACAGAGCTTTATAGCTAATTGAGGGGTTTTATTAGTGTCAGTTGCAAACGTTAAGCCTGGAAAACAGAGGACTGGTATGTTTTATTAATGTTTGGGGAATATAAAGATCTTCGTAGCACTTTTTTTTCTCTGTTTCAAGGATGGAGGAAACCTTTGGCAAGTTACTGACAAAGTTTCACGCATGTGAAATATGCACACCATATATTGGTGGAAGACAAGTAATTTCGGCAAACATATGCCACACATGCCACACATGCGTCATTGCCATAAGCAGTGAGAGCATGGAAATTTACACATTTTTGGTCCAAAAGTGTGAACCCTCACCTGGAGTGCAAGTCCTAGCGATGTGAATACAAACACGCCAAATGTCAAGGCCGTATGTAATTTATGGAGAAATGTCAATTTTTTGTGTAAGAACTCCTGATGTTGCACGCTTCATTTGACAATAAACACTACTTTGATATAAATACAAACATAGATTTACATGAAACAAGGAAACATACCAAAGCTGAAAATGGGAAGTTTTATTACATTACTCATTCTCACGGTACAGTGAAGCGGGTTACTGGCCCTCATCTAAAACCCTTGTACTGTACCACTCCAAAGCGATAGAATATGCAGTATACGTGTTGAAAGTAGTAGGTTTTGTTCCATGAAGACATCTTGTTTCTCACCATAAGCTTAGTTTTATCCCACATCTATCCCATGTATGTTTGAATGTATGTCCAACTAAATATCAAAAGAGGCTGGTGGTTGGTGGCGGTAATAAAGACTGCCAATAACACCCTGCATTACAAACAAAAGCAGTGAGATTGAATTCATTACTCATACACAAACGCATGTTACTTCTTAAAGCTGAATGCAAGTTAATCCATGAGACTTGTTTTGCACCATCTTACATAGAACCGACGGTATCTGGTCACAGAGATATTCACATGAAAAATAAAGTTGATGGTTTAATTGTAGAAACTAATATCAAAAGTCAGCTGTTGAGAAAAATGTCTGTTCTCAGGCGACGATGTATTTAGTATTATCGGAGAGTTAAGGTGTGAGAAACAAGACGTCTCGCTATAGTCAAGGCGTAGCCTTGTTGGTCTGTCTGGTATAAGCTTTTGTTCTCATCACAGTCGAAATCGTTGCCGTGGTGGCTTGCCCAGTGTAGTATGCGTTCTCATCATAGTCGAAATCGTTGCCGTGATGGCTTGTCCGGTGTGGCATGTATTCTCATTACAGTCGAAATCGTTGCCGTGATGGCTTGCTCGCTGTGGTATACGTTCTTATTATAGTCAAAATCGTTGCCGTGATGGCTTGCTCGGTGTGGTATGTGTTCTCATTACTGTCGAAATCGTTGCCGTCTGGTGTAAGCATGTGTTTGCATTGTAGCTGAAAGCGTTGCCGTGGTGAGATGCCTGGTGAAAGCATGTGTTCTCATTGTAGTTGAAAGCGTTGCCGTGGTGAGATGCCTGGTGTAAGCATGTGTTCTCACTGAAGTTGAAAGCCCTGCCGTGATGAGATGTCTGGTGTAAGCATGTGTTCTCATTGTAGTCGAAATCGTTGTGGTGGGGGCCTGTCTGGTGTAAGTAGGTCTTCTCATTGTAGTTGATAGTGTTGCCGTGGTGAGCTGTCTGGTGTAAGTATGTGTTCTCATTGTAGCTGACATTGTTGCCGTGATGGCCTGTCTGGTGTAAGTAGGTATTCTCATTGTAGTTGATAGTGTTGCCATGATGAGCTGTCTGGCGTAAGTGTGTGTTCTCATTGTAGTCGAAATTGTGCCGTGAGGGCCTGTCTGGTGTAAGTAAGTATTCCCATTGTAGTCGAAATCATTGCCGTGAGGGCCTGTCTGGTGTAAGTAGGTATTCTCATTGTAGTTGATAGTGTTGCCGTGGTGAGCAGTCTGGTGTAAGTATGTGTTCTCATTGTAGTTGACATTGTTGCCGTGATGGCTTGTCTAACCATCAGCTTGGTGATGAGACAAAGGCTCGGGAAGAAATCGGGAACATCTTTGTTTTCATTGACGAAATTTGTGGTAATCGTGAGGTGAATGGCATGTTTAGATAACGTTAATGGAGGATCATTAAATAGTAAATAGAAATTTATGCCTGAAGTTTCATTACCACGGCAGAATTGGTCTTGCAACTCAATGTACGTTGTGGTAGTACATGCTATCGGGCTTTGGAATTGGGTAGGACCTCGATGAAGAAATATACCATGACAATGGACATTGTGGTTATGCCCAACACAATACTGGTGACAGACAAAGCAAACGAAACTTGTCCATTACGCCTGGCAGAATTGTTATCTCCAGCTCGAACCGAATTGGATGACTGAAATAAGAATATTCAAATTATGAAAATGAAGAACTATTCTATTTATTTATTATTTGATTACATTTTTTCGCCGTGCTCAAAAATTTTTCACTTATACGAAAAAGGTCATTATTTTGATTGGGGGAAACCGGATAGAGTTGTAGAGGAAGCCAATATGAGTTATTGTTGAACTAACAGCGGTGAGGGGTCGTGGGTCATTGTGCTGTGCTAGCACGCTAAGTACTACGCCACGCAGCCCCTTAAAGAGATGCTTCATGTGAGCTGCTTTAATTCTTTCTTCTTTGTCAATCAAAAAGATCAACTACGTTTGAGTTCGTTCCATTCACAGTGTCTGATAGTGAAAAACATTGAACATAAAAAATACATATTAACATGTAATCATGCAAATAACGAATTTTTCAACAATGTTTAGAATCTTTTTTACTGGTGAATCGTAAGTGATCTCAACGATTTTTGGCCACACGCCAAAAATGGCCCTTTATTGCTACTTATCGGTTATCACTACTATGGTCTAGGAAACACAGGAAGCATCATAAAGTCATCTGAAAGACCATTTCATAGAGACTCCATATACGATTATTTTTTAAATGTTTTACAGGTGAATAAAACATTGAGGTTCTACCTGTAATACTTTTTGGGCCATATTAAAAGACAAAACGACGGCGACCTTACTTTTCTTGCTGCAAACAGACTCTCTAACTCTTTTATTTCCATATTAAATACACAAAAGATGCATCACTACATGCATATGTATATTAAGCGTAGATATACAGTACTCAGAAGATGTTAGGCGACGAATGTGTGACGTCACTTGTTATGTGCACGACTGCCGTCAGTTTCTAAATATAGCTTACCACTGTTTACACATGCTACGTTCAGGGAGTGCTGTCTGCCTCTACCTTAGAATGTTCCAGAATACGCTCAGTTCGGTGCCTGTTTGTTTACATCAAGTGTTCAGGAATTTTCTTATTCTAGACAACTTCACCAGGCTATATAAGACCTACGAAAGCAGGGAGAGAACGGAGAGAACAGAGAACGGAGAATTATTGAGAGTTTTGGATGCTTTCGCTGTGTATTACTTTAGTAGGCCTTTTGTGCTGAATTTTGGTGTCTTTATAGCCTCTGGCTTTGTTATATCCTATCTCCACCGAGCACTTGTTCAGTCTGAACTTGTATGTTTAATTTGTGCTCTTGTATACACAATGCTTATTAGTACACGGACCCTGTCTGTGGAATTTTGTGTATATTTCGTCATACACTCAGTTATACTGTGGATTTTCCCTCTTGTGAATTTGCCTCTGAGCATTTATGCCTGTGTGGTATATATATTGTGGAATATATGCGTCCGTTTGGACTTGACACCGTAAGTACTTTAGTATTTGTATAGATACTGCTATCCTTTCTTGTTAAACTTACGTACTTTAGTATTTGTATAAGTCTTATTATCTGTTCTTGTTAAGCTAATAAATTGTTGTAAAATAAAATCCTCTGGTTTTGGTTACTTTTTTGTGCGGCTAAACTGTCGTGTATTTCGAACAAGCCATCTCTTTATAATATAGACAGTTTGGGTCGTAACACACTGTGCTGTACTTTGTTCAATGCAGTTCAAAAATACTACCATAAAACCGTAACCTGTATTTGCGTTTTATTTCCTGTAAATAAAGTGTTGTAAGCATGAGAACCATATCTGGAATCAGCCCGAAATGCCGTTTTAGACGAAATATGGTCTTTTCGGTTAATCAGACTAAAGCCAGGCGTTGATTTATAGCTAATCATGCGACAACTTAATTCGGCATCAATTTGAAAAAAAAAACAAAGTAAACTAATAATTAATCATAACATTCGTACCTGACAAAATGCCTCACCTGAAGCCACATCAGAAACAGATTTGATTTATTGATATATTGATTTGTTCATTTGATTAGTGTTGTATGCCGTACTAAAAAAATATTTCACCTATACGACAGTGGCCAGCAGTATGGTGGGAGAAAACCGGGAGAACCAACGACCATCGGCAGGTTGCTGCAAGACCTTCACACGTAAGGGCGCCTAACTCTAAACCGCGGTCGAATGGCGCTGGATCTGAATTTGGAATCAGATTTGGTACTGTGAGATCCAATTTTAATAAGATAGTAAGACGCAACCGAATAATCCAGAATTGGATTTGAACCTGCGACGATCGGATTTGGCTGTTTGAGATCCAGATTTAATAAGATAGTAGCAAGCCAATCGTGATTTTCTCACATAACGTCTGTGAGACTGGAGTTCTAGCTATAGACTATTATAGCTGGATTCGGTCAACCTGATAAGATAAGATGGGACTCTATTCATATTATGATGATATAAGATCGGTGTTAAGACTAAGAGGGTTAAGATTAAGATTATGAGTATACCTTACCAAGACGGAGAAAAAAATCGCGACAACTCCTACGGGGAAGAAACAGCAAAAAGTGGTGAACAATGCCAGAACCAGGTGACTGTCGGGGGGAGGTTGTTGGCAGACCAGCGTCATGGCTGGCTGGGTGCTCTGAGAAATAAAGCAGAACGGGACAGATTGTACTTCTTTGTCGAACATCGGATGATGACGGACAATGCTTTTCGGAAACTTGAAATCTATGCATATAATATCATGCGCACATTTAAACACTTCCATTAAATTTTGTTTATTTATTTATTTCATTGGTGTTTTAGGTTGTACTCAAGAATATTTCAGTTATTCTATGGTGGGGGAAAACCAGGCAGATCCCGGAGGAAACCCACAACCACTTGCAGGTAGATTGAAGGCTTCCCATGTACAACCGGAGCGGAAGCAAGCATGAGCTGGAAAATGAATCCAGAGGGACCTCAGTGGTGAGAGACTCCTGTGTCACATGCGTGGCTATCACACTAACTTCTATGACACGGAGACCATGTCTCGATTAAAATCATCTTTTCTAAAACATTCCTGCGTTATTAAGTTAGAAGTCAAAACGTACCCTTGCAAGCTGGAATCTAAGGTACCTTAGACTAAGATCTGAAACTTTAAAATGGTCGATCTAGGATCTTTCTCACAGAACGTTCAGAATAAGGGAATTATTATTGACCATCTCTGACTGGATGCCTGATTTCAACTTGATTCTTGTCTGGTATGTTCATTCTCGCTACTACCATAGTCATCTTTCCATACCTTCATGGCGAATGAGTATCTTTGGTTGGTAATTCGAGTACAGGGCCCAGTTGTTCGAAAGTATTAACTGATACTGGTAGGTCATATTTTATATTTAAGATTTAAGCCAAATTAAAAAGCCAATACAGTTATTTATTTTTTTTATTTATGTGGTTACGGTTTTACGCCGTACTCAAGAATATTTCCCAAACGCCTTAAGACTTCAGGCACAGCTACAACTAAAATGCTTCGCTTTAGAATGCTTCGCTATAGAATGATTCGCTCTGGAATGCTTCGCTTTAGAATGCTTGGCTCTAGAATGATTCGCTCTGGAATGATTCGCTCCAGAATGATTCGCTCCGGAATGATTCGCTCTGGAATGATTCGCTCTGGAATGATTCGCTCTAGACTGTTTTGCTCTCAGATGTTTTACTCTAGAATGTTTCGCTCTAGAAATTCATACACTGATTCTTTAATGCAGAACTATGTGCTAATAACAATTTGTTTTTTGACATTTTATGGAGTTGCTTGATAAATACGGGCCCTGCATCTGAGCTGTTCCCTCGCGTTGAGTGTCTTGCTGAGAACTACCCGTACAAAAATGGCTGCTGTTGAATGACGTTGTACGATGTATTTGGTACACAAACCTACCACAACAGTCGTGTTATTGACGACTTGAGGAGGAGCAACAGGCTGGATATAGGGTGATAACGTAGATGAAGAAGTTTGTACAGTTGACACAGAACACATGTTTGGCTTGGGGTTATCAGTAAGAAGCTCTTCGCAGTATTCTGAAATACAATAACGAAACGGAAACTTGTAAAGACATACCAAAAACGTTTTAAACAGAATAGTTTTGCTGAATAAGTGAGGTCTGTTGAATACAAGACAATGTCACATGAACAAGAAATCAAGTCTGGCTTATTGGTCTTTCCCTAAGGGTGACCACTCGAAAAAGCAAATCTTAAATTATTTGAATACATGATTCAGTGCCAGAAAAAGTCGATGTGACGTCATCAGCGATATACTTTATCAATATGGTTTATACAGACCACCTTACAAAGCCAAACATTTTGTCTGAGTTTAATTCAGCGAAAATTAGGGTCAGATGTAGTTAATAATGTTCTTTCTATCAAATCCTCCAGGCTTTGCCCGGTTTCCTCAAACCATAAAAATCTGGTCGCCGTATAAATGAAAAATTTTTGAGTTCGGCCTTAAACACCAATTAAATAAATAAAATAAATCTTTTTTTCAAATAAATCATTGCTCACATATATTTTATACTTCCTAAAGTCTTTATTCATCGCACTAGGTATAATGCGCCATCGCCCTCACTATATCGTGTTTCACTTAAGTACAGACCAGAAAAAATAACCCTACCACCAGAACAGATTTATTCCAAAAGAGTGTTGTGTGTTAATGAATAAACTGATTTGATTTCTCAAACAGTTTAACTTGACCACAACATGTGTGGGTAACCTGGGTAATACGGTGAAGCTATAAACGCATCCCTATCCTTATCCTATGTATACGACATAACGCGTCATTAAGGTTCCAGCTATATTACAAGTTTTGTACTTATACAACGCACAAGTCATTAGTATAACATAGATGAATATTTGAACAGGTTCACGCTTGAAGACGTAATAATATGTCCATGAAACAGGTGTTTCGTGTCATCTTCGATTGCAAACGTGCGTTTGAACTTTGTCAAACTTTGGACTATCTATATAAATCAATTAGACATTTACTGGAAATGTGAATAAGCCTTCTGTGTAAGAAAATGCAATTGTTGAGGACAACAATGTAACACTGCATGAGTCATACCCTAATGCGTTGCGTCACTCATGTAATATTGAGCCGATAGAGCCAAGTCTCTGCACATGTTGCGCACTGGCTTTGTCAAACGTTGATACTCTAAGGTATTCTCAAAGGTTCTCCTTGACCTCTTAAAGAAAGAGACTTCTCAAAATTGAACTAAGCATCTCGGTGAACTTTTACTTATATTTTTAAACATTTAAAATGGAATCAACCGCATTAAGCTAGTTGATATCTCAGATGGGTTTGATGAACCATACGTTACTTGTGTTAGTTACTCTGGTGTCCCATCACTTTATTTCTTCATATTTACCTACAGCTAAAACTTTCGTGAACGCTGTTTAAGTAATGTTTACCGGTGGCTGATAGTAGCTATTCCAACATTTAAGCCGTGTTTAGAGCGAGAAAAATTCCAGTGAGATCACAGTACATAACACCGGTCAGAAAGCTCTCGAGACATCAGAGTACTTAAACACCGGTCAGAATGTTCCTATGACATCAGAGTACTTAAAGACCGGTCAGAATGTTCCTATGACATCAGAGTACTTAAAGACCGGTCAGAATGTTCCTATGACATCAGAGTACTTAAACACCGGTCAGAATGTTCCTATGACATCAGAGTACTTATACACCGGTCAGAATGTTCCTATGACATCAGAGTACTTAAACACCGGTCAGAATGTTCCTATGACATCAGAGTACTTAAACACCGGTCAGAATGTTCGCGTGACATAAGTCACAAGTCCGTCAAAGAATTCATTTGAATTCATTAAATTGAATTTTTTTTTTTAAAAATCTCAGGTGACAGGTTCAGAATCTTCATAATCAAGTTTTCCATTTTCAGACGACGCTGCACTCGCTGTATGAGCTAGAACCTGAGTTGCATACACACTGCATACCATATAGCTTCAAGGGATTGCTAGTTAGGATTGCTCCCCTCCCCAAGTCACGTGGCTCGGGACTCCAACATTTTTACTCGCTAAAGTTCTACTACGAACCTGGATTTCGTGCGTTTCTTCTCTGCCGTTTTAGCTGGCAAACTTTTTCAATTTATGGGAAAATATCGGTTATGGGAAATATCTCTCCATGCCTTGGGATGATTTTAGATCTTAAGACTGCGTTTCGAGCTTCGTTTGTTAAGATGAAATACCCATTTCCAGATTGTTTTCTTAAATGTTTTAAGTTAATTTGCAACTAAACCATGACAATACCTGATATTTGTGAAGGTTGCCCAGAGCAATCTCGACAAAAGTTGGTGCTGTCTGCTATTCTCACTTCGCCGCTCTCTGGTCTATTCTCACTTTGCTGCTCTCTTTCCTATTCTCACTTTGCTGCTCTCTTTCCTATTCTCACTTTGCCGCTCTCTTTCCTATTCTCACTTTGCCGCTCTATTTGCTATTCTCACTTTGCTGCTCTGTCTGTTATTTTCACTTTGCTGCTCTCTGTTATTCTCACTTTGCTGCTCTCTTTGCTATTCTCACTTTGTCCCTGTCTTTGCTATTCTCAATTTGTTGCTGTCTTTGCTATGGCCACTTTGCCGCTCTGTTTGATATTCACAGCTCCCTCTTACTGCTACTCCTTTATTTCCCGCACAGCTCTCACAGCCATTTGTCAGCTGTTGCGTGACTGTTGTCACTTGTTGATTTTTACTTCCAGCGTTCGCAGTTCTCACCACCATGTAGATGTATGGTGTTATTACGGACGACCCACTTACAAGGTCCATACAAGGGTACACCTAGAAATCGATCAAATTGTAGCACGTGTATGATGTAAGCAACACAGGATAAAAAGTACATAAAGTACATTTTATTTAGGAAAAGATAGAGTGTTTTGTCAAGTTCTGTTCATGTCATCTCCAAGAGGAGCTATGAAGCATGTCGGACATTTTCCACTGGTTAGTGGCTTCAAATTTTAAACTTGTTGCTGCCTCGCATGGCGCGCAGCACTGAAAGGTTACACCTAGGAAACATGACTAGTTGGCCTGGTGTCAGTATAACGTGACCAGATCGGGTGTCACGTCGTGTGTCTTCATCATGATACTTCGGTGGCTGCAGCACTTTGGCGGTATGGACTCGCCCTGCAACAAGAAAACACTGTAGTTGTACACACACTAATGACTCCTCATCGTCATATGACTGAAAACTTGGCGTAACTATGGCGTTAAACTCCAAGCATTCATTTTTCAATCATATGACCAAAAGGAGCCATTATGCGTGTGTACATATACTGTGTCTTCTTGTGGCAGGGCGAGTCGATGCCCACAAAGTGTGCCGGCACTGAAGCATCATGCCGAAGACACCAGACATGACACCCCACCCAGTCACATTATACTGAATGTATGCTTCGAGACAGACATTCGTATGCCAGCCGTCAACTAGTAAGGAATTTCCAGTTCCCCAAAACCACGCATAAGACAAACCACCAAACAAATAAGAATATAAAGCACGAAAATAGGACGGAATCATGAAAGGAGAAGCAGTCAACAGTTTTCAATGATGTTAGAAAGACGCAATTTTCTGTTCTAGGGACTGAGTAAAATCGGTATTCAATTCATATACCATGCTAGAATATCAGTTTCCAATAACAAAATATGTGTCACAGTTGCGCTTTGATTGCACCTGTTCATATATCCAACGTGGCCATTTAATTCAACACGATCAATACAGAGCCCCTAGCCCCGGGTTAAGCAGAATTAGACACCATCATGAAGCAGAGCGCCAGAGATTCTGAACGATCTGTCCATATTTACTTACAAGACAATTATACTCATTGTAAAACTTAAAAAACTTGGAGTGAAGGCGTTTGATGGAATAACCTTGACACACTGGTTTTTGTAGTAATAACTTGTAACGTTGATTGAAATCGTCACACAACATGCAGGATCTAGCAAATGCAATAAGGCAAGATACATGTATGTAAACCCCATTTGCAGGACACTCCGGATATTGCTGTCCAAATAAGGATAATATACAATGTCAAAATTGAAACTATTCCTCTTGTCATAAAGTCTGCGGGAGAGAAAACCATATTGGTCTTTGTACAAATATAGGTCCAGACTAAATGTACCAACTGGAGTGTCTGTGGTTTCCTTTAACTCCTTTAGAGAAGGTAGCTAAATATCTTTCACAGCCTTTGCTATATATGGATTGTTCAAAGGCAGCAGACCATCAATATACCCCTTAGTTGAACCAAAAAGATCTGTCCTGCTGAGGATTACTCCTTAATAGTTTCTGCATGTAGTCGTATTCATATGAGACCAGGTACAAGTCTGCCAAAGGGGAAGGGAGGCACAATTTGAGCCCATCCGAATACCTATAAACTGTTGATGTATGGTTTCATTGAATATATGTTATGTAGTGGAACTTAAAAAGGCTTCTTTGCCTTTGCGTTGAAGGCTCTGGCGTAAATAGAACGGTGACCGAGTTTATTAAACGCCGAAACAATTACTGATGAAATTCTACATATTATGTGTATTTCTTGTAGTACTTTCGTTGATAGGTCGTTACGGAATACGTTGACGTTGTGACGGTAGTCCTTCTGATATTAAGCCTATCCACAAAAAGCTGATAGTAATAATTCTTGCACACAAATAATAATATTATTTGGAGCTGTGCCGCCAACCAGTCCTGTTTCCTTGCTTTAGCCACTCAGTGCTGAGTGTCAAGCGATGAATCAACAAATACCATTATCAAAGTCTTTGGCATGACCCGACCTGGGGTTTGATCCCGGGTCTCCCAACTTCAAGGCGAACGCTCTAAGCATTAGACCACCGAAGCGATCAAAATTCTTTTGACTACATTTTATAAAACTTCATCTCTTTTTTTCCAAAACTGGCCAAAGTTGATTTCAACCTTCGCACTTATTTCAAAAATAGTTTTTACAAGGCCGTTACGGATCACTTGCTTGCTCTAAAGTCAAAAGTCTAAAGGGCTCCTTCAGCTGACCTCAGTGAGGTATATCAAGATCGGGGTGGTCCAGCTGTAGCTGTAAATCAGCTGTAACTTCGCGCCTGGCGAAGGGCGGTGGATGACATTACGTTTATTAATCTGTGTATTTATTTGCTCCATGTTTAACGTTTTATTCATGAACTGTTCACTTAAACGACAGCTGTCAGGTTTAGGAGAAGAGGAAACCGGAGTACCCGGAGTAAACCGCTGAGCTTCGCTACTAAAGTGACAAACCTACTTACTTGTAACAACAGTTGGATTCGGGCCTGTGACCCGATGAGCTCAAGGCCTTATTGTCGCAACGAGCCAGCGCTTTAACTATCTCAACCCCCTCCCCCTCCTCTAAAGCATTATAAATACAGACGTCGGTAAGATCAAACTGGAAAGATATTTGGGCAATTCATATCGGACACGTGTCCACGAGTAGTGACAGGCCTCTCAAGGGACAGATAACTTGAAAAATGATGGTACGTGAAGCAGTACGACATGGGTGTCTACGTAGTTATAATATCTGAGTGACACGATGAAAGCTAAAGCACATGGGTGACACAAATCAAGTCGTAGCACATAGGTGACACAAGTGAAGCCTCAGTACATGGATGACACAAGCGTGGCCTCATCACATGGTTGACGCAGGTCGAGCCATAACACACGGGTGACTTAAGTGAAACCGTAGCACACTGGTAAGACGAGCAAAGCTGTAGCAGTCAGGTAACGTTTAGGTGACTCTTGTCTAATCAGAGAATTCACCTATCTCAGATCTGTGACAGGCCAAGGTCATAAGCATAATTCATGAATATTCCAGTGAATGGTCCTCTGAAAACAACAACAAGCATACTTGACAGGGATATTTGGCAGCACGACTTATGAATGTTTTCTTTTCTTCCACGTTATTCATAGGGAGGAATCCATTGAGTGAGTATGACCAAGAGCTGTCAATGAATTATTGAGATTGGTGTGGTTGTAGGAGTGACTTTGTGGCAAATTGCCACTTATCGATGAACCATGTGTACAGAGGTCTTATTAAAGTGCCCTTACTACTTGGACCAAGTTGAAAACGTGCACGAGCTATAAACATGGATACTCAGTTGTGACTGTTTTATGCTGGCCTATCTTCCACTGGAGTTATGTCAACGGTAAGTGACTGAGATTAAGCAAAACATTTCTATTTAATTGTATCGGACTGGCAAGTTTATGTCCATTACATCCGCCGGAGCTAAATGTATTGAGAAGTTCCATCAGAAACTGTGAGGAGGAATCCCTATTTGCACCCGATCTGTCACTATTGAAGTACATTTTTTTAAAATCCTAAATCTGTTTCCAGATCCGGAACACCACAAACATGTAACAGATTACAGCTTTGCCCGGACAAGGCCAGCCTGCGCAAAAAAGGAAAATCATTCAAATTTGTGCATACACTTTTCCATAACGTTTCTTACAGATAGATGGACAGACAGACCGATAAATACACGCCGGGGAAAAATTTCGTCAGATTTCGATTAACCCTATGATGATATTGTAAAATATGTATTCATGCGAACAGTGATAAAATAGTTATGTTCTTCATTGGTCGGAATTTTGAGATATTTATGCATCACGTTAAAGAAATGAGCTTAATGAGCGTTATAGAGGTCATCATGTTGTATGTGAATAGGTAGCCTATCAGACAGGTGCGCGCACAAAGCATTACCCCTGCACACTGAATACAAGGGGCTGTGTTATGGGGTGAGAAGATATTTTATATCCTGGGTAGGAGCCGAAGACCAGTGTAAACAGGAAGGGACACGACTTGCTAAGATTACAGAAGACATGTTCAGTGGACAAAGTGGGGGAGTTTTCGGCAAATTCATGTATGATAAACTCCTCAAACAGTGTGGTTCGATAGGTTTGTCTTCAGAAACCCCCGGGAAATGGAAGTGGACTGATGGTAAGGACTCTCAATCGATGTATTTAGATAGCATGTGTTGTTCAAAACTTTTATAACTCATAGCAATGGTTGCTATAAGCACATATACCAATATCTGTTTTCATATTTGTCAGAAAGTGGAGACGAAATAAGTAAATGTCAAGGGTAGTAAATTGTGATTAACTGAAGAAATATGTCAAGGATGTTTATACCGAAGAGCGGACCAAATTTCTTTAAGAAGTATTATTTTGTGAATGGTTTCTTTCCATTCCGCCCAACCACATCTCCTTCTTATTCAGACAGCGTTGTCCACGATTAGAACGCATCATTTTCGATATTGTCTCTAATTATGATAAGATTTCTATTTAAAAGGTGTATTTCATTTTCAACGAAGTCATATGTACTGAATTTTGTACCACGTCGAAAAGCCACCATCTAACACCATCTGAAAGACGTTGTGCAGACGAGGCAGCGAGGTAGGGGGATTGTGTTAATCTCGCTACCTCGCTCAGTCGCCCTGTATTAGAAAGGTCAAGGCAGTGAGATGTCCTCTATCGGCTTCCATGATACTCCATCAAAATAAGCACATTTCATGCCCCGCGACCACGAGGAGATCATAGACTTAAACCTTAGATTTCAAATCACTTTAAAATTAGTTAAAATTAGTCAAAATATTGCTTGAGAGCGTAAAGGTATTTTACAAGACCTTTCAGCCAAAATGTATGAAAGGAACATACGAATTTTAATGGCTGAAATTTTGGTTTGAGTCTCATGACCCCGGGAACAGCGAGATAATATTATTATCAGTCAACAGATTCTAGACAATCTGTTCTCGTGCCGATTCGATGTGAGCTTGTCCATTGATAGATGCAAAGGCGTAAATAGCTAAAATATAGATGCAAATGGGTGTAAGTGTCCATGTTAGATGTACCATGGCCATGTCATGTAATGAACACAGTAACATGTATTAACTACTTTTGGAGACTCGTAGTCATGGGTTTAATGACAATAAGGAAGTAAAGGCATCACAACGTAAATTTTAACTCTTTACACTGATATAAGGATCAAAAGCCAGATGTGGTGTACTTTTGAAAATTCACCTGGGGATGATTTTACGTCTTATTATTACCAGTGAGTGTTTTAATGCAGTTGACAAGCCTGAAGGTGTCATCTTATTAGTTGGTAAGACACAGTCTGAAGCTCTCATATCACTAGTTAGTAAGACACAACCTGAAGCCCTCATCTCACTAGTTAGTAAGACCCAGCCTGAAGCTCTCATCTCTTTGACACGAACAAGCGAAGCTTGAAGTTGTCATCCCAATGGCACGGTAAAGTGAACCGCGATGGAATTGCTCTAAAAGCAATAAACATGTCAGACGAAGTGCAAAGATGTTAGGTAATTAACACAGCACATGTACGACATAGCCTGAGGGCATAAACAAGATATAGCACAATATACCGTCACTGCTTTAACATTGCAGCCTACTTAGCTACCTCGCTTAAGTATCGTACCGTCTTCTAGGACCTACTGTTTGTGAACATTGCGCTGTTTCGTACAGAACTGCGTCAGGTATATAAATTAGGTACTGTGCGGCCTTCTTAAGACATTCAGCTTGTTGCAATGTTGCACTGTTTTATACTGAACTGAGATAGATACATAATTTAGGCACTGTACTGTCTTCGTAGAGAATATTAAACTGTGCGTTATCCAGGAACCTCTCACCAATACAGTCGCTGTGAGGAGTCCATCTCATGCTGGCTTCCTCACCCACCCTACGTGGGTAGGTCTGCCAACAACCTGGGGATGGCCGTGGGTTTTAGTGATAAGTTTCCTATCACTAAAGCATTTCCCCCGGGCTCTGCCCCGTTTCCTCTCACCATAATCCTGGCCGCCGTCTTATAAGTGAAATACTCTTGAGTATGACGTAAAACACCAATCAAATTTAAAATAAATAAATAAACTGTGCGATAGATATACATCTATAAATTAGGTACTCTACGGCCTTCTAAGGATACCCCAGGCCTCCGGGCCGAGGAGGTTAGCACGTCAGCATGGCGCAATGACCCAGAAGTCTCCCACCAATGCGGTCGCTGTTTTCAAGTCCATTACGTGGGAAGGTCTGACAGCTACCCTCGGATAGTCGTGGGTTTACCTGGGCTCTTCGTGGTTTTCTCTCACCATAATACTGGCCGCCGTCATATAAGTGAAATATTCTTGAGTACAGCGTAAAACATCAATCAAAAAAATAAATACATTCTAAGGACATCCTGTTCGAGAGAGTTGAACTGTGCGTTGGATATATAGAATAGGAATTGCATGGCCTGCTCGGGACATTCATCTAGAGAGTGTACCACAGCTTTGTAGTGAACTGCGCGCATCATGCACTGATATACGGCCTTCTCTGGGAACTCTATTTACCAATGTTGCAATGCATTACATACATAACAGTGAATTTGGTCACTGTTCGCCCTTCTTACGGCACCCAGTGCCAAGTGTCACGACTCAATCCTGGTAATGATTTAACAGAAGATTTCGTAAATTAAATGAGTAACAAGTTAGTACGATGAAGTGTCTCTGAAACAAAACTCGGCCTTCTTACGGCACCCAGTGTCAAGTGTCACGACTCAATCCTGGTCATGATTTAACAGAAGATTTCGTAAACTAAATGAGTAACAAGTTGGTACGATGAAGTGTCTCTGGAACAAAACTCTGTGGTGAACTGACAAAAGACCAGATTTTACCGCAGTGATTGTTTTGTCAACTATTAGACTGTCATCTGGGATCTCATGTTACTCTCCATACTGTGGTCAGTTGTATCTGTACCTCATGATTTTCTTTGTATTTCAGTGTTCCGGCGTAAGGTAAAGTCTCTGTACCCAGAGGGTAAGCCGTTATGGGAGAGTGAAGCACTCACTCTTACAATGTGTGTCCGAAATTGTATGTCATATCGAGGCTGTGAAAAGCTCGCATTTAATTCGTCCAGTAAGCAGTGTCATGGATTGTCTCTTGTCCGCAACAACTTGAAAGCCAACAAAAACTGGGAGCTATGGTATTGTTAGATAGAACAGAAATTGGTATTAAGTTTGTTAGATGACTTTTCTCAGCGGTTTGGCTTTACACCACAAGTTTGCCCTTTAGATTTCGCGCAAACGCACGGACTGTTCTAAGCCTCTTCACATTAGCCTCTTCACATGTCCTGGCGAGGACCTATATAGCCAGTATTCATCAGTAAAACTGCTGCAGGTGTTAATTTGGAGTCCTCTGTGGTCTAGTGGTTAGCGTGGTGGCGTAACACAATGATCTAGAAGCATTTCACCAACGCGGTTGCTGTGAGTTTAAATCCAGCTCATGCTAGCTTCCACTCCCGCCGTACGTGGGAAGGTCTGCCAGCAGTGGTCGTATAAGTGAAATGTTTTTTGAGTAAGGCGTAAAACACCAATCAAATAGATAAATAATTTAGGCGTGAGTTGCATACTTTAGATATGGAGAATATGGAAATCGTAGCGCATTGGGGCACTTTGGGGACAAATCGAGAATTACGATACAGTTTTGCAAATGGACATGAATGTCAACATGTTATTGGGAAAGTAATTATAATATACCTGAAGGTTTTCTGATTGTATTTTAGCTGTCACAACACGGCCGTTCTTCTGGATGTATTCGGTAAGACAGGGTTCATTATAATAACAAAACCATGTATATAACCATTATTTTTAAAGCAAGAACACGCCACAGAACTCAATTTAATGTATATTTTGGGACAATAGTAAAGATTTCTTTGCTATTTATCTTTGGCTTTTCACGTGACTTCTTACGCGTCAGTTCAACTATGCTTCATTATGGGAGAAGACATTGTTGTGCACTTGACACACGCACATGCGCATCAGATTCTATTTCCAGTCAGTCGACAGATAAAGAGGTCAAACAAATCTTAGAGCCCGAAGGAAACCCACTTCCGTCCACAGGTTGCTTCCAGACTTTCCTAAGTACGGCCATAGAGGAAGAAAACATGATCTGGACACAGTGTGACCACATTGGGGAGAGGCTCCAGGGTCATCGCGCCGCGCGGGCATGCTAACCAGCGAAGATCTCTGTCCCCTGTATGTATCATGCCAAAACAAAAAAATTAAAAGTTGAGAGTTTTATATTTCTCTGACATTATGTACTTTCTGTCTCATCAGAGTGACCCCATGCAATCATTTGCACGTTTTTTTAAAAGAATTCTGTACAAAATGTGCCAGTGTGTGCATCGTTGTAACTCCGCGTAATGCACAATTATCTTTGGTACCGAAGATTGAAAATGTGCATAATTTGCACTGAAAGTTTAGGGTATATATATATATATATATATATATATACCCTAAACTTTTCAGTATATATATATATATATATATATATATATATATATATATATATATATATATATATATATATATATATATATATATATATATATATATATATATATATATTTACAAGATAGAGAGAGAATGTCGGGCCCTAAGATAAGTTATTATATTTTCGTGCAGAATGATAGTATCTATAATATTATTCTTTTTCATCAGACAGAAAACAAATTAAGTCTGAACTTGTGTCCTAATTACACAATGGCGTGGCATAGATTCAGAGTTCATTGCCCTCTGACATACAGCCCGCAGGCGACGCTCCCTGTAACGAGAAAGAGCTTGCAGAATTTCACATATACGAACACCACAGTGAATAAGCTCCTACTGATCGTCTCCACAGAAGCTGTTGAGTTTGCGCATCCTGAGTAGCTTACTTTTTTGTGGCCGAAAGAAGCCGCACATTGGCCTCAAAAACTTTCAATGAGCTGAAGAGAAATAGCCATCTCCTTAGGCCTGTGGTATTAATTTACTTATTTATTTATTTCATTGATTGATCATACCCCCCATATTCAGTATTTATCACTTAATACAATGGCGGTCAGTTTCTCTAGATGTAGAGGGAACTAGAGTGCCCGAGTATAAACCACCGACCTTTGGCAAGTTAATTCACAAATAATTCACAAATTTCCTCTAAATTCTGGGCCGGAGATAAACCCGTTTGCTGTTTATCTCAGCAACTCAAAGACATGCATCCTCTCCACTCGGATACACTCGCATACGCCCCCCTCCCCCGCACTTATGGAATCATTTGTTAGGGGTTTAATGACACCAGAAGACAGGATAGTATAAACAACGTAAACATCTAGCAGCTAAAATGTATACAACTTCTTGTTTTCCTGGTAATGCGACATAGCGCTGCATCTCTGTGCTGTATTATACGTGTATGATGTACATTAGAATATTTGTACTAAAGTTACTGAAATGTCTCGGTTGTGTATCATTAAAATTGTATATTGTAGATATGTATCACGAGAAAGTTTATTTGCATGGAAAATACAATGTTTTGTATTACATAAAGATAAATAAATACATTTCCTTAGATAACAGAACTTTGTACATTAGAATATATTTATGCAGTTCATTGGACATCACTGGACAGCAATTTATGTATAATATTTATTAGAAGTCACTCATCGTCAAACCGGAATAACATAAACTATGAGGGGCTTACACTTCATTCAAGTCACAGTACATGATATTCCATTGTCGGGATGTTTTCATCCCCGTCAGTATTTTGATAAAAAAAAAATGCACATTTTGATTTACAGCTCTCTCATGGATGGTATACGAATGTCTGACCTGGCGCTTAAAAACATTCATTTTACCGCTTTCATGATTTTGAACAGTACTTCGCATCCTTCTACCCTACAATAGGTAATAACACGTGAAGGGTTAGGTCCAGTTTACCTTCACCAGTCTCCTGACTGGCTGTTCTCATCTATGTGCATAATGTGTGTTTTATACGTTTGGAAATAAAATCCACAAACGAGCACACAGCGATAACTGCGAGATAACTGACAAATGATCACAATTAAACGGCAAAATCCGGCCTCTTGTAAATTTACTTGAGTTATTCTTAAATAATGCTTCACTAGTAAGCACCTTCGTCGTCATATGAATGAAAAATTGTTAATTACAACGTTATTCAAGCACACTCACTCACTCACTCACTCAGAGCCCCCCTTGTTCCATGGCCTAAGCAGTATTATCCAACAAAGGTAATTCTGTTAATTAAAATATTATAATATTACAGCGTATTAGATTTCACTCTTTCTTGTGGGGGCCTCCGTGGCTCAGTCGGTTAGCACGCTAGCGCAGCGTAATGACCCAGGAGTCTCTCACCAATGCGGCCGCTGTGAGTCTAGTTCATGCTGGCTTCCTCTCCGGCCGTACGTGGGAAGGTCTGACAGCAACCTGCGGATGGTCGTGGGTTTCCCCCGGGCTCTGCCCGGTTTCCTCCCGCCATAATGCTGGCCGCTGTCGTATAAGTGAAATATTCTTGAGTACGGCGTAAAACACCAATCAAATAAATAAATAAATAAATAACTCTTTCTTGCTATCAACCAAGGCTGTCGCTCAAGGCTTCAAACTGGTGTGTTACAAAAAAAAAAACACACACACACACACTGTCATGATATGACTACAAAATGTTGACCTCTCCTTTGTCTAACACAGAAACATAAGCTTTCGGCTGGGAAAAATCCTTGGATCTGTGATCAGTTTCGTTCTTTCCAGATTAACTTTCAGGAATAACTGTGTGCTCTTCCATTTACTATCCTAGAACTCTTTTTGTATGTGGAGTTCTTAACATGTCAAAACAGCAGAAACAGAATTCCTGTAAACCCAAGAAATTTTGACTTCATACCACAAAGTTATTCTTAAATATTAAAGGCTATAAACTCACAATTAATACGAATGTAACTTGCGGGTGTAATAACACCAATTGCTGTTCGCTCTTCGCCCTTATCGAATCGATTGAGCATCGTTCGGAGAAGGATAAACGGGGAGTCCATGGATTTCAACGTTGTGGGGTACATATTAAGAAGATGTGTTTATTCGTCTTAACTCTCATTATCTTAAGCAGAAGCAACTGATGACAAATATTGTGAGATTGTAAATATTGTGAGACGATGTCTGTTAGGAAAAACTCGTAATATAACAGACAACCGCATAGAGAGTAGAGCCATAGCACCGACGACAGGGAAATAGCTAGC
Source organism: Liolophura sinensis (assembly GCF_032854445.1). Taxonomy (NCBI): domain Eukaryota; kingdom Metazoa; phylum Mollusca; class Polyplacophora; order Chitonida; family Chitonidae; genus Liolophura; species Liolophura sinensis. The sequence goes on along the minus strand of NC_088302.1, from coordinate 44,366,035 downwards.
AAATTGTCACACGTAACCGGTAAACATCCGGCCTGTTGTTAATTTTACCTCAGTTTTATACTTACTGTCCATGTATATGCTTGACTCACGCGTGCCCTAGTCCATGGTATACACAGATTTATGCAGTCCTAGAGACGCCCATGGATCGTAAAAGATCACTCGATATCTGTTGAGACAATCCTGGAATACAGACCCAGAGGTGCCTGTAGATCATAAAAGATCACAAGCTGTCTGCTGGGAAAATCCTGGAATTCAGACCTGAAGAAGTTCACAAGTCATAAAAGCTCAAAAGTTGTTTAAAAGTCATAAAAGTTGTTTGTTTGGAAAATACAGTAATACAGACCAAGGGATGTCTACAGGTTATAAAAGCATGCAACATGTTTGTTTGGAAATCCTGTAATACAGATCAAGAAACGCCGACAAGTCGTAAAAGTTCATAAGCTGTCTTTTGAGATAATCCTGAAGTACTGATTAAGAGACGTCGGCAGGTCATAAAAGTTCATAAGCTGTCTGTCGGAGTAATCCAATAATACAGTCCTACAGACACCAACAAGTCGTAAAATTCCGTAAGTTGTCTGTTGAGATAATTCTGTAATAGATACGCCGCCAAAAGTTCACAAGATGTCCATTGGGAAAAAACTACAACTACATTTAGGAACTTCAGAAGGGGGTGTTTTAGATAATCATACACTATAAGAGACAGGGAGACACCTACGGGTCGGATTATTGCCCTACATCCTAGCTGTAGCAAAGTCATTTATGGAAATGTTACAAGAAATGAATTACGATATTTTGTGGAGGTCGTCTCATCTGAACAAGGACTGTCCTTATATGTCTGCCCTGTTCTAATACAAAACCAGTTGGACTTAGTTCCGACAAAAGTTAATACCAGACTTAACTGCTAGTACACTTTTGAACAATTGAGCCCCGATGGCCTATCAAAATAACTCATTGATTCCAGCTTGACTCTGACTAATTTTTGAGCATACCAATTAGAGTAAAAATATGTCTATTTTCATGTTGACACCATCAATCGACAATCATCAACAAACCTAACTTTTGTTACTTTTAGCATATTAAATATCTCCCATTTCACCAACAGGTGTTGACTGAAGGCGTAACCATTCGCCTAAAGGCGTCGCTTTCCTGCTCTTCGTTCCTTTGTGGCCTTAAATAGGGCTTGTAAGGCCAGTAACCTTACTATCGTCATCTAAGTGTAATATTCTTGAATATCCCAATCAGCTAAGTGATATAGAATAGATAAGCAATCACATTGTCCTTGGCTTAAGTGTTTGTTTGTTTGTTTGTTTTATTTTGTTTTGTTTTTTGGCTTCTACAAACGTGGTGAAAGCCAAAATATACATGAGTGGTAAAATAAAGGCAAACATAAAATATTTCCAACCGGAAAGCTTCGTATAATGCACTTTTTTAGTTAGGAAAATTCGGATGCAAGCTGTATATAGACCTTCAGCAAAGGCATACCTTTAAGGTTATAGACCTATTTTTCATTAAATAAGTGCATATTTTTTCTCTCTTTGCCCATTCCGTTTTATCACTCAGTCATGCATGTATGGACGTCTATGTACCCTTTGCTTGTTGTCCTTAGGGATATGGCTAGCCAACATCTGGCAACTGCCAACCGGAAGCCTCTTCGTACAGTATGGCTTCTGAGGGTTCTGTGTTCTGTTGCACACGTGAGTGCTTGTACGCGTGAACGGAGGTACGTCTTTCCGCTGGAACTGGAGTTTCACTGAACTTTTGCGCACGCGGGAATTCCTGCCTCTCATTGGAAGTGTTTTGGTATGGTATGTCTTTTGAGGGGTCTACATACTGCTGCACTCGTTGGAATTTATACGCCTTAACGGAAGTTCGTCTTTGTGGTGGAGTTATGGCTTCAGCGAATTTTTGCGCACGAGGGGAGTTGAAGTCAGCGGATGTGCGGATGGCTTACTCGACGATATGGCATTCTTCGAGACTTGGACGGGAATCGCTTTAGACATTGTTTCATTTTTTTGCGTATTTTTTTAAAAATTTTTTGTAAGATTGGTCTGGAAAATAAATGATCTTCGCTTATTAAAAGGCTTAGCAGCTTGACCTTATATATTTTTAAAATTAAATTAATTGAGGGAGTTTCGTGATTCAATAAAACTAAAACTAGTGTCTATTAATTCGAGGAAATAATAGGGACCCTTTATACGTCCCTTATTTAGTCGATAGTCTAAAAAAAATTGCAAAAAAAAACCCCACAAATACAATGAGAGCTCAAAATTCTATTTTTCGCAACTTTGGATTCAAAATTTGCTAAGTTTAATTGTCCAGGTGCTTAGTTTTGCATAAACTAAATATCGGTCACACAGATTTTTAATATTCATCTTAAATATTTTTGTTTCTTCCAAAAGTCCCGAAAATGTTTAAATCTTTAATATTCTTTTCTTATATCGTTAAAATTAAAAACCAGATCATAATAAAATGCGACAAATAAAAGCCTTCCGCAAACGACTTTAAAAAAAAAAAAGAAATGCAAAAAGTGAGCTAACGGTCTCGAGTAGCTTCATGTGTGACAAAATTTTTCATTCATTCGTGTGCAAAATTAATTTTAATCAAGAATTGTTCTCCCTCCAGTCAGAATGCAAGTGGGTCACACCGCTTAGCTAAACTTTAAAAATTATAATGATGTATATGAAAGAATAAAAAGATGTTTTATCATAACCCTTCTAAGCAAAACCTGTTACAATGTGTGCGTATACCCCGACTAATGAATAAGGCTTATGTTTTTGTTAAGATGAATGTAAAACCCTCGCTGCCTGCACATGCAGAGGTGCCCACAAGAAGTGGAGTACAGAATATATAGACATATGTGAACATGAGACAACAGATCTTTAACAGGGGAATGTCTATTCATGGCAGGTAATCCACCTAAGTGAGTTAATCCGTCTAATAAGTGAGTTAATCCGTCTAATAAGGGAGAACTAAGAAAGACGACTGCGTTGGCTCACAAGTTCCACGTTTTGTCATATTTAAGGCGTTTGTAATCGGAATTTGTTTTCACCTTTAAGTGAGAGGCAAAGATGAGATAATGGAGTATCAAATGTGAAATACGAAAAAGAGCCAGATTTCATCTCTAGTAGTCTTCTTTTATATAATTAGTTCCCTTCCCATTCCATCTGTTGGAAGTTTCTATACCTGGTTTTCTGAGCAACCCAATTTGATGAAAGACGCATTCCACCCTGTATCCCGTATGATACGCATTGTGGATTTGCGTGCCCTGCCATGTTAAATTAATGATCATGGCCTCGAACGGCGGTATTTCAGATAAATCACGATGAGCTGCCACCTTGTCAGAATGAATAATATCAATATTGAAGACATATACTGGCCTCCTGCTATGAGACAGAAACCAACGGACCGCATGAAGATTCATAATCTAATTAAAAACAGTATAGTCAAGCCTTAATCCTGACATCAGGCATAAGATCGACTCAAAGGTCAACTCATTTTGTTTAAAAGCTTACTTGTCTAGACTGCTCACTTACTACAGTAATACAGTACGGCACCTGACCTTACGACTGGTGCAGTATTACGCCAGCTGTTACATAATCCTGAAAGTAAAGGAAGAGAAATGAACCTTTCAGCGACAGGGGTTGCTTTTTCTTTTTCTGAAGGATGAATAGGCCTATATCTTGCTGCGTATATCTAGCTTCGGGCTACAGATTGTATTCGATCATCATATTTTTGTCGTCAAGCAGCCAGCGCAGCTTTCTAGTCTATCCATATCCAAGTAATAATTGAGCAACTTGTATTTCCGCATGCCGGGATCATCATGATAATGATCCGGGCGTGTGGATCGAAAGCTTGTGACTCCTTTTACGTGGTGATGTGTAAGCAAAGACTTATACATGGCATATCATACACGTATGTTAACCAAGGTCTGCTAACGTGTGTATGCGTTACCGTGGATAGGTGATTCATCAGAAAACATGCATTACGCACTTTCGTGTGAACGTATGTAGGTATGTTTGCTTGGCGACGAGTGGTCATTAGATGTGAGTACATACACTGTGACTTCTTAGCTTGCATGGAGGCAAAGGAGAGTTCAACATTTTGTAGGTCATATCATGTGTGTGTGTGTGTGTGGGGAAGGGGGGGGGGGGGTTGTAACAGACCAGACCAGTTTGAAGCCTGGAGCGACAGCCTTGGTTGATAGCAAGAAAGAGTTATTTGTTTATTTATTTATTTGATTGGTGTGTAACGCCGTACTCAAGAATATTTCACTTATACGACGGTGGTCAATATTATGGTGAGTGGAAACCGGGCAGAGCCCGGGGGAAACCCACGACTATCCGCAGGTTGCTGTCAGACCTTCCCACTTACGGCCGCAGAGGAAGCCAGCATGAGCTGGACTTGAACTCACAGCGACCGCATTGGTGAGAGACTCCTGGGTCATTACGCGGCACTAGCGCGCTAACCAAGTGAGCTACGGAGGCCCGGTAGCATGACGAATCCATGCGACCATAGTGCTACCGCCACTGAAATATCATGCCGTAAACAAGACACCTCACCCAGGTTTTGGTACCTTCTGGTTTTGCTATGACCCGCCCTGTTAATCCCAGGTCTCCGGATTTTAAGGCGGACTCTCTAACGGAAGAGGTCGCTGTGCGAAAGTGGTGAAATTCTTCAACATTGTTGCCTATACCTACATGTACAAATGAATGCCGACCACTAGCCATTTTGAAAAAAGTCACCTGCTTTTCTACATCTTCGTCTGAACGTTTACTTTTAATGCTTTATAAAAAATTGAATCCTATGCGCACATCAACTCTAAATGAAGGAAACCAAAATGTTTAAGTACTATTTTGAAACTGAGAAAATATTTTATTACGTCAAAATCTTAGACCATTGTTTTTAATACAGTGATATCAGCCTTGATTGACGTATATAGGTGTTTATCGAACTTCTTCTACTTAGGCACTAGATGGAGATTTGCATGAGTTAATATGCTAAGAAAGTGAGTAATGTGAGAAGCGCACTATACAGGTATGTAGACCTACCTGAAAACTTGAAAATCCATACGTTCATTTCGTATGGTCTTTATCTTTAGTTACATTACTTTGCATTTCACAAGACACAGTCGCACAATAATGTTACCAGTTTTGTCAGTGATGAAACAATTTTAAATATATGATGATATATTGATATGTAAAACCAATAAATGTAATGTACAGGCTTTTAGATGTGTCTACCATCTGGGTTGTCATCTAACTTGGAGTTTGCTACATTTGAGCAGTCGAAATACCCACAAAATCAGAATTAATTCATGCTAGATTGGATTAAAACAGACACTGAAACTTCCTTTTTGTCATGTCCCAACATACAGGTATCTGCGTGTATGTACACAGACGCGCACTTCCGCACGCACATGCAAATCAATGTGTACACCCCTTCTTGGGTGCGATTGATTTAGTATATTGGTAGGAATTGCATAAGAGCTGTCGTACCTTGAGATAGTTCAAGACAGTATTGCGATCCTCTGAATTATTTAAAATTCGTGGTATGTTAATTAAATCAAGACCCCTATCATGGTACTTAAATTTTAGGAACAGTCTATCTTTAGCAGTATTTACACGGGTCACATGGGGGTGATAGGGTGGATCACATGGGGGTGATAGGGTGGATCACATGGGGGTGATAGGGTGGATCACTTGGGGGTGATAGGGGGGATCACATGGGATGTTAAAACTAACCACTTTCGCACGGAATATTTTTTACAACCATCCAATTCATAAATGACAGAAACGTAAGAGATGAAGTGAGTGCTTGGGGTTTAACGTCGTACTTAACAATTTTTCAGTCATATGACGATGAAGCTATCCTTAGACGTAAGTGAGGGAAGAAATGATCTTGTTTTATTCTAGTCGGAGGAGGGGTATACCGAAAAACAAAGCCACATTCTGTGGGAGGCAGAAACAACCACTTGCACTCTGCAGCCCGCTCAGAGAACACGCGCTAACCAACTGAGCCATGGACGCCCCGGATGGGCATTTTTATTTTTGTTTGCATGGACCAGTTTATTTCATAAGCTGCGTTTAGATGATGCGATTTGTCGAATGCTACAATCGCACAGTTTAACATACATTCATACATAGACTAGTTTACATGGCGACTCTATGATTTGCTCCAAGGCAACGAGATGTGTTTCAGTGATTTAGGCTGTTATAATCAGCAATTGTCAATCCATAGACAATTATCGCCAAATCAATCTGTGAATCCTACATAAATAATTTCCCACAAAAAAATTAATCTTTCCAACGTCAGAGAAGGAATATTTGCTTTGAGCAGTGTACTGCGGACACATGAGTAAAACATGATGGATGGTCACCTCAGCCTGAGAAACATTACACAGATCTGAATCTTTTAACTTGAACCTTTTCAAGTAGGTATTAACTGGGAGATGAGCTGAATGAAGTCGCAAATACAACATTTATCCGCACGACTGAACAGAAAGAAGACAAATGCACATTATTCAGTGACAATTTGTTCGCATTTGGCAGAAAGTCATGTGTAAGAGCCAATAAGCTATACATACAAAATTTCAATCAGACGTTAAAAAATGCCTGTTGAAATCTTTTTGTTCGAACATATATTACTGCGACGTGGTTCAATCACCCGAAGCGTGCTTATAATATAATGGAAGTGATCAACACATTTTGATTTATTTATCTGATTTTTGTTTAACACTACCCTCAAGAATATTTCACTTATACAACGGCAGCCAGCATTACGGTCGGAGGAAACCGGGCAGGCCCCTGGAGAAATCCACGACCAGGTTGCTGACAGACCTTCCCACATACGGCAGCAGAGGGTGTCAACATGAACTGGACGACCTCACAGAGGTCCCATCGGTTAGAAGCTCCTGGATCATTTGTGCTGCACAAGCACAATAACGATCAGGCCACTGAGGCCCCTCGAACTCTTGTAGTGATTAGGGAACTTTCGAAGAGACTACAGTGCTACGCATATGTTTGTGACCATGGCCTTTTGTCTTTCGGCGATCTCATCTGTATACAGAATAAAAAAATTGTGGGCAAGTCCGATGTCCGATAACATATTGTTATCTGTATCCGGACTGTACAAAACAGACGTGCGTTTGACATCTGCCATTTGTCATCTCCCTAAAAGCTCACTGGTACCTCAAGTTCTGCACAATTATCCTGTAGTTAGATTTGGCTTATTTTCCGAGTGGTATAAACCCACGAACCTGTGTGTGCTTCGTCTTTATATGGATAGTTTTGTCTGAAATAAAGCGCTGTTATTATTATTATTATTATTATTATTATTAAGGAAATATTTCGGTATTGCACTAAGAGGGTGTTCACCCTTTCGCTGAATAAAATATGCAGATAAACGATGACTTGATGTAGCCGTCTGGCTATAAATGTACTGTTCCCCACTCCTTCTGTTATACGTAGGCCTATATCGGCCGAGAAAGGCAAAATAAAACATATATTCTAAAAAATAGCGTTAAATTTAACAGAAAGTCCGTTGTTTTAGTGATGCTAGAATGTATTCTGCTATTCCAGCAGATTATTCTGCTATATAAAGCACACATATTCTATTAATTCAACGCAAATGTTGTATTAAACTAACAGGATATTATGTTGAATATGACATATTGTTATATTATAATAACAGAATATATTCTAACATTATTCAGACAACAGATTTTCTTTTAAATTAAAGAGATAACCCGAGTAATTTAGTCACTGGATACAGTTTACACATGTATACAGCAAATTATACGACCTAGGTTTCTGTGATTATGCCACTCTCCCCATTTTACAAGTATGGGTTTCTTAGCTTAACAGATGCAAACTGAAGTCAAATTCTTATTTCCATAATAGAAATAAATTTATGTTTTCATCCGTGTTTACTTGTGCAGTTATAGTCTCATTAAGTGTTTATTTCCACAATCTCGCGAGAAATATTTAATTGTTTCTGATATAACATCATTAAAACATTTGATACATGTAATCAAGGATTTTGACCAAGGCACGCGGATAATACCGGTACGATATTTCAAACGACTGTGCAGAAAATTCATTAAAAGTTGATTCTGTGTGATAAACAAGACAAGAAAGATGTTTTATGACCGATTTTTAAATTTTTAAAATCTTTGATTAGTAGCAGAATAACGCCCATAACACAAATACGTACTTTTCTATGCTTAACTGTCAATATGTATGTGTTGTGGATTGCATAGTAGATTTAACTCATTCAGTATTACAAACGTTATCGCTTTCCGACAGTTTAATGCGAATTTTATTAATGATGCCGGTCTTTGGGGATTTTATTTTTGATATTGTTTTCCAGTTGACGGCCTTGATCTTTTCATGAAACGCCCAGTTTTGGCTGCCTTCAGCAGTGGCTCCGTGTTGTTCATATACATGGTGTACCATGATGCGGCCAGTGTATGTATGCATGTCTAAGGGTTTACATCGTTCTTAACAATTTTTCAGTCATGTGACGACGAGGATTCATATAGTATATGTGTACATATACTGTGTCGTCTTGTGGCAGGATGAATTCATGCCGCCAAAGAGCTGCCTTGACCCCTCAGTGCTGAGTGCCAAAGAGGCGGCAGCAAGTACACTTATAAAATTAAGTCTGTTGTCTGAGTGATGCTAGAATGTGTTCTGTTATTATAACATAATACTGTGTTATATTCAACAGAATATTCTGTTAGCCTAATAGAATCTTTATGGTGAATTCATAGAATGTGTATGTTACATTTAACAGAATAATCTGCTGCAAGGGCAAAATAGTCTAGTATCACACAGACAACAGACTCACCGTTAAATTTAACAGATTATTTTTTGAACAGTAAAATTTTTAAGTCTTTGGTATGACCCGACGCAGGTTTCATGCCATGTCTCCCGACTTCGTGGTGGGCGATCTAACCATTAGACCACCGCAGCTCGGAACCTCTACTTATAGACTCAACTTGATAGACCTGATGGGGCAGAAAGATATTTTGTTCCGTTTCAGCTGCGCAGAACATGTACGCATGGGATCTCCACTCACATCTAAAGACAACTGCCCGCGGCATCGTCTTACCCTGACAACATCCGGTATTTATACATTTGTATGCAGGTATGCTATATGTATTATATACGTATTCGCTGTGCGCATAAAGTAACCCACAGCTCCTGCATATAAAGTAATACTGGGCTTTATAAAGGTATGTGTTTAAGTACGGTAGCAACTTGAACACCATAACTGTTGTAGGCCTGTATGGCAGCAAATCTTAGGGATTAACACAGGCATTATCATACACGAAAACAAATCTTAGGGATTAACACAGACAACATCATACACGAAGACAAATCTTACGGGTTAACACAAACAACATCATACACGAAAACAAATCTAAGGGATTAACACAAACATTATCATACACGAAAACAAATCTTAGGGATTAACACAGGCATTATCATAAACAAAAACAAATCTTAGGATTAACACAGACATATAGACGTGATTTCATATGCATGACAACAAATGTATTATTGATCAGTGATCCCCATACATCACATTAATTATTAAGGGCTAACACAGTCATACTCATAAATGATAGCAAATGTTGGACATTAATACAGAGACTCCCTATACATGACAGCACATTTTAGGGATTAAACAAGTAACTCTCATTTTCATCATATCCAATGTTAGCGAATGATACATTAATTTTAGAACATGACATGAAATCTTATGGATAATCACAGTAATTTTCCCTAATCCCGTTTCCAAAGCACTGTTACACTGTAAACGGATGAGCTTCATTTAGCAGATTACACCGATGACTTGAAATATTTTAAGAGAGGAGTTCTTTAGAAATGGATGCAGTTTACGGGTCCCTTAACTTTCCTTACACCTACAGCAATCCTCGGTTACAAAGACCAAATGACTTACGTGACCAGAACATTCGCCGAGGAGATCGACAGGTCAGCTGGCTAGACAACACACACGCGAATAAACATTCGACCCCACCGTACATATACATCGAAATTATCGAGGGAATGCATTATATATACATAAAACATAAAAGATACATAAAACAGATGTGTACTGGAACAAAATGACTGGCTAAATGCAGAAGTAAACATAAAATATTTCCAGCCAGAAAATTCAACACACAGGCTATTCAATAGGATTACATCGAAACATATTCAGTTTGACTTATCCCACTGACTGTAACTCAAGGTAACTCAATGTAACAATCCACCCAAGGTTATAGGAAAATATTTTTGAAATAATCTCTCTCCTTCCCCTCACCTCTTTTATCTGTCAGTTATGCATGTACGGATATCTGTGTGTCCGTTTGCTAGGATACGACTAGCGAAACTGTTTTTCGAGCGTTGATTTGGGGTCTTCTGAATGCTTCTGCAAACGCGGCTCCTTGTACGCCTGAACGGAAGTCTGTCTGTGCGGCGGAAATGGATTTTCACTGAACTGTTGCGCACGTGGGTATTCCGACTTCTGACCGCAAGCGTTTACGTACGGTATGTCATCGGAGGGTTCCACATACTGTTGCACACGTGGGTATTTATACGCCTGGACGGAAGTTCGTCTTTGCGGCGGAGCTGGGTCTTCGCTAAACTTTTGCGCGCGCGGGTATTTTGTAGTTGAAGATTGTGCGGAATGTTGAGTAGACGATTGAGCATTCTTAGGAGCTTTAGTAAGAGGTCCTTTAGACTTGGTTTCGTTTTGCTGGCCAGAGTTTTGTTCCTTCCGTGCCGGTGGAAATTTGTTGTAAGATCGGTCTGGAAAATGAATAATCATTGATTATTTATGGCGTCTGTAGCATGACCTCACAACATTTTAAACTTAAATGAAATGATTTGTGATTCAAGCATGGTTGTTGCCTTGGGTAAGTTTTAAATAGAAATGATAACACTGGCAGGTATGAATTTAGTGGCATTCCCAAGATACATGTCTATGATTTCATTATTCACTGGAAAGGAATGTTTCACTGTATGTTTTAATTTGCCTTTCCGGTATAAAAGTATTTCTCATTTCCTGTCCTTTGCTAAAACTGTTTTCTGTCTGGTTTCCAATGTCTTATGGTCCTGATGTTATGCAACTCCACAATCATACCGTGCAAACGAGACAATCACAGAAGTCATACATTATACTCATGAGAGTTAACGATAGTAGCCTAGACTTGTAAATGGTGATAGTATGCAAAGAGAACACGGTAGACGCGTTATACTGTAAGGAGGATGGCAAAGAGAGTAACCTATACACTTTAATGGTTACGTTAATTGTGATCTCAGTGAGACCATCGATGAAGCGCAATACCGTCAGGAAAGGGACAGAGACGTTTAGATGGTTACGTTGCTGTAACAAAAAGAACCTGGTGCAGATTTAATACTGGAAGAGAATGAGATAGTACTTAGAGGCTTGGATGGTGACGTTATACACAAAAAAGCAATATTGTGAAGAGCAGAGACAGAGTAGCCTAAACACTTAGATGGTTACTTTACACTCAGAACGGCAACATGACACAAGAGCAATATTGTCAAGAGGAAAGACGTAGTAGCCTAAACGCTTAAATGATTACGTTGCGATCAAAAAGACAACATGGCACAAGAGCCATAGAGTAAAAAGGAGAGATAGAGTAGCCTAAACACTTAGATGATAACGTTGCGATCAAAAAGACAACATGGCACAAGAGCCACACTGTAAAAAGGAGAGATAGAGTAGCCTAAACACTTGGATGGTAACGTTGCATATACTCACAACGGGAGGAAGATACAAGGGCAGTACGGTAAGGATGAGAGAATACTGTAGTGACGTTGTTCTCAGAAAGAGAACATAATGCAAGGTTAATACTGCAAGGTTGAAAAAAGAATATTAGGGTATTACTCTAAAGGGTTAAGCGAGTAACCTAGACGTTTAGATGGTGATGTTTATCCTAGGTAACAAAGAGAACATCATACAGGTGTAATACTATACCTGTCATTTCGCCGGTTGTGGTGATCCTGTAAGGGTGGGAGAACTGTATTGATGCTCAGGTGGTATACAAGTACTGTAGGATACACAATAACGAAGAGCGTCACTATATATTTTCTACATAAAAAGTGAATATTCAAGTCTTAATTCTGGCCCCAGGGTACATATTTAATATAGGTCATCGCATGTTTTCTCCCTAAACGGAGAAGAGTACAGTTTTCATTGTGCTGTAGACGGCCCTGCTTAGACGTCTGAACTATCCAACCATCTCTTACATTTCTGCAGCCTCTGGTGTCCTTTCACGGTAAGCTCGCCTGAAGGGCCCTGAGGTCATATTCTTTTCTCTCCGAAGTCCCCAGGTCCCGTGGGGGAAACAGAACTGAACAGTTCTCTTATGCCAATGTCCTGGACACCACATACAGCGCATATGTGTTATGAGAGTTGTCCTACTGATCGAGACATATACCTTAGACCTTAAAAGAGGAAGTTGTAGCTTCCTCGCTTGGCGTTCAGCATGAAGCGGAAGTGTAGCGACTGGTTGACACTTATCAGTATAATGGCTCGGACGGGACCGCTTACTTGTCTTTGGTAAGTCGTCTCAGTGTAGTAGCATTAGATAAAAGCGGTGGAAATCCGTCCTGCAACAATTCTGCAATACATGCATTCCTCGTCACATGACTGAGAAATTTTTAAGAACGACGTTAAACTCCAAGCACTCACTCCCTCACTCTAGACAGTATCCATAAAACAATGCTGCCCACGTGCATGGCGTTATGCCAAAATAATTTATACCTTACATGACTCACAAATCACATACATGTGCATTACGTACATAATATCGGACGACATATACACTAAACAGTCCATGTTGATGTTTCATCGGAAGGCTGCTGTGTCCGATACATTTTCCGTGTTTGCAACACAGATTTCATCAAGAATTAGTGTACTCGCCTACATCTAATAATGGAGTAATAAGATGACATTAGACAAATTGGTAACTTTAAATGTCTGTGCAAAGTTTTGCGAAGCATCTTTTCTTGATTCGAACATAAAACATACCTGTTTACACGTGTAACACATTTAAACATAGCCATTTGAGATGTCACGCATGAATGGGCTAGATGGGACAACACTGTCTGGTTACGCATCGGCAGAACTGGAAAAAACAAACAGAAAACCACTAACTCAAAAAATTAGGCAGTAGATTTTCTAGTTTTTTTGGCTGTGTTTCTCAATTAATTTTGTGGTTAGTTATTCAAAGGTGAGTGAGTGCTTGGGGTTTAACGTCGTACTCAACAATTTTTCAGTCATATGACGACGATATTCAAAGGTTAAAACGCATTTTCCTGTTCCGGTATTTTATTTCAAATGCCCAACATCTTGGCCTCAAAAAGTCGATTAAATACAATAGCGATCAATAGTATTTTGTTACAAATTATTTGTTAGAGGGGCCTCCGTGACCTAGTGGTTAGCTGACCAGCATAGCACAGTGTTCAAGTCCAAGTCATGCTGGCTTTCTCTGCCAGCAACCTGCGAATGGTCGTGAGTGCCCCTCGGGCTTGCCCGTTTAGCCCATCATAATGCTGGCTGCGATCGTATAAGTGAAATATACAGAGTACGGCGTAAAACACCACTAAAAAAAAAATAATAAGGCAAATAAATAAGTAAAAAACGTTTTTTGTTACATGGCCGTTCTTATTTATTTTTTAATATTGATAGCTCAAATAAGGGAATGTTCATGTGAATCAAGGGAAAAATCCTTGAGTATGGCGTTATACAACAGTTCAACAATCATGTACCGGGCATAATGCGCATGCGTCCCGAATAACCTACAAGCTGTATAAGTTGCACATTCGCTTTGCCTGTGACGGAATTATCAACATGTTAAATCCGCTGGTGGCATCACAACATTTTCACAAACGTCTGATATGAACTTTTCACATTAAAAGAATTTATTTATACATATCAAAATAAAAGTTAAGTTCAAATATGTGTGTGTGTGTGGGGGGGGGGGGGTCTCCGTGGCTCAGTTAGGTTCCCCCCAGGCTCTGCCCGGTTTTCTCCCACCATAGTGCTGGACGCTGTCGTAATAGTGAAATATTCTTCGTTGTTTACCTTATAATTGTGAGACCGTTTTGCGCATCCATTCACATGACAGCAAATGTGAGAGATTAACACAGTCATGCATATACATGAGAGCAAATCTCAGGGATTAACACAGTCATCCATATACATGAGAGCTGATCTCAGGGAATAACAGTCATTCATATACATGAAAGCTAATCTCAGACATTAACAAAGCCATTCGTATACATGAGAGCTAATCTCAGACATTAACCCACTCATCCATATAGATGAGAGCAAATGACAGGGATTAACAGAGTCAGTCATATACTTGAGAGCAAATCTTAGGGATTAACTCAGTCATCCATATACATGAGAGCTAATCTCAGGGATTAGCACAGTCAGTCATATACAAGAGAGCTAATCTCAGGGATTAACACAGTCAGTCATATACATGAGAGCAAATCTCAGGGATTAACACAGTCATTTATATACATCAGAGCAAATCTCAGAGATTAACACTCCTTCATATACATGAGAGCAAATCTTATGGATTAACACAGTCATTCATGAACGTGATGGCAAATCTCAGGGGTTAACACAGTCATCCATATACATGAGAGCAAAGCTCAGAAATTAACATAATGATTTGTATACATGAGGGCAAATCTCAGGAATTAGTACAGTCTTTCACATATGTGAGAGCAAATCTCAGGGGTTAACACAGTCGGTAATATACTTGAGAGCAAATCTTAGGGATAAACACTCATTCATATGCATGAGAGCAAATCTTTGGGATTAACACAGTCATCCATATACATGAGAGCAAATCTCAGAGATTAACATTCATTCATATGCATGAGAGCAAATCTTTGGGATTAACACAGTCATCCATATACATGAGAGCAAATCTCAGAGATTAACATTCATTCATATGCATGAGAGCAAATCTTTGGGATTAACACAGTCATCCATATACATGAGAGCAAATCTCAGAGATTAACATTCATTCATATGCATGAGAGCAAATCTTAGGGGTTAACACAGTCATCCATATACATGAGACTAATGCAGTCATTCATATGCATCAGAACAAATCTTTGGGATTAACACAGTCATCCATATACATGAGAGCAAATCTCAGAGATTAACACTCATTCATATACATGAGAACAAATCTTTGGGATTAACACAGTCATCCATATACATGAGAGCAAATCTCAGATATTAACACTCATTTACATATTTGAGAACAAATCTTTGGGATTAACACAGTCATCCATATACATGAGACCAAATCTCAGAGATTAACACTCATTCATATACATGAGACCAAATCTCAGAGATTAACACTCATTTATATATTTGAGAACAAATCTTTGGGATTAACACAGTCATCCATATACATGAGAGCAAATCTCAGAGATTAACACTTATTCATATACATGAGAGCAAATCTTTGGGATTAACACAGTCATCCATATACATGAGACCAAATCTCAGAGATTAACACTTATTCATATACATGTGAACAAATCTTTGGGATTAACACAGTCATCCATATACATGAGACCAAATCTCAGAGATTAACACTCATTTATATATTTGAGAACAAATCTTTGGGATTAACACAGTCATCCATATACATGAGAGCAAATCTCAGAGATTAACACTTATTCATATACATGAGAACAAATCTTTGGGATTAACACAGTCATCCATATACATGAGACCAAATCTCAGAGATTAACACTCATTTATATATTTGAGAACAAATCTTTGGGATTAACACAGTCATCCATATACATGAAACCAAATCTCAGAGATTAACACTTATTCATATACATGAGAACAAATCTTTGGGATTAACACAGTCATCCATATACATGAGACCAAATCTCAGAGATTAACACTTATTCATATACATGTGAACAAATCTTTGGGATTAACACAGTCATCCATATACATGAGACCAAATCTCAGAGATTAACACTCATTTATATATTTGAGAACAAATCTTTGGGATTAACACAGTCATCCATATACATGAGAGCAAATCTCAGAGATTAACACTCATTCATATATTTGAGAACAAATCTTTGGGATTAACACAGTCATCCATATACATGAGAGCAAATCTCAGAGATTAACACTTATTCATATACATGTGAACAAATCTTTGGGATTAACACAGTCATCCATATACATGAGACCAAATCTCAGAGATTAACACTCATTTATATATTTGAGAACAAATCTTTGGGATTAACACAGTCATCCATATACATGAGACCAAATCTCAGAGATTAACACTCATTCATATATTTGAGAACAAATCTTTGGGATTAACACAGTCATCCATATACATGAGAGCAAATCTCAGAGATTAACACTTATTCATATACATGTGAACAAATCTTTGGGATTAACACAGTCATCCATATACATGAGACCAAATCTCAGATATTAACACTCATTTATATATTTGAGAACAAATCTTTGGGATTAACACAGTCATCCATATACATGAGAGCAAATCTCAGAGATTAACACTCATTCATGTACATGAGAAACAACTCTTTGGGATTAACACAGTCATCCATATACATGAGAGCAAATCTCAGAGATTAACACAGTCATCCATATGCATGAGAGCAAATCTCAGAGATTAACACAGTCATCCATATACATGAGAGCAAACCTGAGAGATTAACACAGTCAACCATATGCATGAGAGCAAATCTCAGAGATTAACACAGTCATCCATATACATGAGAACAAATCTCAGGGATTAACACAGTCATTCATATAAATAAGAATCTCAGGGGTTATTTTATTTATTTATTTCATTGGTGTTTTACGCCGTACTCAAGAATGACCTCAGGGATTAACACAGTCATCCATATGCATGAGAGCAAATCTCAGGGCTTAACATGCATATTTACATTCCATACACGATGTGAATCTGGATATTTCTGGGGTCGTGTGTAACTTCGAAAATACGTATATCTTTTACTGGTACGTAGTGAAAAGTAACCATCCAGTATAAATCCAGCCATGAGTAGAAATGAGTAAAAATTTCTCGTATTACATTTTATTCATTTCATTTTTTATTTCACCAAAGGCATTTCACCAGAAGAATGCATAATGAGAAATTTACCGGTACATCAAGAAATATAACATATACATGGCAACCATAAAAGAAAGCCGAAACAGAAACCCCTAAGGGTTTATATTAGAGACCTGTCGTATTCACCTGTCTCTGTTGCTAATGACACCAATTTATAACAAGGAGTTTCCTAATATGGCAGCAAAATGTTCTGATGTCTGTGAATAGTTTTGCAATACTGCATTCCACGAGAGAATATTAAACAAAAATTTTTCAAAGATAGAAATTGTTACTCATTTATGTACATCTTACCATGTATCAATGATACCGAGGCCTCCGTGGCTCAGTTGGTTAGCGCGCTAGCACAGCGTAATGACCCAGGAGTCTCTCACCAATGCGGTCGCTGTGAGTTCAAGTCCAGCTCATGCTGGGTTCCTCTCCGGCCGTAAGTGGGAAGGTCTGACAGCAACCTGCAGATGGTCGTGGGTTCCCCCCGGGCTCTGCCCGGTTTCCTCCCACCATAGTGGTCGCCATCGTATAAGTGAAATATTCTTGAGTATGGCGTAGAACACCAATCAAATAAATAAATAAATAAATAACTTAATGTTGCAAACATTCTTAAATTCAACCACATGCTGTTTTTGCACTCATGCATATGACTGACTGTGTTAATTCCTGAGATTTGCTCTCATGTATATGACCGAATATGTTAATCTCTGAGATTTGCTCTCATGTATATGACCGAATATGTTAATCTCTGAGATTTGCTCTCATGTATATGACCGAATATGTTAATCTCTGAGATTTGCT
Organism: Liolophura sinensis; assembly: GCF_032854445.1. Classification (NCBI taxonomy): domain Eukaryota; kingdom Metazoa; phylum Mollusca; class Polyplacophora; order Chitonida; family Chitonidae; genus Liolophura; species Liolophura sinensis. The sequence continues at coordinate 44,348,043 of NC_088302.1, read as the reverse complement.
CTCATGTATATGACCGAATATGTTAATCTCTGAGATTTGCTCTCATGTATATGACCGAATATGTTAATCTCTGAGATTTGCTCTCATGTATATGACCGAATATGTTAATCTCTGAGATTTGCTCTCATGTATATGACCGAATATGTTAATCTCTGAGATTTGCTCTCATGTATATGACCGAATATGTTAATCTCTGAGATTTGCTCTCATGTATATGACCGAATATGTTAATCTCTGAGATTTGCTCTCATGTATATGACCGAATATGTTAATCTCTGAGATTTGCTCTCATGTATATAATGTTTGCTTGACACTCTTGCTTTGCGTACGATATTTTATGTTGTGCAGACGAACAGGTGTGTGATTTAGTGTACAGGTAATATAGCTGAACGCCAAAAATGTCGATTGTAACCCTCTCCACCATTCTTTGCAGTCGTCTTTGAAAAGTATTCAGAAATATTGAACAACTATATGGCATATATACCTCCATGTTCTCACTTATATGCCCCAAACTCTAAAGACACCCACGTCCACATGGTCAGGGCCCTGTTCTTCTCGAAGCCTGTTTGAGAACACGACACCATGGTAAAGGTTACACTATTTGGGCTCCAATCTCCACATCCGAGATGCAGGGGTCAACGAATTGAGCTAGAGGAATGTCCCTATTATAAAGAGCCCTTTTTGATGACATGTAGCAACTAAGAGTAAACAGAGTTGTGTTGCAGATATATACAAATACCGCTGTGCCTCTGGGATCTCTGGCATCCATGTACCTGTAGTGTAAAACGATAAGAATTTATATAAGAGTTGTAATATAAAACGGGTCAAATATATGTTTCGTCTGAGATAAATCTTTTTGGCACTCTTAACTGAGACTTTCGTGACACTGACAAATACGGACGCCTGAGGAGACTTCAGCAAAAAGTTCCCAACTTTCAAAATGTTCTTTGTTTAACAGCTTAGAAATCTCTGATCCACAAATCAGGCGCGTTTATTTCCCCGCAAGAGCTTTAAGTCGAACGACTCCTCGGCCTCTCGACAGTGTCGCCAAAGGTCGATGTTCATGATCAACGCGCGTTTCTGAGCTTGAGACTATGTCAGGTGGGTTTCTGAGCTTAAGACCATGTCAGGTACTTCTTAACTTCCATGTATTTTCATTGTTTTCACTCTTGCTTTTCAAGTTTCATTTTACACAGGTCATCAATGACACCGTTATGTTTGATTTTATTTATTTGAGTGGTTTTTTACGCCGCACTCAAGAATATTTCATTTGTACGACGGCAGCCGTTATGTTTGAGTTGATAACCATAATAAAACTACAGGTAATGCGAATGGTACACCTGTCGTGCCTAGGTGTGATTGTTAGCCTAGCCTATGAATTTTTATGAAGATTTAGCAGAAAAGTTTTTCCCTGTACCGGTATTGCAAGGCGCTTTTCGTATTTTTAATCTCGTGAACACAATAAAATTCATGCCGTTTCACACAGAGGTGCCGTTTATGGTAGCAAGTGTGTGTCTATTTCTGCAGAAACAATGAATAAACTGTGCATGAATGATTCATTCGGGGTGTGATGCATGAGGCAAAAAAAGGAGAAACGTTGCAAGTCTCTCTGCCAACGTCCAAAAAGATAAGTATTCCAAACCATTGAGTTTATGAATTTATAACTCTGGACAGAGATGCCTGTCGTGAAAATAATTATTATAATATGGAAGATATGTGCGAACCAAAGACTTTGTTAGTAAAGTCATTTGGAGGCCTGAAAGCCGAGCGGAGAGAGATTTTCCCCCCAGTTTGGCAGCATTTCTGAGGTGATGAAAATTGTCACCGATTTACCGAAGTAGTTCCAGTTATACAGTGTACTGTCACGGCGTGTTTTGGGATCTCCGTAAGATTTTCTCCTATTTGTCAAATTCTTTTGTAAATTTATGTAAAATAAACATCTTTTGCACAAATGTTAATAAAACAAAAATTTATAATTTGTGTTACACATAAACAAAATATTTCTACATATGTATCTCTGCAAAAGAATTGGTAGAAATATGGGGAAAATCTTTTGTACATTTATGCTAAAGAAAGTGGATTTGGTGGTCAACATTTCACTGATTCCTCACTCAAGTGAATAAAAACGGTGTACAGAGAAGAGTTTTCAAGACAAGTATATAGATTTTGATGTAAGAACGCAAAGTTTTCACCTTTAGTTGTTACAACTGGAAATGTGGGTTTCGTCTGGGGAATCCCCTTCAACTCACAGCGCGTGACCGGAAAATTTTATATCTTTTCATATATGTCACTTCCTGCATTTTAGAGGTACATTAAAAAGCCCATGGGGAAGAGATAGAGCTAGAGATAGAGATTATTTTTTTTGCTTTCACGGTATCCATCATATTTTTCTGGTTCACTCTGCAATCAGCTGTTGTCCCGGGTCTATTAGAGCCATGATTTTTCTGAAGTTTTCCACAAGACACAATACTCACGCTTCACAGATTTTATTAGCTATCAATAAAATTTGTAAACCAAAACTACAAATAGTATAATAACCCCGACGCGTAGACAGGGCTCGAGACATAGCCAGGGATATCTCTAAGCGCGCTTGTTAGTGTAAGCCGCTGGCCTACAGGTAAGTTACCGAAGGTAAATTCCACAGTATCCGGTGTCGCCGCACCGTTTCAAAGAAATTGTCCTGTAACAGCCATTGTAGACATTTAAAAATATACTCGTGCAGTCGGTCATGCGAGGAAATAAAAAGAGCCACTAGCCAAAGTGGCGTCATCCCGTTTTAAAGGTATAACTATTTACATCGCCCACTACGAAACGCACCGCCTAATGGTGTATAATCCTGGCCCCATTGAGCAACACATACACTGCATATGTTGGCTTACACGCCTTACACGCAGCAACACAAGCACCGTAAATGTCGGCTTTCCAGCAGCTTACACGGCTTACACTACAATACAAGCACCGTAAATGTCGGCTTACAAGCAGCTTACACGGCTTACACTCAGAAACACAAGCACCAGACATGTCGGCGCATATGCAGTTCACATTCTTGTGTTGTGTTTTAACCAGGCTTCAAAGAAATCTCAACCAGTTCATTTGTTTTCCTTGTGTACAGTAGAACCATGTTTTCCTGGTTCAGTTGGGAATGTATTGTTCACCCGGGGTCCACCAGAATCATGTTTTCCAAGTTCACTCTGCCATCGGGTTTTTCTTCAGTGTCCATTAGAGCCTAGCAATCCTTTTGTTTTGGTGGTCACCACTAGAATCCGAAGTTTTCCTGATGCCTACAAGGCTGTTTTTCTATTCTAAGCCGGAGTCTGTTGTTTTCCTGATTTTCAACACCCCAGTAGCTTTTGTTTTCCTGGTGATTATTAATACAGCGTTATTTTCTTTTTCTAATGCCCACTTTCAGGAATCATTTAGTTTCCTAATGTCAATTAAAACCAGCTTTTTTCTGATGCCCAGTCACCAAAGCATTTATTTTCCTGGTCACCACGACAAACTGTTGTGTTTTTCAATGCCAACAATTGCCAACAACATTCTGCTTTTTCGTTTTGCTATTTTGGGATAAAATTTTCTTGATCCAATAGTTTAAAAGTGTATTTCCGTTCAATACATGTGTCAACTTGAGTTCCGACTAAAATTTCATTGGTTTAGAATCAGGGTGAGGCTGGAATTAAAATTAATTCTGACTTAATTTCAATATACAGTTCTGAACAGCTGACTATTAAATGAGCCAAGTTGACTCACTATTAAACCCACATCTTTAGGCAGCTGTTGGCCTTCAAGGTAAGATGTAACACATGTCTTAATCGTTTGTATTTTCCCCAGATTTATCCCCGCAAGACAATTATCATCCCTGTGAGGCGGAGTCTGTTGAGCCTGCTCAGCCGAGCAACCAAACCCAGGAAGCACATTCTGACGACATGCCCTCTAAAAAAAAATCTCCAACCTGCCGCATGAACAAAATTCCAATCATCTGAATGGAAAAATTTCCAATCAGCCGTATGAACAAAGCTCTATTCAGCCGTATGGACAAAACTCTATTCAGCCGTGTGAACAAAGCTCTATTCAGCTGTATGAACAAAGCTCTATTCAGCCGTATGAACAAAGCTCTAGTCAGCCGTATAAACAAAACTCTATTCAGCCGTATGAACAAAGCTCTATTCAGCCGTATGGACAAAACTCTATTCAGCCGTATGAACAAAGCTCTATTCAGCCGTATAAACAAAGCTCTATTCAGCCGTATGAACAAAGCTCTATTCAGCCGTATAAACAAAGCTGTATTCAGCCGTATGGACAAAGCTCTATTCAGCCGTATGAACAAAGCTCTATTCAGCCGTATGGACAAAACTCTATTCAGCCGTGTGAACAAAGCTCTATTCAGCCGTATAAACAAAGCTCTATTCAGCCGTATAAACAAAGCTCTATTCAGCCGTATGAACAAAGCTCTATTCAGCCGTATGAACAAAGCTCTATTCAGCCGTATGAACAAAGCTCTATTCAGCCGTATGAACAAAGCTCTATTCAGCCGTATGGACAAAACTCTATTCAGCCGTATGAACAAAGCTCTATTCAGCCGTATGGACAAAGCTCTATTCAGCCGTATGAACAAAGCTCTATTCAGCCGTATAAACAAAGCTGTATTCAGCCGTATGGACAAAGCTCTATTCAGCCGTATGAACAAAACTCTATTCAGCCGTATGAACAAAACTCTATTCAGCCGTATGAACAAAGCTCTATTCAGCCGTATAAACAAAGCTCTATTCAGCCGTATGAACAAAGCTCTATTCAGCCGTATAAACAAAGCTGTATTCAGCCGTATGGACAAAGCTCTATTCAGCCGTATGAACAAAACTCTATTCAGCCGTATGAACAAAGCTCTATTCAGCCGTATGAACAAAGCTCTATTCAGCCGTATGGACAAAGCTCTATTCAGCCGTATAAACAAAGCTCTATTCAGCCGTATGAACAAAGCTCTATTCAGCCGTATAAACAAAGCTGTATTCAGCCGTATGGACAAAGCTCTATTCAGCCGTATGAACAAAACTTTATTCAGCCGTATGAACAAAGCTCTATTCAGCCTTATGAACAAAGCTCTATTCAGCCGTATAAACAAAGCTCTATTCAGCCGTATGAACAAAGCTCTATTCAGCCGTATAAACAAAGCTCTATTCAGCCGTATGGACAAAGCTCTATTCAGCCGTATGAACAAAACTCTATTCAGCCGTATGAACAAAACTCTATTCAGCCGTATGAACAAAGCTCTATTCAGCCGTATAAACAAAGCTCTATTCAGCCGTATGGACAAAGCTCTATTCAGCCGTATAAACAAAGCTGTATTCAGCCGTATGAACAAAGCTCTATTCAGCCGTATGAACAAAACTCTATTCAGCCGTATGAACAAAGCTCTATTCAGCCGTATGAACAAAGCTCTATTCAGCCGTATGGACAAAGCTCTATTCAGCCGTATGAACAAAGCTCTATTCAGCCGTATGAACAAAGCTCTATTCAGCCGTATGAACAAAACTCTATTCAGCCGTATGGACAAAGCTCTATTCAGCCGTATGGACAAAGCTCTATTCAGCCGTATGGACAAGCCTCCAGTCATCTGTACGGACAAACGTCTAATCAACCCTATAGACAAACCGGGCAGCAAGAGATCAACCCAGTGGTACGTGAAATTCTTTCTTATGTAAATTTAGAAGAATGTCTCCTTTTTAAAAGAGTAATTGGTGAATTCAGCACTGAAATGCACTGTACCAAATACATGTATTGTCTACTTTACGCAGATGTGACTAAACTTAATATGTTAGCAAAACTCTGTGCTCCCTTTTCTACTTACGAACTGTCATAATACATTGTTCTCCATGTTCCATGTTACTGAGCTTTAACACAGCTCTTTATACAATGTGAAGAATCAAATGTAAAATGCAAGACTTGTTGTCCTGTTGAACCAACCAAGAGACACCAGTCACTTTGTACTGATACCGGGCCAACCGGTCCTTTTTCCTTGCTCTAACACCTCCGTGCTGAGGCCAAACGAGGCAGTAACGAACACCATTTTTAACGCCTTTGTTATGAGACTTCGTGTTTGATCCCCGGTCTCCAAACTTCGAGGCGAACGCTAAAAAAAAATAATAATACAATAAAAATTGAAATGATCAATGCCACGTCTTCAAAGTATCGCATCTGTTTCTATTATACTCATTACCTGCGGTAGTTTGTACAATGTAGGATACCTACCCTGAACATGACAAAAAAATTTTTTCCAAATATTGAAACATCAAATATGCGACTTCTCAGTTTTTTCGGTGTATCTATGCTTTTGCATTATAATAAGCCTATTGATGGATCAAAATACCTTTGTAATCACTACACTGAACAAATCAGGTATATTGTACACACTGCAGGGCGCTAAGCCTCTACTGTGGAATTTCTGTTCTGATTGAGCTCGTCAAAAAGTCACATTGCTTTCTGGGAAAACGTGTATACATGTACTGTTACCCCAATACCCACAGTTTATAGACATTCTATAGGCCAACTACTTAGATCCGTTCCCCATGGCGATGTTTTGGACGCCAAGAATCGGAGAGACATCGACTTAAAATGTTGACGATGACTCACCAGAAGATTGCAAGATACATAGTACATAACATGCCTCTGTGGCTGACAATACGCAGCTTGTTAATCATTCTGACACTAATGACAAAAACCTTGAATAAATCAACAATGTTCCTTTTAGACCTACTTTGTTTTCTCCTACAGCGCTGGTCCCTAAAAATGGACACGCACACATAAACTTCTCTACAGAAATGGAATGCAAAATTTTCTAAAAAACTTCTTTTACACATCTAATGAGTCAACAAATGTGGCCTCATCCCAAAAAGTACGGTCTAATCGTGCAAATATTAGGCAGTGTCGGATCTGAAGTCTTGTGTTCCACTCATTAGTTTAACGTAATACACAAGTGCAGTGTAGTGTAGTGAGTGTAGTGTAACTCCGCAAAACAAATTTTTTTGAATTATTTTGACTTAATATTAAGGCGCTTTATTTTGTTAACCATGAAATTTAGTTCCCCTGATGATGGGAAAATAATGTGCCGAAATATTGTGTCAAAGTCTTTCGTTTTCCGAGTCGGGTCTGAACTGCATTTATAAGTGAAAAAAACTTGAACACCGTGTAAAATTTAAATCAAATAAACAGACAGATAAATGAATTTATCAGGCATTTGTGTGCCCTGCCCACGCCAGACCGTACTACCCTGCCGGCAGTTCGTTGCTGAATAGACCTACCGCTACGGTCCTCTGGCTCAGAAGAGTAGTATTTGTGGAACGAAAAGGTTTTCACGGTATTAGTCTTCAATACAGTGAAGCATACAGTGTTATTTCTTTTTATTAGATTTATTTATTTATTTATTTATTTATTTATTTATTTATTTATTTATTTATTTATTTATTTATTTATTTATTTATTTATTTATTTGATTGGTGTTTTACGCCGTACTCAAGAATACTTCACTTATACGACGGCGACCAGCATTATGCCTTGGTGGAAGGAAAACCAGGCAGAGCCCAGAGGGAACCCACGACCATCCTCAGGTTGTAGAACACCTTCCTACTTACGACCGGAGAGGAAGCCAGCATGAGCTGAACTTGGACTCACAGCGACAGCATCTTTATTAGAAACAAAGATGATATGTAAGAAAATTATCTCTATGCTAAGAGGTGACTTTAAATGTCGAAACTAAGTTTTCTGGCTTTCTTCAAAAGCTTAATCAGTGGATTTAATGAAGAATTCATCACTTAAAGCGGATTTAGTTCATGAAGGAACCCATATTAGAGAACTGGACATCGCGCTTACAAACATAACACGTTTTTGAAATCCAGAAACGTTACACAACCATAGTTTCTACATCGCCTGCTTTAATATCCAGCATGCTTTGATGCCTTCCTATAGCTTCGGCAATTGGCGATACATAAAAGTACTTTCTTACAGTATCTGGTCAGACTATTTTTTCATTCCACTCACATCTGCTGATTTTTCATTGCACCCATATCTCTTTGATTCTTCACCAAAGTCGAGTAGAGTATTTTTGGTCATAAGGAGACACGGTCGTGTAATGACTGAAAACGTTAAACCCCAATCAAACTAACAAAACATTATGTATACATAGGTAATGGTTAACTTTTTTTAGAAATTGATAACAATTGGGAAAGAAAACGTCAAAAATGCCATTCCTTGTACCAATATTGTGGTATTTCCAAAAGGACAACTTGTGCTCTGATATATTTTAGACTATAAACATCCAATTATAAACATATGTTGCTCCAGTAATTTTCTTTCTAAATATTGCATAAAATAAAGTTCTAATTTTAAAATAATTTGGAAATTTTATGATAATTTCAAAATGTGAGGTGTGTTAGTGTACTTTTGGTGGAAAGTTTTTATTATGAAATTCTGGTAATTTGTTATAAAATCTTTATTTTTATTGTTCTGTTAGGTAACTGTTGTACGTTTATTTTCAGCAGAAAACTATGTTTTGTTATTTTTATTTCTGCAATTTGTTTCAGATTTGTGGTTTAACTAGTTTTGAAACTTTACTTGCTATTCTATAACCTTCGACCGTTTTCGTATTACATATAAAGTGATTTATACTTAACTTTCAAAATTTTCTGTTGTACATTTAGTTTAGGCAGAAAATTATGTTTTGACATTTTTATTTTGACAATTTCTTTTAAATTTGTGGTTGTGTGAATTAGTTTTGAAACTTCACTTGCTATTCTATAGCCCTCGACCGTTTTCGTATTACATATAAACAAGACGATTATTACGTCATCGAAACATGCACATGTGCATGTGTGAGGCAGACGATGTACAAACAACACTTGGCAGCAGTATTTATTTCCCGGTCAGAAATGTGTCATTGTCGAAAATTACAAGCAGACGAGGCTACGTCTCGACCTAAAATTATAACCTCGTCCACCTTATTGACTATAAAACTGCCGCTAATCACCCATACCAGGAACATTATTTCTTACATAGAAAGCTGTGTTTATATCTTGTATTTTTCTTTGGGTATAAAGTTGTGCTAATTAGCTTAGAAAGTTGCATTCTGTGACTTTTCTTTGACTAGGAAATTGTGTTCAACATCTTTTAATTTTGTCTTGTTTCAATGTTGTGAATAGGAAACTGTCTTCATCATTTTGAATTAGCTTTTTTCTCATGTTTTGAAGACAAAATTCTCTTCACAAGTTTGGAACGATTCATGTCATGATTTTGCTTTGAATAAACTTGTTTTCATAAAGCTTGATAATCTTTTCTGTTTGGTTTTCTTTTCAGTTAGACGTTGTGTTTATAAAAATTTTCACTTCGTTACACAGGTTCTATCCTATTTTATGGTATAAAACCACAATACAAAAGAGAACAGTTTGGAATAGATTTATTTCCACAAAAGTGTCTTCTTCTGACACTGCCAAAGCCTAAAGCCTGCAGAAATTATTTCGGGGCAGGCTCCCAGATCGATTCATCTTTGTGTCCTTCTATGATAATTGGCCTTCCGATTATTAACCTGGAAACGTCCTTATTGATTGACGGCTGGTATACGAATGTCTGTTTCGACGCATAGATTTGTAATGAGCGTTATTCGAGAAGAGCTCTTCACTGGCTTACTTATCTATAAGCCGCACGTAAGAATCCAGTCCGACTTCAGGACTCAGAAGGTAAAATTTACCCCATGACACTATCAGGAAGCATGTCAAGATGGGAAGGGCAGTGGTTACCACTAGGCTCTGTCCATCTCCACCACCCATAACCTGACAGGAGTCAGGAAGTATGTCAGGATGAGAACGACAGTGGTTACCACCGGGCTCTGTTCATCTCCACCAACCATAACCTGACCACAATCAGGAGTCAGGAAGTATGTCAGAATGAGAACGACAGTGGTTACCACCGGGCTCTGTCCGTCTCTACCACCCATAACCTGACCACCATCAGGAGTCAGGAAGTATGTCAGGATGAGAACGACAGTGGTTACCACTGGGCTTTGTCCGTCTCCACCACCCATAACCTGACGACCATCAGGAGTCAGGAAGTATGTCAGGATGAGAACGACAGTGGTTACCACCGGGCTCTGTCCGTTTCCACCAACCATAACCTGACAGGAGTCAGGAAGTATGTCAGGATGAGAACGACAGTGGTTACCACCGGGCTCTGTCCGTCTCCACCACCCATAGCCGGACCACCATCAGGAGTCAGGAAGTATGTCAGGATGAGAACGACAGTGGTTACCACCGGGCTCTGTCCGTCTCCACCACCCATAACCCGACCACCATCAGGAGTCAGGAAGTATGTCAGGATGAGAACGACAGTGGTTACCACCGGGCTCTGTCCGTCTCCACCACCCATAACCTGACAGGAGTCAGGAAGTATGTCAGGATGAGAACAACAGTGGTTACCACCGGGCTTTGTCCGTCTTCACCACCCATAACCTGACAGGAGTCAGGAAGTATGTCAGGATGAGAACGACAGTGGTCGCCACATGGCAACATATCACAATTTCAATTCATGCTATCACGAATTTATTTTAAGATATCATTAAATATAGTCGCTAGAAGGACATCAACTTCCCATTATTCCTAGTAAAAGTATTCTTAGGTCTTTTATACTATAAAGTTTAATATTATAGCTTGTATGTTATTTGGCAAGAACATTAAACTGGGGAGTGCAGAAAAATCTGTAAAATTTCACTTTCAAGTCACGAGGCATAAAAATTACCAAGGGACTTACTAATACGGCTCACGGACATGCGTATTTCGCCCAATACTCCAGGCAAATGGCGGCAAGCACGACTTCGTCGGACGCTCGTGCATGTCGACCATTTTTGCTTAGAACGCACGTGCGGCCTACGCAATAAAGTCTGGGATAGATTGGCCACTTTTACTGATATCATGAAATTAATTCAAGATATTAAAGAATATAATTCAAGATATCATTAAATAAATTTATGATATAATATCCTGAATTCGAGATATCAAGAAATGATTAGTATTCCTCATATCATGAAATGAATTGATGATATCTTAAATCCAATTCATGATTTAAGCTTCTCCTAATGTCCTAATATCTACGTTTATACCTCAATAGACCTAAAAATATTTTTGAAATATCGAATTTATACCACTGAGCTAAGGACATTATTGATTTGACACTGCTGTTGCCAGAAAATTCCAAAATGTTGGCCTAGGGATACACATGTCCTTAGGCAGACAATTTAAAAAGTTCTGTGTTTTCTAGCCCTTTGTGATTGTCTTACAGAATAATAAGACAGAATGAGAAAGGAATAAATAAGTTTATAATGTTGATATGTTCTGTGTATGTCAAATGTTCTCTCAGAGCTGTGATGGGTTGGCTGTCGTGGTGTGCAAAAGAGGCACAAACATAAGAGTTAAGTCAAGATTTGCACATTATCTGACAAATGTCACATTTGAATACCCTTGACCATATTTTCAGTTTATCATTGGACCCGATATAAACATTTAGATTTGGAATCCGTGGTCTTTCGGAGACTGCTTGTCGCCATGGATTTTTGACGTTTCCATTTATGTACCCTGATAAAAATGTTTTTAATTAAGTATCGCGTTACATGAATCATTGTGGTATAGGTCGAACAAAGCCATAACTGCATTGTTCTGTTTCTATGTTCAAAAAAATGGCCTTATTTCTCATGCTAATACATGTCCTAAGAACTGTCCCTCGAAACGGGGCAAAATGCAAAATAAAACACTCGCGGCCGAACAATAGCGTCATTATGTAAGTAATATACTCTCGTAAGCGGTGGCAGAAGAGACATCAGGGCCTACGCCCCTCAGTTTATTATGTAACCGCTTACCAGGTGTATAATCTGCCATCAAATACCTCTCTCGGGCAATAACCCTTACTTACACTTCGATCTGTTGTAGGCCTCTACGTTATCTTAACGTTATATATACATGTAAATAACTCATTTTGAACTTGGTGTAGCATGAAGTTCTAATTAATATAGAATGAGAGTACAGTAGGTCTATAAATCTTTAAAACCAGGAGAGTACGGCGTAAAACAGCAATGAAATAAATAAATAAATCCATCCATCGGTTTAATTTAACAATGCTGGGTTGGGTACATTTACACAGGTGTACAGGTGAATTTAATCATGGGCTATAACTTTAACACAAAACAAAGTTTACCCATAAGTCTAACACACGTTTAGCAATTTGCACCCTTTTGAATAACCGAGGTCACTGATAACCTTATTCCTTCGAGCAATGATTTATTTATTTATTTATTTGATTGGTGTTTTACGTCGTACTCAAGAATATTTCACTTATACGGCGGCGGCCAGCATTATGGTGGGTGGAAACCCGGCAGAGCCCGGGGGAAACCCACGACCATCCGCAGGTTGCTGCAAGACCTTCCCACGCACGCCCGGAGAGGAAGCCAGCATGAGCTTTGGGGCAATGATAACATTTTTGATACTCAATGTTGCTAAATACCACGGAGCCATAAAAGTGACATGGTGAAAATAAAATTTTTGGGAGTGAAAAAAATGACATGGTGAAAATTTGGGGGGAGAAGAATTTTTTTCCAATCTGTTTAAAAACACATATTCTCAGTTTCTGCGCTCAGTGCTTGTGAACTTCATGTGCACGTACGACTAAAACCAAAATACAAATACAGCGTGCAGCCCTACCCTTATATAGCCTAGTTGAGCTCTGTCAATCTCAACTGCAACAGCCGTATGTGAGACACTATTCGAATGCATGTACTTGATCCAGCCAGGGTGGAACTAAGGCAACCTTTGGGATCAAAGGCCTTAACTTTATGTTACATATATGTCTGAGAATGGCTGTGATAAGTTTTAAACTTATTGTTTTATTTGGTTGAGTGTTTACTTTATTAATAATAATCCCAGATTGTTGAAGGGTATGCTGTAAATCGAGTTGGCTTTCCCTGTCGTCTAAAAGAACATTTTGGGACTGAGGAAGTATAGTTTGCCAGCAACGAAAGTTAATTTACAACAGCATAATGACACTGACGATCAGACAACAGCCCCCTATATACAGATGAGATCATAGCGTAATCCTTAATCGAGATGAGTCAGTTATGTCGGAGCCCCGACTTGTAAACTCGGGGCTCCGACTTTCAAAGTCGGGGGTTAAAAAAAATTCTCTTCCAAAACAAATTTTTTTCACCTTGTAAATTTTTTCCTCTTCCAATTTTTTTCCCTATGTCACTTTTACGACTCCGTAAATTACAGAACCTGGTAGAAAAGTTTGACGTGTTTCTCCTTCAGGAAAGTAACGTGCAGTCTCCATGAATGGACGACTTTACGTCACAACCTCGAAAGGCATGTTTACACTTCATCGTGCTGTGAGCTAAAGCGTTAACTCTCTGTCCCGACGTTTTGTTTTATTTTGGTATCTTTGTAATCATCACTGGACTTTTTGTATAAAAGATGATAATAATAGTATAGAAATTAATCTTTCCGAAAAATCGTCGTCGGAACATTCAGCCATTTTGAATGATATTCAACACCGCCAAAGTCTAGGAAATTGGCCAGAGCAATAGTCTCGATGCATCCACCTTCACTTGATGGGCCCAGCTGGAGCGCAGAAACATTCCGTAGTTTTAAATAAGAGACAGGATGATCGGAGGTATTAGTTTAATTCCACCGTCGCGGATGTTAAACCGGGAAAGCTGGGTTTCGTCGGGGGATTCCCCTTTCACATTTGTATGCGTAATTTCAGTAGCTGGAGAAAAACACGGAAGACATAACATCCTCAATGGTTCGCTGGGCACGTAACTTTTCCTGCTCCACTAAAGGCTACACGAGCGCATTGATTTTGCTTAGTATTTATGTTGTTCGTTTGTCAACTTCAAAAATATATATAGCCTAATTTTTGCGTTGTGTCATGACATACTAGCACATGTAGGTTGAGCTTTTCTCTTCAACACATCAGAAATCAACACAGCTTGAGCACTATTTCTTTGAGCTGTTGATGTTGAAAGTGAAGTCATAGTATTTGGGTGGGTGGTAACACCGGGGGGAAATTTCAGTTTTATCCAGAACACACAAATTCTGATATATTTTAACTAGGTTCAAAGTAGTGCAAAATTTATAGTGCATCAACAACCGATGACGTATGTGTGGCTGTATAATCCAATCAGTGCTCCTTCATTCTTCAGTTCGGAGGCAGGTATCGGACCCAATTGCACGAAATTGCGCACGTGTAACCTAAAGTAAGCCTATAACGCCATACTATAGACAAAAAGAAGCATAACAACTAAACGATGCTCAGATGAGGCAGTTTTCTCGATTCAGTGTCCATTAGAACAATGTTTTTTACGCCCACTACTGAGGTCTACTGGAAATTATTTTGTTGTTTTCCCGGCCCCATTTGAACAATGTTTTGTGAGGGTCACTACTGAGGTCTACTGGAAATTATTTTGTTGTTTTCCCGGCCCCATTTGAACAATGTTTTGTGAGGCTCACTACTGAAGTCTACTGGAAATTATTGTGTTGTTTTCCCGGCTCCATTTGAACAATGTTTTGTAAGGGTCACTACTGAGGTCTACTGGAAATTATTTTGTTGTTTTCCCGGCCCCATTTGAACAATGTTTTGTGAGGCTCACTACTTTGTTTTCCCTGACCTAGTAGACGTAATTATTTTAAGCCTCAGCCAATTGAAGAATCACCTATTTTTAAACCGCCAACTGGACGCAGTTACTTTCCCGGTGAACACAGCAACCAGCTATTTTCCTTGTCCAACTGGACCCAGTCACTTTCCTGGTACACACAGCAACCAGCTATTTTCCTTGTCCAACTGGACCCAGTCACTTTCCTGGTACACACAGCAATCAGCTATTTTCCTTGTCCAACTTGACCCAGTCACTTTCCTGGTACACACAGCAACCAGCTATTTTCCTTGTCCAACTGGACCCAGTCACTTTCCTGGTACACACAGCAACCAGCTATTTTCCTTGTCCAACTTGACCCAGTCACTTTCCTGGTACACACAGCAACCAGCTATTTTCCTTGTCCAACTGGACCCAGTCAC
This sequence comes from Liolophura sinensis, assembly GCF_032854445.1. NCBI lineage: Eukaryota > Metazoa > Mollusca > Polyplacophora > Chitonida > Chitonidae > Liolophura > Liolophura sinensis. The sequence continues at coordinate 44,332,950 of NC_088302.1, read as the reverse complement.
TTTCCTGGTACACACAGCAACCAGCTATTTTCCTTGTCCAACTTGACCCAGTCACTTTCCTGGTACACACAGCAACCAGCTATTTTCCCTGTCCAACTTGACCCAGTCACTTTCCTGGTACACACAGCAACCAGCTATTTTCCTTGTCCAACTGGACCCAGTCATTTTCCTGGTACACACAGCAACCAGTTATTTTCCTTGTCCGAATAGACCTAGTTATTTTCCTGGTGCACGCCACAACCTGTTGTTTTCCCTGCCGTAGTAGATCCAATTACTTTCCTGGAGCACCACAAAACCATTTATTCTTCCTGTCCAACTAGATCCATTTATTTTAAAGGTGCACGTCATGAGCAATTATTTTTCCTGTCCTAGTAGGTGCAATTGTTTTCCTGGTGAACGCCACAACCAGTTATTTTCCTTTCTCAACTAGACCCAATTACTTCCTTGGTTCACGCCACAACCACTTGTGGATGGTCCTGAAGGAGGTCCAATAGATGATCATATAGGGGTGGCCCTTGTTGTGATTATAGTGTGGTTGTAGAGGCGGCCATAGTCCGGACGGTGGTCATATAGAATTGTCCTGGATGGTGTCACAAAGTATATGTGGAGGTGGACATGTAGGATAGTTCTGTGGTGGTCATAGAGTACCCCCGGAGGTGTTCATCTAGGATAGCCGTGGAGGTGGTCATATAAGATACCATACCATAAGATAACCCCATACAGAATAACTCTTGAGGACGCAGGATAGTCCTAGAGGTATTCATATAGGATAATCCCGAATGTTGTCAGAATGCGCCTGGAAGTGTTCATATAAGATAGCCCTGAAAGTTACAACGCTGGGACTAACCCATGACCGCCTCCAGGATTATACCATGGCTGCCCCCAACACTATCCCATGCCCGTCTCCACGACTATCCAATGGCCGCTTGCACGACCACTCAACCTGTACTACCTGCAGCACCCCCACCCTGAACGTCTCTTGGACTATCCCATGAACGCCTCCAGAGGCAGCAGATGGCCACCTCAGGATTATCCCATGACCACCTCCAGGGCTACCCTATATGATCACCTCCAGGGCTATCCTATATGGCCACCTCCAGGGGTAACCCATATGATACCTTCAGGATTATCATATATGAAGACATTCGGGGCTATCATATATGACCACCTCCCGTGCTATTCTGTATAACCACCTCCAGGACTGTCATCTGTAGGACTAACCTACATGACCATGTGCAGGGCTATCCTGTATAACCACCTCCAGGACTGTCATATGTGGGACTAACCTACATGACCATGTGCAGGGCTATCCTGTATGACCACCTCAAATGCTATCCTGTATGACCGCCTTCCGGGCTAACCACATCCAGGGCTATCTTATATAACCACTTCCAGGGGTGTTCTGACGACATTCGGGATTATCCTATATGAAAAACCTCCAGGGCTATCCTATATAACCACCTCCAGGGCTATCCTATATAACAACTTTCAGGGCTATCTTATATGACCACTTCCAGGCGCATTCTGACAACATTCGGGATTATCCTATATGAATACCTCCAGGGCTATCCTATATAACCACTTTCAGGGCTATCCTATATAACAAGTTATAAGTCATGGAGTGGTCATGGGGTGGCCCAGGAGGAGGTCATCAGAAAGTCCTGGGGTGCCTCTGGAGGTGGTTATGGGATAGTCATGGAGGTGGTCATGGGGTAGTCATGGAGGTGGTCATGGGGTGGCCCTGAAGGCGGTCATGGGGTAGTCATGGAGGTGGTCATGGGGTGGCCCTGAAGGCGGTCATGGGGTAGTCATGGAGGTGGTCATGGGGTGGCCCTGAAAGCGATCATAGGGTAGTCATGGAGGAGGTCATGAGTTAGCCCTGGAAGTTGTCATCGGGTGGTCCTGGAGGCGGTCAGCGGTTGATCTCGGAGGAGGTCATGGGATACTCATGGAGGTGGTCATAGGGTGGCCCCTGTGGTGATTAAACTGTGGTTGTAGAGGCGGTCACTGTTTGGCCCAGCGAGGTGGTCGTGGAGGCGATCATGTTTTGGTCCTGAATGTGTTCATGCGGTAGTCCTGGAGGTGGTCATGAGGTGGTCAAGAGGTGGTCCTGGATGTGGTGAGGAGGTGGCCTTAGAAGTTGTCTCAGGGTGGTCCTGAAGGTAGTCACAGGCTGGTCCTGGAAATAGTCATTGGTTATATCATGGGAATGTAACATTTATATCTGTTCTACAGATTTGTCTCTGGAAACCTGTTCCCAATCGGCTGATTCCCCTAGTGTGATTCTTGTTATGTTATTGACAACACAAGAGAGATGAAATGTAGGCTCAAATGTTAATGTATTCGCACGTGGACAACTTACATGTTCTTGACTATTTTTATGGCAACATTAGAGAACCCCGATACAAGAGGGGCTCTCGAATTGTTGGACAACTTTCTGGTCAACAGTATGAGCAAACGTCTGTTCAGGCATGCAACCAAGCTCATTTCACCAATCTGACGAAAAGCATCTGCACGTTCCAAGCGGTCAAATAAGAAAAGCTCCAAAAACCGGCATAGGAAAAGCTCCTATCGGTCTCGTAGACAAAGCCGTCTTCCATCCCATGAGCAGCGATACGGGTTACAAGAAATCGACGACAATGGGGAACGTGAATTCCTTTCTCGTTTCCTATATTCAAAATGTAAGAAAAATATACGCACACTCTTTACATTTTTATACAAGTGACTAAAGTTTGAAGGATACATGAAAGGAAGGCTCAAAGTTTTAAGGGAAATGAAAAAATGTATGCTAAAAAATTTAAATATTTTCACTATTGATCCACATTTTATATCTTAATTATCCCTCTGCTTTATATATACTTTCCAAGAATGGTCGGAAATTTTCGAATATGACGTCAACGTTGAACTTACAGGCTTTATAGCGGGACCAGTTCAGCGGTAAACCAGGCCACCTAATTTCAGCATTGGCCAGTAGGACCTGAGGAAAACTGTAGTTTCAAGTCATTTTTACGCCCTAAGCAGAAAGCCGAGAATCTTTTTTTGTTACTTTACATCTTGGGACACATCATAAACTACATATTAAAAAATAAAAGAAACGTTTCGTCTATCCTTTGAGTTCTGGACGTAAGAACATCTCATTAAATTCCATTTCTCCTCTTAAGCTACATTTCATTTACGAGCATTCACTATAGTTAAAGCAATATCGTTTTTTTCTCTCTCTCCGCACCGGCATTTGAAGAACATGTATTTTGTTTTTCTGGTACTTTATAGATGTCGGAACGATATGTGACCCTTGTTCAACCGGATGGCACTCACTAAGATAACACAGCTCAGGCAATATTCACTTGTTTTTTGCTGCTACCTCCCTCTTGGACTAGCCGCCATTGTCTTTTCAAGTCAAGTAATCTGCATCCACATGGTGTTAACTTGTCATTTGATAAAAGATCAAATTTTTGAAACTATGACCTGTCCGAAGAGAAGTATAACGGGTTACCAGAAATTATAATGAGTTAATGTGCTATCAAAACGAGCCACAGACAGGCTTGCGTAGACCCACCGACACGTTGGTGCAGGTCCACCGACGGTGTCATAGCTGCCCTGTTTCTCTGTTTTCATTGCTCGCGCAGCGCAATAACTCAAGAGCCTCATCAATGCGGTCCCTGTGAGTTCAAGTTCAGCTCATGCTGGCTTACTAAGTAAGTGGGAAGGTCTGGCATTAACCTGCGGATGGTCGTGGGTTTTTCCCGGGCTCTTTTCTCCAAAATGAGATGGCTACCGACATAGAAATTGGCGGAATTCCAAACTTCAACTCGACGGGTGAAGCGACGACATGCACCACAATGTGTCGACATTGGAAACGGTCCTTCGAACTTTTCGTGGTAGGAAAGGGTATTAAAGAAGATACACAGAAGAGATGTTTGTTACCTCACTGCGCTAGGATGACAGTGCAGGATATTTTTGATACCAGCATCGACAACAAAACGGCGTTAGAAAAACTTGAACACTCCACCCCACAAGTGAACATTCCGTACGAACGTCATTTGTTTCGACAAATCCGTCAACAGGGAGGTCAGCTGACCAGTTTATAATCCGGTTAAAATAAATAGCTGTCTGTTATAATATTGGTGAGCCTGCAGACAAACACATCAAAGACCTAGCTATAGACAAGTGTCGAGACAGCCATTTAAGGAGAAAATTGTTCGAGAACGGTAAAGACTTAACATTAGCTAATCCAGCTGAAATAGCACCAGCGTTTGAGTACAGAGCCAAGCAGCTGAAATGGAGGCTGGTGTTTCACGGTATAAAGAGTTAATAAAGTGGCAGGTAACAATCAAAAGAAATTCCAAAAGAAGGACCTTCGTAAAAGGAATGTGAAATGCTAGGTGTGGTCGCCATGGCGGGCAATTCAATTCCTGTCCCGCACGGACATGTTATAAGTGTATATTGAAAGGTGGGGGGTCATGATTTCTCTGTAACCTGTAAGACACATGATTCTGGGAAACAGAGTAAACGCGGTAATCGTAAACCAGGCCCGAAGTAAACAAAAGTTGCCGACGATGACGATGGATTTGGTTTTCGCGTTAATGACAATGTGCGCTGAAATGAATGATGGCGTTTTCCCTAGGATTTGTGCCGACTGATATGTTGACCGATTCAGGTGCAACGTGTAACATCGTTGACCTATGGAAGCCAGATGAGGACATCTCGCCCCGCGGCCCGCGGCTCGAGGACGGTGCATATCTAAAACGAGGGGACAAGGAGAGTCGCGCGCGAATGGTACCGTGACTATCCTCGTCCCCTTGCGTCACGTCCCTCGGCACGAAAACGGTCCCAGTCCGCGACCACGTTATGTAGGCCTACGTGCTGTAGATCAATAGTAGTTATCTGGAGCGCAACCCGCTGACAGAAATTGACATGTCTGGACATGTCTGTATGTCTGGGTTATTCTTAAATCTTGCACTAGATATACCAAATGGACAAACTTGTAGAGGCTGCCAAAAAAAATTATACATGAACAGAGTTCTTAAATATTGTCTAAGTGGAAAATGCTTCAAAACTATGTCTAAATGTTTTATTACATCACCTATGGAATGTGTAGATATAGCTTGGGACGATATTCCTGAAGGTCAGATAAACACCATAGAAAATATCCAAATGAACGGTCTGCGTGTTATCACTGGTTTAGACGAACCCGTTTTTTCTAGCCTTCTGTACGAAGAATCAGGTTTCGTACAAATGCGTATATTAAGCTACATACATCGCCTGCTATTCATTCAAAATCACATCAATGATGCATCAAGCACTATATCTGAAAGTAAACTACCACCACCAACGTATCAACTTAACCAGCACCAAATCAGAACAACAAACCACTAGCAAGTTTCCAAGAAGAACAGCCAGCTTTAGTAATTCTTTCTATTCCACAAACTGTGCGGGGGAAGAACCACATTTAATTAGAGCAATCAATAATTTCCCAAGAATTCAAAATAACTGTAGAAAAATGTTTTATCTGCCAGTGTCACCAGTGCGGTGGAATTTTGGTAAACGAAGTTTAAATATTATCTTCTGAGCAGTAAGAAATTGATGCAGTTCGCTAAGTAACAATTTATTTAACATATTTCTATCATTAGCTCTCCCAAATGTATCAGTTTGTTTAGAGGACTGCATTTATATTAGTTATACCAAAGATTCTAGTTCATTCCCCTTTTTTAAAAATTTTTCATCTTCTCTCAGATATTATATTAATGATATATTACTGTAGTTTTTGACGAGACAAGTCGAGCAATTTGCGTGCTAGCGCGGCACTATGACCCATGTAGACGGGGACATACAGTTGTTCATATACTACGACACCCCGCTTCTCAGCGTGAATTTAATCCAAACTGATAGGACTAAGATGTGAAGACGAGTCTATCCGATAACCTGCGAATCTCGCTCTAAAGGGTGATTTCGACCTACATGAAGAACATAACTGATACGCCCTCGGACCGACGCAGTCGCTGTAAATACAATTTCAGCCCACACTGGCGTCCTTTCCAGTCGCACGTGGGAAGATCTGCCATCAACCTGCGGATGGCCATGGGTTTCCTCCGGCCTCTAACCGTTTTCCTCCCACCATAATGCTTGACGCCGTCGTATACTATTATAATATTCTTGAGTAAGGCGTGAAAAATCATGCAATCAAAATAAATAAATAAAAACATACACGCAAGCGTGTATACTTTGCTTGTGCGCATTTATATAGGTGCATATGTGTACGCTGTGCGTTTGTGTGTAAGATCTCAGGTCCAGGATTCATGGCATTAACTAAGCTAAGTTAGTAAGTGTTTATAATACTGACTTCAATTTCATACAGGTCATGTGTGTGTGGTTATGGGGGGAGACACATATGTTCTAATCCCATAGGGTTGCACTGGTTTGAGGCAAGACTTCGAGCCACCTCGTGCCAGTAAGATACACACGAATGGCGGAGTGTCTGTGAACCAGCCTAGAATTAGCCTTGTTCTTTTCGCGTAGAGCTCCAAGGCCTGTGATATGCAATATACATCCTTAGGACAATGAATAAGCACAATGAAGTGATCATATTTAATTCCATATTAGAAAACAGCGAGAGAGAAAAACCTTACCATTTGTTTGGAAACATAATGATTCTGGGTTTGTCTCATTATTAGCATGCGTTTTAGACCTATGCAGATGGAAAGACATCACATAGACACGTAGACATGGATGAATAGATATTACATAGATATGGGAGGATATAGAAAGATTCAGGAAAAACACTGCATCAAGACGGAATCAGTGCTGAGAAGGGGTGGACATTAGATCAAAGTACACGCAATTCAGTAAACCCTGTACTAATGTACTAATATTCCTCGGCAGACAAGAAACATCACGTGATCAATATTTACTCGTTTACTTCGAAACCGGAGTGCTGCTGACGTCAGATGAAATATATTGACCACGAACCTCATGTGGAAAATGCACGCATGTACACAAACAGATATATCATAGCTCAGTGGCCACCCTACTTTGTCTCATCAATTTCTTATTTTAATTTATTTGTTTATTTTATTGGTGTTTTAGGCCGTACCCAAGAATATTTCAATTATACGACGGTAGTCATCATTACAGCGGAAGAAAACCGGGCAGGCAAACAGAAGAAACCCACAACCATCCGCAGGTTGCCGGTATATATGCCCACGTATATACAACGGGAGAGGAAGTTTGTCCATTTCATTAGTGTAGTGTAAGGTTTAAGAATATCTTAAACAAACACGTCAATTTCTTTCAGTGGGCTGCGCTCCTGATAACTACTATTGATAAATAGCACGTAGGCTTACATCAGGCGAGCCGTGGCAAAAGAATGCTATCATTCGCGTGCGATTTGCTCCGTCCTCGTGCCGCCGGCCTCGAGACGTCCTCATCCAGATTCCATACTGACCGGCATGCATGGGATAATTTAAAGAAACAAAAACTGAAACGTAAACACAACGAAAAGTGCGCAAAGAAACTGTATGCCTACGGTTCTGGTAAACCGTTGAGTTTCGCAGGCAAATTCACCGCAGATATCGCGGATATCTGCGGTGATATCAGATAACAACGATATGGTCGAGACAGAAATTATTGTTCAGGATGGCCAGGGTGAACCGTTACTAGGCCGCACGACCGCCTTTCAATTGGAGGTTCTAAAACTTGGGTCTGACTTAAATGCGGTACGGACTGACATTGACTTCTTGAATGAATTAAAGTCATGTTTCGAAGAAGTAAAACTTAAAGGCTCTGAAGCGAAAATTCACATGGATAAGAACGTTCGACCTATGGCCCGTTTCGCTTTCGAGACAAATTGATCGCTAAGCTCAAAAAACTTGACGACATGGACATTATCGAACGAGTCGATGGCCCAAGTCACTGAGTAAGCCATATCGTGGTCGTACCGAAAGCTTCATACGAAATCCGATTATGCGTAGACATGTTACGAGCGAACGAGGCTGTTATTCACGCGCGACACCCAATACCGAATGTAGGAGAGGTTCTTCACAGCGTGAACAGCAGCAAAGTATTCAATAAGCTAGATCTGAAGTCGGGTTACCGTCAAACGGTTTTAGAAGAAGGGTCGGGTGACGACTTTCGCGACACACTGCTATAATAAGCTGATGATTGGAATTAGTTCAGCCAGTGAGATGTACCAGGACATTATACAGCAGTTACTACAAGGATGTGAAGGGGCTCAAAATCTGTCTGACGACATCATAATGGACGCACCATATGTTCGCGAACACGACAGGCGCCTGTGTGAAGTGCTCGAGCGTTGGTCCGAAAAGGCATTAACCTAAATGCAGAGAAATGCCAATTTCGCATGTCAGAACTGACTTTCATGGGAAACTAAGTGTCTGAGAAGGGAGTTGGTCCGCATGAAAGTTGAAGCAGTTGCAAACGCGAGACGTCCTCAGACTGCGCCGGAGGTACGTAGCTTACTAGGATTGGTTAATTTCAGTGCGCGTTTATTACTGATGCCGAGACGGTGTCCGAACCACTGAGACTGTTAACCATGAAAAACGTGTCGTTCTTCTGGGTTGAGAAGGAACAGAACGCATTTGATACGTTGAAGCAGAGACTGCTGAAGCGATTACGACCGTGACGCGAAAACGTGTGTTGCGAGCCTTATTGGCGCGATGTTGCACCAGGTGACTAAATGTGGTGAACACCATGTCGTGAGTTACGTGAGCCGTAGTTTGAAACACGTGGAAAAACGCTGCTCACAGATAGAGAGGGAGGCTCTTGCTCTTTCTTGAGCATGTGAGAGATTCCACCTTTACATTTATGGGACAGACTTTGACTTGCTCACTGACAATAAACCGTTGAACACTCCGAGCCGTCAGCGAGAATTAACTGTTGGGCACTGAGGTTACAACCGTATTCGGTAACAGTTCGCTACGCGCGTGGGAAAACGAATATCGCTGACGCATTGTCAAGAATGGCACAGAACACGGAAAGGTCTGTGCCACGTCGCGGTGGAATACATAAGATTTGCGGCGGAGAGATGTTCAAGAGAACATCAAGTCAGGAGACTGGAACTCTGAGAGAGTTCAGCGTTACCGAACTGTTCGGAATGAGCTGAACGTATTAGGTCAATTAGTTTTGCGTGGAACGAGAATCGGCGTTCCGCAACGCTTGTGCTGGCAAGTATTGAAACTTGCACACCAGGGTCATAAGGGTATTGTTAAAAAGAAAGCCACAAACGAAAGTGAACATGTATCGATCGAGAGGCAGAAAATTTGTGCTAGAGTTGTCACCCTTGTCAGCTTTTGAGCCAACCACCGCCCACTGAACCGACAAGATGGCCTCGGACCCCCATTAATTTTCTATAAGCGACAATGTTAACGTCTAGCGCTGTAGCTCGGTCCCAAACATTCCGTGGCCAATAAGCTTTGGTGCATACCTGGCCCAGCCTGTGAGAAAGAAGTCATTAAAATCTTGACATAGGTTGACCGTCAAAATCTGGACCTTTCCCTGCCGGCAGCTGGGAGGCGTGCCTAGCAACGCCAAAGGGACGTCACTCGCAGCCTCATCACTACCTCACACCTTGTGTCCTCTCACCCAGAATTTCAAACTTTCATCAATAAACCTCATACCTCCTCAAAGTTTAGACAGTTTCCAGCATTTTAATACCAAGCATGCACCTGTGCACCAAAAATGGACGCCTGGGAGCAAAAAAAGACTTTATACCCTAAAATTCACAGAACTACAATCGTAGTTCTACCGAAAAACGGAAGTTGTAATGGGGGTCTGTGTCCTATCACACCAGCCAACTTTTTTCAAAATCACTAATTTTTGCACCACATAATTCCTGACACTTCTGAACCTCACAGGCAAAATTAGGGCTTGAAACATGCAGAAACTTTGGAGTTGGATGAATTCAAGTTGGGGTACCCCCATCTTGGACATGTTTCTTTTTTTTCAGGGTAAAAAAACTCTGAAGGGTAAACTTTGAAGCTTTGCAGTGCATATACCGTTCAAGATATCTCCATCAGGTCAACTGCTTTGGAAAGACAAGATGTTTATCTGCAAGAAAGGTTAAAAAAATCACATTGACAGAGCACTTTAGACTTTTCAAAAGGAACCATTTAGAGAAATATACATTTAAAGAGCAGCTTTAAATATCAAAGTTACAAGCCAAAAGTGTCAAAGCATACATCAAAATATAGGCAATTTATCTGACAATTAAATGTCAAAATATAAGACATTTACTTCAGCAACTATGTGAAAAAAATTGACTGACAGTGTGGTAGGGGGTATCAAAGCGGATTGTCACAATTTCGGAACAATCATTTGTGATCAAAATCAAAGCAAGAATAATGCCTCAAGGTGATGAAGACCTACTCACAGGCACTTTTTCAGTGGACAGGACTTGAGAAAAGACTAGTATCCCAGTTCCCCACTGAATAACATGATGAAACCCTTTAAAAGACCACCCAGCCAGCCCACCCCCCCCCCCCACCCCCCCGCCCTCCTCCCCCATCACTGCTGATTGGCTGACCAGCTCACTATGCAAAAACTCCCTGCACCATTGCTGTTGTCTCACAGCAGGTTATTACTCTGCACAGTCACATCAAAGGGTGTCACATTGGCATCTACAACATATAAACAGAGAGGAAAAATATGAATTTAACATTTCCAATCAGGCAGCCACCAAGTACACCTATATTGGCCAGTCTGACAGTTAACAAGGCAAACAATCTACCCCAAAACACCATGAAGGGAGACAGAAAGAGGAAACAGTCTAGATTTCAAGCTGGAAAGGCCCAGGATCGCTCAAATAAACTGTCAGCAGTTACAGACATGCTGAATCCTCTGCCTGGGTGTTCCTTGATGGACACAGATTTCCAGCCCAATCAGGAGGCTGTAAGAACACACCAGCCTGACACAAAGAGAATACAGCGGCCAAGACGGTGCAAGGTGGATTCCACGGCTGGATCAGACAGAGATACACATGAGCGGGAATGGGCTGCTGAAGGAATGCGACTCATAGATATACAGAAAATGGTGTGTATATGGAACAAAGTTATGCTTGAGCACAGTGAGACCAAGGACCACTGTCCACTGCCCAGGTTAAAGATAGCTGCAGAGAAAAAGTGGGGTTTAGCCTGGGCGTTCAGTTTTAAGTGCTGTGACTGTGACTATGTATCTGGCTTCCACAAATTCTACAAAGAGGTAGAATGCAACAGACCTGGCCAAAAAGCTGCGGCGGTGAACCGAGCTCTTCAAGTAGGCCTCCAGGACACACCAATGGGGAACACCCGAGCCAGACTCCTATTTGCAGCGATGGACGTGCCGCCTGCCACTCGTAGCAACATGCATCGCATCTGCAATCGCAATCGCAAAGCTGAACAGAGAGGATATGGCAAATAAGGTGGAAGAGGTAAAGGCATACAAAAGGCAAAGAGGAGAGGATGACAGCACAATAGATTAGGCCACAGACACTCGCCACAAAAGCATTACCATAACCAGTCTCAAGAAACCGGGCCAGAATGCTTCACAAGCCATTTCCCTGGCTGTGGAGACATCAACAGACAAGCAATACATTGTCTCCGCAGCATTGAAGAATAAATTGTGTTGGACTGGGTTCTGGCTGAGAGGAAAAGGCTTCCAAGTAAAGTGCCCTGGAGGCCACGAGGAGTGCACAGCGAACACAAACCCACATGCCCCCTGGTCCGAGTATAATATGGGGAACGAGATTGGCGAGGGATTGGCGAGGCAGGGTGTTTTAGCCAAGCACGTAACCACGGACGGCGACTCCAGGTCAGTCAAGGGAGTGGAGGACGACATCCGACTGGTCGAGCCACTGTGGGAGGTCGAACGGTTAGCAGACCCCACGCACCTTGGTAGATCCCAGTTCAAGAAATGTAACCAGGCTAAGTTCAGCGATGCCATGTTCGAAGGACAGGGCCGAACGAGAGAAGCCAAGAAGAAAGCACAGAAGGTGTTGAGTCAGGATGTTAAGGCCAGGTGTAGCTTGATATTTTCTCGGTCTATTTTTTCTCTGATATTTTCTCTTGATACTTATGTCTGAGCACATTGGTGACATGAGGAAAATAAAAACTTAGCTACCCAGGGTTGTGGATGCAACGGTCAGGTGTTACGGTGGGGACTGTTCCAAATGCCGCAGGAACAGTGTGGTTTGCTCCGGAGGGGAAACCAGCAGCTGGTGGGAGAGGTCCCTGTTTTTATCCACCAGTAAACTCTGCCCTTTCAACATGGATGACAACGACAGGAAACTATTGACCGAAGTACTGCACATGAGGTTGAGCGAGACAGCCGTCGCCAGTCTCCGGGTGAACACCAGCACTCAAAAGTGCGAAGCTGTCAACAGATCACTCAGCGTCTCCTTGCCCAAGAATGTAAACTACAGCAGAAATATGCAGGGAAGGGCGGCGTCCACAATCCACAGACTTAACAATGGCCAGGACAAGTCCACGGCTGCCAAACTCCAAGCTGTCGGCGCCAGTATTTCGCCTAGGAGCGAGAAAACAGTACAACAGATTGAAAGGGTGAACCAGCACCACAAAGGTTTATAAGAAGCAACAGACAGTTAAGGGGAGATCCCTCCGCAATACAGCCAGAAAACTCCGAGAGCACATTGAGTACAGGCTTTCAAATCCAGAAGAGAAAACTGACTATGCCAAGGGACAACTGGACAACACCCCAACAGATCACACATACACTAGATATTTGTAACCGCCAGTTTTGTATATAATTTGTCACTGCTGTTGTCGTTTATGAAAGAAATTAAAAAATGATAACAGAAATTGAGCAAAATCTGAAACACATCTGTTATTTATTATTTTTAATGAGGGGAAACCAACCTGCTCAGTCTTAAATGCAGCATGCACCTTGCATACTGCCCATGGCCGAGACAGCGCCCTACGTTGCAGCACAATGCGGTTCCAAGCTTATGTGGTCCACATTTACACAGCGTGTGTTGTGGCACACGTGTGAACAATCAAGCTTGGGATCTAAATGTGACAGCCCCTGTCTGGCCATATAAACAAGTCTACTGATATGTTTCTTCTTCCATCGATGTGTGACGGGGTCTTTGTAGGAGGCAAGGCCATATCGACCATCCCTCGTCAATGGTCCAGTCCACACTCGACAGGCTCCGTTTTCGCTATAAACACTGAAACTTTCAATTTTTGCAGCAATTTCTGCTCTGAACGTCTCCATTTTCAAGCGTAGGAATACTAGAACGTTGCATGTTGTTCATTTCAGGATGCCTATACACATGCTACCCTACACTGAACAGCATTTTACCGATTTTTCATCAAAATGGATATTTTCAAAAAATAAATAGCCCCAAGAAGCTATAAAACGGCTCAATCAATGCAAAACACATCACAGAGCGCTGGTGAGGCGGAGGCCCTGACCGCTTTAAGCCTGGGACTAATCAGTTTGGGAATTTGATGAACCTGTAACTTATCTGGCCAGTACTCCGATCTGACTAGGACTAAAGACATGGGATTCTGACCTGGCTAACACAAATAGGCAGGGACTATTGAACGATTGTGATGCTGATACCCTGATTTCGTTAGGCCTGGGATTGTCTGGGAGTTTGATGAATCTGAGGCCTATCTGGCCAGTACTCCGATCTGACTAGGGCTAAAGAGATGGAAATCTACATCTGCACAACTGTACTACATCACACCCGCCAGAGATACCAGAGAGGTAACAAGACTAAACATCCACATCTCCGCAACTGTACTACACCACACCCGCCAGAGATACCAGAGAGGTAACTCTGGAAAGGCGAAACATCTACGTCTCCACTACCGTTTAACACTCATCACAGGTATCAAAGAGTTTACATAAACGTACTTACTTACTTACTTTCTCATACTGCAGACGTTTCCATTTACAGTGCTGATATCATCTGATATCAGACAATAAGAGGACATAAAACTTTTTTTGGAATATTTTTGGAATTGTTGTTTAACGTAGTTCTCAAGAATATCTCTCTTAAGCGATAGGCATCAGTGTTGTGGTTGAAGGAGTGGCGAGTTACTGGCGACTTTTCCCACGTATGACGTACAGATGTGTTTATAATACTTGTGGAAGGCAGATGGTCTTTTATGAACGTAAGACTACTGCTTACTGTCACCGAGGCACCACTAATTCCTTGCCCAAGGCCCGATTTGAACCTACATCTTGTGTGCCCTAGCGACTGAACGGCAGACATCTTGTTCATTCGACAACGGCCTTCTGCCATGTATGCTGACTGAAATAACATGACGCTAATACAGAATACCGCACATACTCCACTTGATATTGTGTCAGAAAGCCACTATTTCAACACATCTGGGTGTGATCGCTCGAGAGATAAACCCTACAGTTACGCTTCGATTACCCGGATATATTCACATTACCGTTACTCGAGCGGACAAAATAACAACAAATGACATTCAAAGTGTTACCTGTACTGAAGAGAGATAAAAAAAAAATGAGAATTGAATATATCTCTGTATATGAGAGTCAGGACAAGTCACTCACGAAGTGGGTATTTTTCACGTGCCTGGAAGGGTGAATCTTTTGTAATACGCCTTCCTTTTGGCGTCACGTGCGTATGTAGATAGCCAATCATATGCTGTATGACTGGTATTGCAAAACGTCGCCAAACATCTCTATACTTAAGCGTTAACATAACGCTATCTTGTGTAAGACTATTCTGACTTAAGGATAAGGCCCGATCTTCACACATCACAATGTCAGGTAAGCCATATCATTTTAGCTATGTGTCACTTTGTATCCGTTTGTTTGTTTCTTTATCTATTTCTTTGCTTTTTTTCCTGACCACTTTATTCCACTACTTGCCATGCATAATATATCCACTATTCGTGTAATCTTTTTCGTTCATACATTTTAATGGACAGTCTGTTATACAAGAAAACCAAACAGAAGTGAAATGCCTTAGCCGTTTCAACACCAATTTTCCGTCATCGCATAATTCAGTAGCTTACGAAGGTAAATCATTGTTTCTTTGACTTACCACTTGATTTTTTTCATTTCGTCATTTCATGTTTATTAATTTTTACACGGCTAAAGCAGCTATAGCGCCTACACACTCTCCCTAATATATCCGAACTTCAGCTGTTGCCTCAAATGTCAACATACCCTCGTATTAGGACCAACAAAATCTCCATCATCAGAACCACATCTGTAAACTTTACGAAATTCGATATTTTTAAGATTTTGTTTTTCATCATGTAAAAAACTAACAACTGATTGTATCTGTACTCACAACTGATGTGGCGTGAATATATGAATGGTTTCATGGCAATGCCTTGTTTTCAGCCACGTTGGAGAGTATTTCAGCTATGTAGTCGGGAACATAGAGCTCAGTCGATCACCATTTTATCGGACAGCATTTTTGCTATATCGACTGTATTTCATTCACTTCTGCTGTATTTCAACCATCCACGTCATTCAGATTTGTTTGTGTATGTCAGGTATCCAGATTGTTTCATGTTATTTAAAAGTCAAGCCGGATATAAAAGTACAATAGTTCCGTTGTATATCAAATGCATTTTGCATACCCTATAGGTAAATACAATTTAAAATATTTTCTACTTCACATAAAGGAGAAATTTTTTTCTGGGGAGATCATTTATGCAACTACCGTGAACAATCGTTGAACTGACGAAAATAATATGGACAGGTATAGGTAAGAGAAAGTTTTCACGTGACTCTTTTAAAAGTTTCAAGTTACTGGAGATGATAGCTAGACACAGGGCAGAACACAAGGAGTGAGGTGTTTCACAAGTCAAAAGACAATCATATAACCTACATTGACGAGGCCTAAGCTGACGTCAACAAAGCAGCCGAAAAGAAAGGTTAAATGTGGTACATACATTTGTCCCTGCATCATGCGTGATTCTCGATTGCCACTGACTGATCAAACGGGTAAAAATGTTGACATACACTTGTCACAGCCGCAGGACATGCCCAAAAAGGGTAATTTAATCAGGGTTAAAATTTCACACACAGGGTTTAAATTCCCATATACCCTTCTCTACACGCGGGTAATTTATAATAACGTAAGATATTATGCAGAATCAACAAGCCTGAAATAGAATAACTCGGTCTCGACAGTAAAAAAATATTACATTTTTATGTTTCATGATCGAAGTCGAGGGGCCTGGGATCAAACCCAGATCGGGTCATTGCATTTGGTCATTTCTTTCTTTTGTCTGTTTGCCTGGTGTTTCTATTTCCACCAAAGGGCGATCGAACTGCATATAAAGGAGTACTTTTACATTCAGTCGTTTTCCAGTGTAGTCTATTTGGTTGTCCATATTCCTATCGTTACCTAACAAATCCAACTCTCGTCGGACACGCGATCCATTAGACACGATATCCCTTAGCCACGCTATCCATGGAACATCTCAGACATGGTGTCCGACAGACACTCTGTCCTTCAGTCACGGGATCCCTCGCTCACGTGATACCTCCAAAACGCTATCCCTCACAACAGTTGGCAAAGTATATATCCTCTCGAATCACACGGAAGAAAGTGTACAAGACCAAACAAAAACTACGCACATATACATTTACAAAATTATGCAATTTCCCTCATAAAATACTGTGGCAATTAAAAGCTTACTGCTACGGATGTGTAAGAACCGTTTCAATAATATGTTTATTTAAGTGGAGTTTTCCTGTTTTTGTACTCCTATACCACTCACTAGACGAACGGAACGTCTTAAAACTAGAAAGCCCGAAGCTTGAATCAAAGTTTATAGATTAATTTTATCTGTATATAAAGTTTGTCATTTTGTGTGGCTTAAAGTCTTTTCTGAAGTAAAATATTTCACCAGACATCTGATGCACTATATATGTGATATATTTGTTACAGTCGAATACAATGGCTATTTTCGTATTCTATTCGACTGTCACCACCTTGCCGGGACATCTATAGCTTTTCTATGGCTCTGTCGGGACCGGTAGATCCAGGATCAATCCTTGATCGAGTCACATCTAAGACTATAAAAGAGGAAGTTGTAACTTCCTCGCTTGGCGTTCAGCATCAAGGGGGTAGTGCAACGACTGGTTGACCCATATCAGTATAATGGCTCGGGCGGGGCGGCTTACTTGCCTTCGGTAAGTCGTCTCAGTGAAGCAGCACTAGATAAAGGAGCGGTGGAAATCCGTCCTGCTGCAAGGAGGCACATTACACGTACATGCACCCTAAGGATTCCTTCGTCGTCATATGACTGAAAAATTGTTGAGTACGACGTTAAACCCCAAGCACTCACTCACTCTATGGCTCTGCTCGATCACTGCGCAGTTGTGGTGCACCGTGACCTATCGAGAGATAACACATGAGAGAAATACAGAAAATTTGTGCTCCGGGAGAGGCGCAGCTAAATATCCTGTTATGTCGCAATCACAGGCTTACTTAATCTTACGCAGAAATCTTACGCGGAGTGGGCCTGGACAGGCAATGTTTACCTGTAAGTGTGTAACTAGCCTACATCGATCACACTGTCACGACTGCTTATGAAAAGCATATGGATAAATTCAAACAAAGTGTTTATTAAAAATGTTACAGTTTATAGAAGACTCATATATCGTGGTTTGGAAAACCCGTCTTCCGGAATCACAATCAATTTTAATTCCATTTCTCTGCTGTTTTTTATATTCTACATTATACAGCATATCAAAAGTAAAGATATGTTTATGCTAGGTGGATAACTACATGTGTATATATAATATATATCTGGGGTGAGATGGGTGGGCAAAGCGTGGGGTGGAGGTGGCGGTGCAACTCGGAAATGCTTAACCTCAATCATAAACACGATTTGGCTATGCTTTTATTAATTTATTATAATATTATGCCTCCCGTTATTAGATTCTGATATTGCTCAATACTCTTAAACAGTACTGAAACGGCTTCATTGCGCAACGCTCTTTATATTTTTTCGTGCTCTCTTCTACGCCCTAACCTGTACAGTCAATTGGTTCTATTCACAATTTCAGCATTTGTGTATTTCAGAATCCATTTTGTTGAATTCATTCACTGAATGTGATCAGTGAAGAGTTTTTTCACATTAGTACAAAATATTGTCCGGGACATTCACGAGGTCCCTTTATGGCTCTATGTCACCTCGATCAACGTTCACAGAAATTTTGCATGGACAGACTTGAAAAGGCATGATTTGCATGTGGTGTGCACGCATGAACAACCTTGGCTGTCAGATATAGGTATACAACCTACCATGTTATACAGACCATGTAAAATCGCGTGGCCATTAAACAAAATGTTTATAAAAAAGTAAATGTATATATAAAAAGATAGTATTTCGTAATTCTGAGAAGAAAAGTGGTGGTTGACCGGAATCCCATTTAGATGTGATTCTACTTCATTATGTATCTGCGTCATATTTAATACATAACAAATTTTTTAAGCATTTACCCCATAACAGCTTTGTATGTCAGCGGAAATTTACTCGTTCTCCACACAAAAGCTACATCCATCCATACAGAAAAGCGTGCATTAATGTCCGGGTTCTGTGGTAATCTTGTTGCACATTTTCTGGGTCAAAACGTGCAAACCATGGTTTTTTCTTTCGAAATCTTATTATTTCGAAATCCTGTTTATAGCACTCCTCTTAGATCTGACCTATGTAGTGGCCCTTATTTATTCTGCTTCTTCTTTTCTCCTTTTCTTTGTTGGTTCGGGGAAGTGCTTACATACAGCCTATTTACGTTAGGATACCTATAACCTTGAATGGCAGTCCATAGATTTTCAAGCATGACCATCAGCATACCGTATAGGCTGGTTCACAAATATTTACCGCGGGCGTTACTTATTAACTTATTTAATTGGTGTTTTACCGGACAGCACCCGGGTGCGCGTGGGGGGGAGGGGGGTGGACCCACGGCCGTCCGCAGGTTGGGAATGGAAGCAGGGCAAGCCAATTTTATAAGCCGCGTTCAGTCGATGTGATTTGTCGAATGCTACAATCGCATGGAAGAGCGCATTTTCATTCGATGGGCCGACTGGAAAATTTCACCATGTGATTTCAATTTCATGAACCACCACACTAACTCTGCACAATACACTATATTCCATATGGATACAGTCTGAATTCCTGCTTGCTTCTCGCGTTTCACGTAGCGCGTATGCTTCACACATAGGCCATATATACCTATCAGAAGTGTAGAGATGAAAAAGCACAAAGAGCTATAAACACATACACAAAGGATGAAGGCCTACGCACTTAAAGTAAGTGTTTCGATTTTAAAAACATTTCTGTTACGGTTTAGAAACGAGTTCTTGTGTTTATTCATAAGAACTATATTTAGCAACTAAAGAGATGTGTTTATTTTACATATAGCGAGCATGTAAAATGTTTACGTAGTTATATGGTAGACAATTTCAATAAACACAAATGGCTTGGTAAACCTGACGTTGTGTTTACATTATGTGTAAAATGCCGATATTAAACTTGCAGTTAACATAAACTGAAATGTTTTGAAGAAATACATTGTGACGATGTCCCTGAACAGATATTCATTAAATTTTACTATACCCTTAATGTACACTATAATTAATTTTACTATACACTTAATGCTCATTTGTTATCCATACTTTACACGTAGGCCTCCTTTGTATGATTTTTTTTTATATACAACATACAATCTAAGCCGCCACCTACAGTTTTGATAAAGGCATGCTGCCTTCGAACACGTACATATATAGGCCTACCATGTGGCCTATTAAAATAAAGACAAACAGTTTTTATAAAACAAATGTGGAACGGACAAGACGAAATCGTATGTCCCCCCATGGAGATATTAATTTCATAGCATTAAGCGATTCCCAGTCTTCCGACGAGCAATCCCATTCAGCCTGTCATATGTGTACATACATCCGTTGTGAAATAATATACATGCATCTAACTTGAGCTACTTATTTATACATCTATCCCTCAATTTCTCCGTCAATTGTGAACTTTTTGTGCAAGCCCCAGATACTTATTTCTACATACGCGATAAAACTGTTACTCAAACATATTCATATAACGCTCGGCAGCAGGACCTTGACGTCATTTTAATGACGTCAATTGTTCCTTTCCCAGTTCATCAAGATGGCGTCACTTTAGAGACAGTACGACGTTATAATGGAAACTGATACATTGTAACGGTGTCGACGTTACGTTACAATTCATTTTTGATGTAAAACTTACTCTAGTTCATGATTCACACTAGCGTCACCTCACGGAATTAAAAATATGCAGCAACCCCACTTGTAATTAAACCTCTATTCCTTCTTCAGTTTACCCGGATAAGGAGGGGTATGGCCAGCAGTATCCCAGTGCAGGCTATTCGCACAACACTACTGTCGTGGTGAGTTTGCGCACATCATATTATACACATCATTATGCATGTATGTATATACGTACCTTTGACGCTATGTATGACCGCACACCCGTTAAAAAGACCGGTGCATGTAAAAAAAAAAGGTGTTGAAAATGTCGATAATTACACCACACCTGATAACAACGTACAGAAACAACGTTCTTTTTCCTGTCCAAAACAGAGAAGCCAGATTCCATCTCAGTGACTAGTTAAAATGTAAAGCCGACAGTAGGCTACATCGATCAAATTGTGCGACTTAGCACCCGTCTTTGGAATTTGGAAATCACGAACATTGTCTTTCAACATATTACAGTGTCATTTGTACCAACAGCCCCTGTTACAAATCAAAGGTTTAACAGGGTCTGTTTGTGTGGGTATATCTGTGTGTTTTGTCATATTATTGTAATCACTGTTGTTGTTTTTTGTGGTTTTTTTTCCCTCGCAGACTACTCAGCCGAATGTCACGTACGTACAGGCAAACAACCCTCCGCCAAACAACCATATGGCCCTGGCCATTGTCTCGTGCCTATGCTGTTTCTGGCCTCTCGGACTGGTGGCCATCATTTTCTCCAGCATGGTAAGGGCATTAGTTGAAATGAGGAGAGAGGTGCGCAGGTATTCATCCCATGGAATTCTGAATGAAACTAAACGCCAAACATTATTGGTCAATGGTGATTCGGTAACCTGCGGATGGCCGTGGATTTACCATGGGTTCTGTTTGTTTTCATCCCACCATAATGCTGACCGCCGTCGTACAAATGAAATATTCTTGAGTACGACGTAAAGCACCAATCAAATAAATAAATAAATCATGTTCTAACTGTATTTGGATTCGTCGCTCCTACACAGACCTTATTAACTCTGAAAAAATCCGTTAACTTCAACAGAATGTCTGTTAGTATCAGTGATACTAGAATGTACTCTGTCATTGCAGCAGATTTTTCTAGCTAATATCTAGCTATATGTTTAATCCATTTAACATAAACCTTGTACAATGTAGTAGACTGATAAGATGTTATGTTGAATATGACGTAGTACCATATTATATTGACAGAACAGGTCTATAATCTAGTTTCCATCACACAGCATACTTTCTGTTAAACTTACATGTAAGGGTATTATCCTGAATATGACATATTATCATACTTTATAATAGCATAATAGACATACAATCTCGTATCTATCAGACAGCATACTTTCTGTTTAACTTACATGTAACGGATTATTATTCTTTTCTTTTTTTTGTTTTTTTTTGTGTTTTTTGTTTTTTTTTTTTGTTTTTTTTTTAGTTTAATGTATGACTACCTGTATTTCAGTCTGCAGACGCAGCCAGGTCCGGGGATTACGACACGGCTCAGACCAAAGCTAAGGTGTCACTGGGACTGTCCATCTCCGCCATCATTGTCGGTGTTCTTACAGTCACCATTATTCTCATCGTCTACTTCACCGTGGGCTTTTATACCACCACCACCGTCCGTTATTACGGATAGCAAGATCGCTCGGGTTGGCAGTCGGACGTGTGATGAGTTTATGACACCCAGTTGTATGTTTGCTGTAACACACATGGGCTGAACATCTAGACAAATTTTATGGACGTCATACAACTCTTGCCTTAACTGTAACACACAGTTGTATCTTTGCTGTAACACACAGTTGTATATTAATTTTTCTGTAACACATAATTGTATATTAATATTGCTGTAACACACAGTTGTATATTAATTTTGCTGTGACACACATGGGCTTAACATATCGACATCCTGGATTTTATCTGTGACAATTGGTTTATAAAGGTACGAGATTTGCTATCCGCGAGATATTTGAGCTATGCTTCACTATAATGTAACAACTGGATTTACATTATTTTTGTAGGTATTGTAACGTTGATATATATGAGAAAGTCTTTCACTTTTTCCAAATTAAATGCTCTTTGTGTTCATGGGGTAAATGGCTTTATTTTCATTTAACATTCTTAGAATTAAAAGGTCATATTTTGCTAACTTTCGTTCGTTCTGTGTCCACATTCTATCCTATTGTGCTGTAAGTCATTTACAGATTGTCATGTTTTGAGCAAGCAAATGTTGGCAGAAAAGTTGAAGCAGTTGAGTGAGGAAAGTTAATAATTGTGATAGGTGCCTTCATTGTTGTCTGTGTTTTCCTGCAGTTTGAAAAGTACCCCATGAGGGTGGCTTTAATCAAGGGGAATCTGTCCAAAGGAAAAATCTTTGAGCTTATCAAAGATTGTAGGAATCCTAATCTAACTGCATGTGAGCATTATGTCAGGTCGTTCTTGCATGGATCAAAAAACCGGAAATATCTTACCTTTTTAAATAACGGTACCGATATCTTGAATACAAATTCAGATACTTTTCTTAGTCAAAACAATTTGCCGTTAAGAACCGCAAATAAAGAGCTAATTTAGTGGTCATTGTAACATTTTTAGTTCTAATCCGTGAAAACAAAATGCATCCCCGCACGTTGTGTCACTCACTCAGAACATGTTTGACTGTAGATTTTATTCCAATATTAGTTTCCGTCAGATTTCATTGTCGGTGTGAAGGTTATTTTCACTTGTCTCTTCCTTCCTCTAACGATGTTCTAAAATCGACTGCATTTAAACACATAACTTCCTTAACCTGCCCTATTGAACACTCTTTTGGAAAATCCTTTCTCAACATCGCTCGTAGATCAACACCCTAAATTTTATGACATCCTGATCTGACATCCTATCAACACCATTATTTAACATTCAAATGACAAACTCTACGACATATCTACATATCTGATAAACTAAAAGGATTAGTGATTTATCGATTAGTTTTTAACGCCGTGCCCAAAACTGCAACAGCTGGATTCGAACACTCGATCGCTATGACGAAGAGACTAATGTTTGCAAGAAACCAGCTCTTTAACTAGTCCTACTGGGCCCAGTTGTAAGGTTGAGAACAACTGCTTCCTTAGAGCTTAACCGTATGGCAAATGACAATCTTACCCAAGGGACCCTTTATATCGTACAGGGTGAGAGAGACTAAATGGAAAGGTTGCAGTTTAGGATAAACTCCAGGAGCTCATGCATTCTAAAAGGCGGTCGCAAACTGCGACCGTCGCAATTTCCATGACATACAATGAAGAGATGCGTCGATCATCATGGGAAATATACTTGACACAGCGTTGAGACACCTTTGCAGAACGGCTCGAGCCTTGAGCGTATTGACAGTGAAAGCAACCATCACCAAATATTCTTGAACTCGAAATGATATTGAATCATGATATGATGACGACAATCTTGAAGTAGTCTAGGCAATGGAGGATGCAATTCAATGCATTAAAATCGGTATTTATACCGTTTACCAACAAACTTCTTCAAAGGCTAGTAGAAATATTTCTTGATGATACCGTTATTAATGAATCACCCAACCACAAACACCTGAGCTTATACGCAAGCAAATTGCAAATGGGATTCCCATATTAACTTTATTATCAAAGTTACATAAATAAGAATAGGGATACTTCGAAAGATTAAGTATCAAATTAGTGAGGGTGTATGTAACATATATTAGGCTAGCCTATATTAGAATATTCATGTGTAGTCTGGGATAACTGCTCTCAGGAACTGACCAATCGATTAGAAAAACTTCAACTCGTTGCTGCTCGAAATGTTATTTATTTATTTATTTATTTATTTATTTGATTGGTGTCTAACGCCGTATTAAAAAATATTTCACTTATACGACCAGCATTATGGTAGGAGGAAACGGTGCAGTATCCGAGGGAAGCCCACGACCATCCGCAGTTTGCTTCCAGACCTTCCCACCTACGACCGGAGAGGAAGCCAGCATGAGCTGGACTTGATCTCACAGCGACCGCATGCTCGAATTCTCACTGGTCTCTCGATTTATACAAATAAAGAATATTTCTATTGCGAAACTGGGCGGGGGGGAAACTGGCCTATAGATGGAAAATAGCTAGGTTAAAAACAATGTGCATGATCCACGAGGCAACGTTTCTGATTTCCTCATCGATATAATGCCGTCTTAGGTAGGAGATAGTAATCCATATAACATGAGGAACAGATCAAATTATACTATCCCGGCATGACGCCTAGAACTAACAAAAAACTCATTCTTACAAGCAACAATACGCGACTAGAACCAATTAAGCACTGAAGTTAGACAAAGCCCCTACGTTGAATATTTTCCAGTCACAATTACGAAAAATGAAATAAGTACCAGAGCTTTGTAAGGAGGGAACCAGACGATTAAACATCAATCTCACTAAACTAAGGCGTCGTTGTAGTCAAATAAATCTGTCCTGTTTCGGTTACACTTATTACATAGCCCCAGTTGTATCTGTGGTGCACTCTTTGAAGGTGCATATCATTTCTTCTTCATATGTCCGCACCAGGAACAGGAAACTGGGAGCTAAGCTCACACCTGAATGTCGAACTGGGAAGCGGGAAATGGGGGCTAACATCACTGACGTACTCTTTCGACAGCCAATGGCACTGTGGCCAGCGTATTTCCGCCAGGGTATTTCCAGCCATCGCGTGCGGCATGTCTTAAAGTCTGCATGTACTAATTTTCGTACCTTTAAGTGCAATATCAAGAGCAGTGTATTACACTAAATATTTGAAATTAGCTCCCGGTTCCTGCCTCAATATTCAAAGCTGAATATCGAACTGAGAACTGGGAGCTAACTTCGCTGAAATCGAAAGAGTAGGTTTTTGAAGACTTCTATATGTACAGTAAAGCTAAGGTGATAACGAAGCCAGGAAGTACGCCTATCAAGCTTGCTGGTAGGAAGATGGTTATGTCCCACTGGCCCCTGTTTGTTTTCACTGGCGGAAGTCATGGAGTGTTGGCAGGCTTTGAGTAAAAACAATCCTCTAGATATAAACAGTTCTAAACACCACCTGTTGTTTTCATTTAAATTTAAGAAGAAGGGCTTGGAGTACGCTGACCTGCGGTTGATTTATTTATACAGCTCAGCGTTTATAATCAAAACGTTAAAATCAGCGTTTATAATCAAAACACGTTTAGCAGGTTGACTTGATCTTATGCAATAAGACACATCGGTACCACACGGTACTGCTATGCTCACAAAGCTCGGCTTTTTAGTCGCCCGTCTTCCGATTTCCCCCCGTTCGCTTGCACGAATTGCCCGTCCAAAGGATAATTGAAAATGGATTCTAAATCGACGAAAAACGTTGAGCCACTTATGAATAAAACTGTACAAGGAAAGGTTAAGGGGTTATAAAGGGTTAAAATATCCTGTCGTATGGTGAAATTTATCAAAACAGAAGATTGGAGCGAAATAGTGAGCGATTACAAACAATAACTTGCAGATTGGGAACCAATTGCAAATATCAAGAAGACTTCGTTATCTTATCTTTTTGGACAGTTTTCTGTATATATTAGACCTCTTAAAGGTATACACTCAAAAAAGTAATCTGTTAAATTTAACAGACAGTGATGTTATTTGAGTGATGCTAGAATGTGTTCTGTTATTGCAGAAGATTATGCCGTTAAATATAACATACATATTCTATTAGTTCAATATAACCATTCTAATATTTATTTGATTGGTGTTTTTGGCCATACTCAAGAATATTTCACTTATACGACGGCGGCCACCATTATAGTGGAGGAAACCGGGCAGAACACATCGGAAACTCACGATCATTCGCAGGGTGCCGACATGCGCGGAACGAACTCATAGCGGTCTCATTAGAGGAAGACTACTGGGTCATTGCGCCGTGCTGACTTGCTAACCCCTCGGCCTCAGAAGCTCCCACCAATCGGATTAACTAACAGGTTATCATGTTGAATGTGACACAATATTATGTAGAACGTCCATCTCGAGGCCCAAAGTCTCTACAAATGGTGCTTGTTGCTGCCTCGATTGGCGCTCAGCACTCAGAGATTAGAGCAAGGAAACAGAATTGGTTGGCTTGGTGTCTGTATAATGTGACCGGGTGGGTGTCATGTCTGGTGTTTTCGGCATGGTAGTTCTGTGGCGGCAGAACTTTGGCGGCATGAATTCACCCTGCCACAAGAAGACACAGTATATGTACGTGCATATAATGACTCCTCGTCGTCACATGACTAAAAATTGCTAAGCATGATGTTAAACCCCAAGCATTCATTCATTCATTCATTCATTCACGATATTGTATTATAATAACAGAATACATTCTAACATCGCCCAGAGAACAGAATTTCTGTCAAATTCAACAGATTATTTCTTCAGTGTAAAAAGACCGCAACTCGCAAATCCGAAAATGAAACCTCTATAGGTTACACATGCGCAATTGGTCCAATTGAGTCCAAGATGTGCCTCCGAACTGAAGATTGAAGGGGCAATAACTAGGTAATACTGTTACACAGACATTATACGTTGTTGGTGCACTATAAATTTCTGTTGCGTTAGTTTGCACCCAGTTAAAATATATCACAATTTTGTCTGTTTTGGATAAAATTGAAAACTTTTTTTGCCAGTGTTACTTCCTAACCCCCTACAGGTCATCAACGTATCACTTCCAAAAACCACAGCTCAAAACATTTTGGTCATGCTAGGTTGATATTTTGATATGTTGTAGAGAAAAGTCAAGCTGCATATGGTGGTATGGTATTATACCACGCGAAGGTTAGGAGATGTATACTTTTGACGTTGCAGTTGACAAATTCACTACATAAATAATAAGGAAAATCAATGCGCTATTGTAACCTATATACGCCCTGCAAGCACATCCTAAAAATATAGGATGAGTGTATTTCATTGGATCTGAGAAGCTATCTCTGCGTGCCAGATCTGACCAAAAGCAAGATCCATATTCCTTACAGTGCTCCCTATACGCTCGATTCCCATACCGCCATCACTAGACAAGCCTGGCCTTTGGAGCCTTTGTAACGCACTATAGGCTTGTTACAGACTTAGCATCACTGATGATGTCTTCGCACGGAACTATTTACTCAGCATTCATCTACAAATTAAAACTGATTCAGGTGTTGGTTAGCATCATTTTGTGCACACCATAAAGATCATGCATGTGTATATATGTTGTATGATTTGAACCAAAGGTTGAGTTTTTGTGATTTGTGTCATCACTTCCTTCCTCATCACCGTGATCCCGATGATTGGCGTTGTTCAAGATGTTAGTACAAATTTGCTAGTTGTGGCAATGATGCAAAGTGAACGTCGAGAGCGGTGCATGCGCTGTAAGAAGTATGACTAAGATCGTGTGGATCTGAAAATGACCGTGTTAAATATTGGAAGCATTTGCGTGGACAGTTCGAAAAAATTTAACTGGTGTAAACTGACAAGAGGCCGTATGTTAAAGCAGTCCCCAGTTATCTGTGACGATTTGCCAACTATTACACTGTCGTAGCTGAATTGGTTTAACTGTCTAAACTGTTATACCGTCTAAATGACGACAGATAGAGTCGGTCGCAACTTAGTAATGCGGAAAAATACGTCAGTTGAGCGTATCCAAACAGCATAATAAACTGAATCACAGTTGCGAAAGCTCCAGTGTCTATGCCATATACAAGTTAATGCCTGGTGGTAACAAAAAAGAAAAAAAAACGAGTGAAGAAAAGGCGAGTTGTGCCAATAGTAATATCATACGGCTGTTTATGTGGGTCAGTTGTATGTCGAGCAGACTGCGACATCGTGCCCACTGACTAAACCAGAATAATATGACTAGTATACTTTTTTTCCATATGCAAGTAACTCTAAAAATACACCAAGGTTTCGGACACGCCTACCGCTAACCTCTCTGCGCTAGCTAGTTCATCAAGTGTTGTCAATCAAAATGCGTCCTCTACCAACGCTCGCTTAACATCACTGCCAACATGCACCAGATAAAATTTGCACAGAAATCTTATTTGGGCAGCACCATTGCCGGTGGGATCACCGCAGTGAAACAGGAAGTATTGTCATACAGAGACAAACAAAACTAGATGCTTCAGATAAAAGCTGAATGAAATTTTATACCTGAATGTTCATGATACAGGTCGGCAACAAAATCACTGGTGAGGCGAAGTCTAAACCCTGAGTGTCAGAATGGCCCGAACGCTATTTATACCGAAGGTATACGGTTGTCACTACAAACTCTTTGTTAAAAAGCTAATTTATGTGTTACTAATTGTGTTTTTTTTTGGGGGGGGGGGGACTTTTGGGTGTCCCCGCACCCCTTTTTTCCATGTGCAGTCCACGTACATGTACCATACCATTACCTCCCACGGTAACCTTTGTATTGCAGTTTACGCGTGCAAAACAGTTACCCACAAATTACAAGTCTACCCGGAGACAGGCTTTACAGCGTATTTTTTATTGATTGTATATATATACATGTACTTGTGTATTTTAAACTTAATATTAACCTGCAAAAGATACCACATCTTCCTCACAGAGACAAACATGGACATTAATTACTGTTAATGTTAAACATTTAAGCCAATGATGTCGTCGATGGCGTTAGAGGTTGACACCGGAGACTGGGTAACGAAGGGAACACGTTTAAGCAGGGAACTGTTTCTAGCCAACGGTTCAGCACTTGGGTGTACTGCTGTTGTTTTAGTAATACTCAATCACCTGGTTTGAAGACATGAATTTTGACACCAAACTTTGATCGCAATACACCTTCATTTTTATTTTGGCTGTTTTATCTCCAGATCGAGAACTGGTGTGGAAGTCAGGAGATTT
Organism: Liolophura sinensis; assembly: GCF_032854445.1. Classification (NCBI taxonomy): domain Eukaryota; kingdom Metazoa; phylum Mollusca; class Polyplacophora; order Chitonida; family Chitonidae; genus Liolophura; species Liolophura sinensis. The sequence continues at coordinate 44,303,832 of NC_088302.1, read as the reverse complement.
GATGGAGTTCACAGGTTCGGGGATTTTTTTGATTCGTGGACTGAAGAGAAGAGTAATGAGGTAGCTCCTGTTATAGAGTGAGGTGTGGCCCTTTGCGTTAGGTCATTAAGGTGTGATCTTCCTGTGCTTGAATCCTGTTACTTCAGCAATGTGGGCAAAATCACGTCCATTAAATGGAGGTCCATTGTCTGCTTTAAGTACATCTATTATTCCATGTGTCCAGTTTGGGAGTAAGGTGATTAGCTGATGTAGACTTCACCACTTCTATTATGGGGTATCTACGGCAATCATCAATGAGAAGAAACAAATAATCTCCGGAAAGTAATGGTCCACAGTACACTTACACAGCTCCATGGTTTGTAGGCATGTCCGTCATTTAGAGGGGCTCTGGTTTCTGTGAGGAGACATTTGCTTGGCACTGTAGACAACTGTTCACATTGTTTTCCACATCCTGATCAATTTTGGGATTACAGACCTCTTCTCGCAAAAGTCTCTTTACCTTGACTGCCTCTTGATGGCCTTCATGGGCTTATTGAAGCACTTGTTTCCTGAGGGATGGGGGTGCAATGAGCCTTGTTCCAGGTAATACTGTATCTGAAGGAGTAAGAGTCGCCCCATGTCTCAGTTGAGGGTCATTCTTATTCCATCTATCTGATTGAATGGCTTTCGTCAATTTTGTCATTTCTGGATTCGTTTTGTATGAACTCTGAATAGTCTGGATTTTAGAATGGTATGTTCACCTATGAAGTTCACATATTGGTGAGCAATGTCTCAATCATTTCATGAATTCGGCTGTTGAGTGTGTCTTGAGAGAAAATCGGGAGTATTATCTTCTCCCGGCTGGTACACAACTGAGAGTTCATAAGGTTGCAATCGTAATTACCATCTGACAATGCGTACTGGAGGTTGCGACTGTGGTTTGTTGAACACTGGATCGAATGGTTTGTGGTCTGTTATAACTGTAAACAAAACAAAAGATATAAATGGGAAATTTTCCACATGCCCAGACTACCGCAAGTGTAGCGATCGTACGTAATTAGCAATGTTGTTATAAGGGATATAACTCTTAGGTGTTACACAGGAGGGGATCTCCAACATGTGCGTTGACACTGTGCGAAACGATCGTTCTGATTGGCTGATCGGGAGGATGAGACTGGTTGTCCGACATCTTCCATTAAAAGTTCTATGCCACCTAAATAATTTGTCTCGTCTCGTCTGTGTTACAGTCCTACATTGCGCCAGACCATAGTAAGGGCAACATTTTGACGAGATTGCCAGGATAAGACGAACGTGTGCCAGTCAGCGGTAGTGCGGCAATGAGTTTTGTGGAGACCGAATTCAAGATTAAGGGTTTATTGTACCAGCAGGCCCCAGAAAAACTACTTGATACCATCAACAAGCTGAGAATTCCTGGGAAATTGGGAAAACTGAGTGGCTACGCGCTATCGAAAAGTATATAGCAGTATGCTCTGCAGATGATAAAGATGGACCACCACGTCCATCTGGGCGATCTGCGAGAGATTTCGTGATTACCTATGTTACTCTCCTGGATTTGAAGTTTTCAGCGACAACAGCCCATTGGCATATATCTTAACAAGTGCCAAACTGGACAGTACACGGCACAGATGGGTTGCCGAATTGTTGGACTTCGAATTCACAATAAGGTACAAACCAGGTAAAACAAACTGTGATGCTAATGGGCTTTCAAGGATACCTCTTGATATCAATGAAGCCAGGAAACAGCTCCCAGATGTAATCGCTCAGGATCCCTTGCAAGCTATCATTAGTGATGTAAATACTACAACCCGTCCGGACAATGTTCTAATCGCTTCTGTGTCTAGTGACGTAAACCTTGAGGCAGAGTTCAAGGTGACCGACTGTGCTGCACCTAGAACAGGTAGGCGCGCTTCATTCAATCAGGCGAAAGTACCCTTACAACTCCTAAAAGAATTCAGCAAGCTAAGCTTTGACGAAAATGCGGTGCTCGTGAGAAGGAACACGTTACCTGGAGAAACAGAACATACTCAGATTGTGCTTCCACAGAAGTGGCGAATACTTGTTATGAAAGAACTGCATGACAATATGGGAAAAATGGGCGCTGAACGAGTGATCTCACTGATACGAGAGCGCTTCTACTGGCCTAAGATGGCGGATGGGGTAGAACATTACGTCAACAGTGAGTGTGGGTGTCTCAAGGAAAAGGTGCCAAACAAAGATACTCGAGCACCTCTCCAAACAATTGTGACCAGCTCATCGTTCGAACTGGTGTGCATTGACTTTGTCCATCTGGAAAAAGCTAAGGGCGGGTAAGAGTACTTGTTAGTAGTTGTTGTCCACTTTACTCGCTTTGCGCAAGTGTACCCCACAAAGAATAAGGCTGGGAAAACTCCTGCTGAACGGAGTGACTTTATTCCCCGATTCGGATTTCCTGCACCTCTCCACCACGATCAGGGTGGGGAATTCCCGAACGAGTTGTTTTGTAACCTACAGAAACTTTGTGGCATGGTTAGCTCGAGAACCACCCCCTACCACCCACAAGGAAACGGGAAGGCAGAACGGTTTAATCGGACAATTTTAGGCATGTTGAAAACCTTGTCCTCCAGAGAGAAGCCTAACTGGAAAGAACACGTGAACAAACTTGTACACGTCTACAACTGTACGAAGAATGATTCTACAGGTTATTCGCCGTTTTTCCTATTGTTCGAACGATCTCCTCGTCTTCCTGTGTATATCTTGTTTGACATTCAGACACCGAAGAATGCCAAGACTCACAAACAGTACGTCCATGAGTGGGAAACAAATATGAGACAAACGTACAGATTGGCTTCTGAAACAGCAGCAAAATCAGCAGCCAAAGGCAAGAAAAACTACGACAGCAAAATGATGTCAAACATCCTTCAGCCAAATGACAGGGATCTTGTCCGAAATTTATCAGAACGAGGTAGACCTGGAAAACTGAGATCGTGGTGGGAAGGCAAGGTGCATGTCGTCCTCCTAAGCATTGACAGCCCTGTCTATCAAGTGAAAGCTGAGGATGGAAGTGGCAAAGTTCGGACATTGCACAGAAACCTACTCCTGCCTTGTGGTAATCTTCCATTGGAGCTGCCAAGACCTACTCGATCAAAGTCAAGAAGAATACCTCGGAAAGTGAAAGGAAAAGGACAGCGCAAGATTGTGGAACACCCCGGGACTGATTCGGACTCTACTGATCTTGACTGGCAAGAGTGGTTTGTAGAACACCCACAGAGTGCATTCAAGCTCAACCACTAGGCTGAATCTTTCATTCCGAGAAATGAAGTGACACAACACCAGAACACTCTCTACAGTGGATCGGACGCGGCCAGTGATAGTGTTCATTCCCGTTCGGTTTGTGACAATGGAGAAAATGAAACTGAGGGACGGAGACAACGATCCATGAGGACAATAATACCACCGTCCCGACTGACTTACGACACAATGGGAATGCCACTGAGTACAGATTGCCTTCTTGTTGGGGGACAGTAAATTGTGACGGCGTAACCGTGGCGTGGCCATGGCAGTTTTTTCCCCTGGGGATAGGTTCACCATTTCCGATGTTGTGGACCCCATTGCAACCAGTGTGTCAGTGAATTGAAGACTTGCTTGTTGGGACTGCGAACTGTGTTAGTTAAGTGTTGAATAACATTTCCTTTGTAGATTTTGCAGTTTAAGTTTTGAACTGACCCAGAACATTGGGATTGTTGAATTTTTAGCAGAAGTTATGATCAGTTACAGTTGATTCAGCTGTTGAGTGTTACAAGGTCACGAGACTTTAAAAGTGATCCACTGAAAAAGTTTCTGTTTTAAATAGAGTTTTAGAAAAGATTGGAAAACATGCAAGGTAATGTAATCTTCCCACATAAGGGTAGAAGTAGCATCACATGAATCTGTTGAGAATAGAAAGTTGACATGGATTTTGTTAGACTGGCCATCTAATAAAATTTTTCGTTGATTATGCCTAGGTTATTACCTCATCGGTGATGTAGCGATAGATTTGGTGGAATCAGGATGAGCCACGAACGTAACTAATGTCGGGACGATATTTATTTAAAGGGGGAGAGTGTAGCGATCGTACGTAATTAGCAATGTTGTTCAGGGACATAACTCTTAGGTGTTACACAGGAGAGGAATCCCCAACATGTGCGTTGACTCTGTGCGAAACGATCGTTCTGATTGGTTAATCGGGAGGATGAGACTGGTTGTCCGCCATCTTCCATTAAAAGTTCTATGCCACCTAAATAATTTGTCTCGTCTCGTCTATGTTACAGTCCTACATTGCGCCAGACCATAGGAAGGGTAACACAAGGGCATCTCTCTCAGTCCCGGGAGTACCGCCGTTCACTGATAAAGTTCTGCTGGCATATGACACGTTGCGTTGTTTCCCACTTGAGTCGAAGCTAAAATGCCACCAGGTCCAACAGGGTTTGCGTCTACGTAGATACGTGTTTCCAGTATTGGGTCAAAGTATAACACAACAGGGTCCGACGATAATGTGTCCTTAAGTTGCTGCATGAAGGCTGTTTGTTGTCGATCTGACCCTGACCATGCCAGTGTTGCGTAGTTGCGTAGTAGGAATAAACCGTAACATGTAGTTCGTCATGCGGAGAAAACTCTTGACAGCAGCTGGGGTCTCGGGTACTAGCATGTTCTGGATGTCATGAACTTTATGAACATCTCGAGAAACGCCATCTTTGGAGAATCTGAATTCGAAGAATGAGAGTGAAGATTTTTTGCATTCACATTTGTCCAAGTTTAGGGTAAGGTTCCGATCTCTTGGACGTTGCAGAGCCTTGCGTAGTGATGCATCATGGTCTTGATCATTCTTGCCAAACAAGAATCAAGAATCACGTGTTGGAATATTGCGGATGCAGAGGATAGTACAAACAAAAGGCCATTGTATCTGTAAAGACCTTCGTGAGTTGGAAATGTAGTTAAGTGACGTGAGTCTGGATGTAATTCAATCCGATGGTATCCTTGCTTCACTACCATGAAGGTCTGTCAGCAACCTGCGGTTGGTCGTGCGTTTCCCCCGGGCTCTGCCCGGTTTCCACCCACCATAATGCTGGCCGCCGTGGTATGAGGGAAATATTCTTGAGTACGGCGTAAAACACCAATCAAATAAATAAATAAATAAATTGTTTCAATGTCCATCCTGTGAATGCATTCATCACCGTATATATTTAAAGTGATGGAATCTAACAATCTGTGTCTACCAAGTGGCAAAACATGTTAGTGTTTTCTTTTGTCTTTAGGATTATATACGTCAACCGGCCGATATATTTCAAAAACGTACAGCATACACAATCATAATTTAAAAAATAACATAACACATTTTTAATTTTCACTGTGTTTCAGAATGGCTAAGAAGGTGTTGTATGCTCCGGGCGATATGCGCAAAGCACTTGAAGCGGTCGGTGCTGGGGCAAGTCAACGTCCAGTCTGCAGACAACACGGAGTATCCCGTGGCACTTTACAGGACAAGTTGGCAGGGCATGATCCCGAGGACAGGCACATTGGACCGGCCAAGTTTTGACAACAGATGAAGAACTCACACTGGAAAAATGGATTCTGCAGCTCGCAATGGCAGGGCTTCCTAGTAAAAAAATCACAATTAGCGAACTAAAACAATCGTCCTGGAGAAACGTGGTACTGAAAATTCCTTATCCAAAGATTGCTCCACGAACAGCGGAAACAATAAGAAAGGCTAGAGTCTGTGTAACAGAAGCCTCTATTCGAGTCTTGTTCAGACTTAGAACCCTTTTTTTCGAAACTAACCAGAAAATCGTTTGGATATACTGTTGTATGGCGATCGAATACTTAAAGGACAAGACAGTACCTGGCTAAAACATACTGCATTATTATTTTAACGAGATTTCACCGAAAAAAATGTAGAACAAAATGACAATACTGCACAAATGGCTAGTGTGAATCAAGGAGGCCATCTTGAGAATTTTTTCCAATCAAACACGTTGCTGTCAGATTGCGCGGCCTAAGCTGGTAACATCAACGACGGTAACATAATTGTGTCAGACAGCAGCATGTCGTCTCGGCCCAAACATCTCCCCAGTGGGTCTTTAACCTACTTAGACACGCTGTTCAAAATATACAAAGACATTTTTTGTCGTTTATATCAGCGTTTAGTCAGCATGCAGTAGCTAAATAACAAATATCAGAGTCAGTAATAAAATCATTAAAGATGCCAAAGGTTTATGGGAATAAGAAGACGACATTTCATCGGACAATGCTAAAAATTAATTAAATCTTATGATATATTTTTTTCTCTGAATTTATTAGTGAAGTGAAGTGAAGATTTTAAATTTTGCCCCTTGTATTTTTGCATAACAATGTTTTTTTCGGTTTTCTTTTATGAAACACAGTAAAATTTTTTGAACCGCCGTGATTAAGCCGGGGTTCTTTCTCTGACATCTGCGATAACTAGGTCAGCACAGCGGTCAGAATTACTGGTACCTGCACAACCCCTCCGGCCGCTACGACCTGAACCAGGAATTCCCCTGCTGTGCATCTGCGGGCTACTCGTAAAGTGTATAAATGATATAGTAGGCCTACTGTATGAACAGTTCAAGCAGTGTAAGAAATATCCTTCCAGTACATCCAATTTCCGAGAAAGCTATTTATCATTTGGTCCTTCGTCGCTGAAGTCCACAACTTAACTTGCCATAGGCTACTGCTTAGACTATTTTACGGGAAAAACCTTCGACGTTAAAGAGCTAGAGTAAACGTCACGTCACCTTGCTGTCAATAATGGTGACATGCTGAAGCTGTGACAAGACGAAGTTTTATTAAACTTTTACTGGGTTGGAAAAAAAAATTAATGCCGGTTTATTAACATACTTGGAATGGTCGTCACTTTAATGCCGATGAAACCAACTTCCAACTTTCGGGAGCTAATGGCTGGAAAAATGTGTACGAAATTGTCCCTGGGAAGGAAAAAGATACCCTCACAGTTCCTGGTACTTTTTACGCATCTGGGGAAGTTGTAAGGGGATGATTGTGTACCCATACAAAAGACCCCGAGGGACATCGTAGAGTCAGTATCCGGCAGTTGAGCACTTGGATTGTCAGACAACGGCTAGATGAAATCTGAGACATTGTTTCAATACGTTGACGATGTTCTCATCCCTGGATTGTGGGAGTCAAGTTTCCAGTTCTTTTTCTGGTTGATTGTCACAAAACTCACCTAAAGCACCATCTGAGTGAGTTTTGCTCCTCTCATGATAATCTGATCTGTATTCTATTCCCAACCGTTACACACATTATCCATCCAGCAGATGTTGCTGTATTTCGACTGGTAAAGGCACAGTGACGAAAGTGTGTCATGGACTGGCAGACGGAAGCATTGGGAAGTCTCTACCACGGAAGCATTTCGCTGCACTTCTCGAAAAAGCCATAGAAGGCGTGTCAAAAAGAGCGATGAGGAATTGGTTCAAGGCGTGTGGACTGTTTCCTGGTGCGGTTGATTGTTCTGGTGTGTAACAAGGGCATTATCGAACACAGGCAGCAGTCAAAATGAAAATCAAGCCGACACTGCATGGATTGAGCACTGCAGAATCGCTCTCAGCGTCAATGAAAAGTTGTTGGAAGCCGGGAATGAGCAAAATGTAGAATTCTTGCTTAACACGTTGTCAAAAACTAAGAGTCCCATTATCGGTGCTTCCCCGAACACACCTACCAACGAGCATAACAGCATCTCCCAGGGTTCGACAGTCGATGATATTCAGTCACAAAGCCCGATAATTGAAATAGGCCATGATGTCAACGCCACAGAAGGACTTGACATGGCCTCAATCTTCGAGTCAGTGACAGATCTGGATATAGCTACATGAATGGGCGCAGACATTGATACATTGGTGAAATCAAATGAACGATTGGGAAAGCCAATCAAGCAGTGCTGTACAGACTCCTGGGAACATCCCATCAACAGAAACTCCTGGAACGGATGTCCAAGAGCTACTGCGCGAGGTCTCAAGCACCTCGGATGTTCCTTCTGGAGATTCCACAGCATTCTTCAACGCCGTTGGTTCTTCAAAACATCGCATCCAATTCCTCTCCTGTGTTTGCCACACATCCGTTCTGGCTGGACACCACTAGCGTGCCTAAAGTCAATAAACCAATGAAGAAATTGCCTTACGCTGTGTTCTCTAGTGAATGGAAGATGTACATGGAACAAGAAAAGGAACGACAAGACGTGGAGGAGGCGAAAAACAAGCGCAAGTCAGAAAGAGAAGCACCTTTGGGCTAAGCTGAGTCAGCGCGATCACCTACTCAGAGCGTGATTCCAAGTTTTCCAAGGACCAAGAAACCACATAAAAACACCAGTATTGTGAGCCAAAGGTCAAAGAAGTCGAAAACAGGAGAAAGCGAAGATGCACCTTGTTTATTTTCCAGAGATCTCTTTAGTGATTCCAGATCAGGTGAACAGTGGATAAGGTGCGATAATTGCAAACTATGGGCAGATGAAAGTTGCTCTGAGCTGTTTACAGATGGAACGTTTGTCTGTGAGCTGTGTAAGGACACATAATGCTTATGTACCGTTGCTGATGTGTCTTTTCATATGCTCAAAACCAAAGATTGTTATAAATGTCCATCATTTCCAAATTGCATTGAAATGTACTCATTGCTAATTCATAAAGTTAAACTTGCAATCTCTGTTAAATGGTTTTCTTCGTTCAGTTTGATCTAATAACAAACGAAATGCACACATGGTTGCCTTATTTAATTCCGCAAAGGACACCTTGAGCCTCTAAGATCACGCTTTCCCACTTCTTTAAATTTTGCCTTTGATGAGAGTCAATGTGAGATTAAAATCTGGAATAGTCTTTATGAAGCTTCATATAACACAGTAACACCACCGGCTTTACGGAAACGCTTCAAGAACATTTGCTTCCGGTAAACCGAATATCCTATACTGCTCCTAAGACAGGGGATCCTTAATCTCAAGGCTTGTCGGGCCTTTGTGACGATAAGCGGCCTATGACGCTGGTGCATGTTGCCGTTTACGCAGTCTGACGACCTTGAAGATCATTTGTCTCTCATCGCTATGCACCAATATGGTGTTCATATCTATACGTTAAATGTTAAGAAAACTAGTGAGAAGCTTTCCAAAGGTCGATGGTTTGCCCAGGTACTCTAGGTTACTTCACCTACAAGAGTGACAACGATCGTATGAGTGAAATATTCTTGAGCACGCCTGAAGCAACAATCAGATAAATATATGTTCATTCATCTATTAGAGATGCTCATAACTTTTGGGTGGCCGCTGACTGTTTTGAAGTGTCGAATAGCTTTCGGGGGGAGGGGGGGGGGGGGGGGGAATGTGTACCGTTATAAAAATTTTAATGAAATATAAGGTTATTGAAAACACTATATAGGAAAAGTAAGAAACAATTTTGTAATTTTTGTACCCTTTTCTAACCGATGAGATGAGAATTAGACGTTGCATGTATGCTAACATACAGCGTCTTATACTCTGGGCAAAGAAACCGTTTTCCATTAGAAAAATTTACTTTCAATTTACATTCAACTAAGTCACGTGAAAGTGAATGCGCTGCTCAAATGATTTATGATGTTTGTTTAAGAGGTACTGAAAATGAAAAGCGTAGTGCAGATAAATTTAAAATTCTGCAGCGGCGGACACTTCTTGCCATTTTCCCCATTCAACATGGCAGTTTCACAAAAACCGGAAGTTTGGCGACCATATTTACCGTGTCTCACGAATACTATTTATTTATTCATTTGATTGGTGTTTTAAGCCGTACTCAAAGAATATTTCATTTATATGACGGTGGCCAGCACTATGGTGGGTGGAAACCGGGCACAGCCTGGAAGAAACCCACGACCATCTGCAGGTTGCTAGCGGACCTTCCCACGTACGGCCGGAGAGGGACTCACGAATAGGTTGGTTAAGTGAATTAAACTTAGCCTACACGATACTTGCAGCACGCACTACCAGAGTTAGGCCTATTAACAGAAGATTTCACGTGATCGATGGTAGAGATATGGTGACCGGCACCGATAGCACAGTTGGTGGAGCGTCCGCTTCGGGAGCGGTAGATCCAGGGTCAATCCTGGGTCGAGTAAGACCTTAAAAGAGCAAGTTGTATATCCCAGCATGAATGGGATAGTGCAACGACTGGTTGACCCGTATGAGCATAATGGGTCGGGCGGGGGGGTTACGTGACTTCGGTAATTCGTCTCATTGAAGTAGCACTCCTCGTTGCAGGACGGTGGAAATCCGTCCTGCAACAAGGAGGCACATGCACTCTAAGGATTCCTTCGTCGTCATATGACGGAAAAATTGTTGAGTGCGACGTTAAACCTCAAGCACGCACTCACTCACTAGGAAATATGGTGGCTCCAGCGGCCCCAGCGCTGGGAAATCAAGCCAGAATTGTCGCTTAGTGGTCTATTCCCTGCTACCGGATTTGTCCGACTAAACAAAAAAACCTACAACCTTACTGGTTTTGGGTTTTGTTTAGCCAAGTGAAAGAATGTTTGCCGATCTATACACCAATGTAAAGTTTATGGTGTCAGCTTTTGGACGAACGCCATTTGGTTGAGATTATGTTTGCTCATACGGTTTATTAAGGACGAAGATGTTCCTATAAGACAACAAAACACACACTGTAAATCTAATACATAGGGCAACATAGTTCCTGGTTGTCACTATAGGGGGTAATCCACACAGCCGGTTATAATAATACTCCAGTCCGCAAACAGGGCATAAATCTTGATGACCAGCTAACCTAGTAAACATAACTGCGTCGGCACTCCCAGCACTGAACGCTATATACAGGAATAATGAATGGATCCAATACATCCGATGTCGTGCAATCCCTTCTCGTGACAAGGTTACTTTGAGATCCATTCCCGGTGAAATTGGAACGTCATGACGTCAAAGACAAATTGAACATTTGTTATCAATGTGTGGAGTATCCCGTTGACCTATTTGCAACACTATTACCCATGATTGGTCAATTGCGTGCCTTTCAGTTCGGAAAGGTCTATTAAGTGATTAGTCCCTCATATATAACCTGAAGTTACTACATAACCTGCTTTTGAAGAATTTTACACCATTTTAGTTCAGCCACAAAATATATGCTTTAAATTAGGCACAAAAAAGCATCCTCACTCAGTTCAGCAACAAAATATACTATTACAAATCAAATAATAACAAAATATTTAAGTAGACATAAATGACGACTTTATTACACAAATCACATTGACAAGGCATAGACAAATTATTTAATGGGCTTCATTATCCACAGGCCATCGTTCAAGTAATGTAAATTCTCTATCCCTACGCCTTTATTTTTCTCCAAGCTGAAAATACATAAATAATTTTTATTTATAGGTGTTAAGTCAGAAGTAATGTGAATTTAATGCATAAAAGATCAGTAACTTTATCAATTAGGATAATCACATAAACAGTAATAATAATTCCATTAAAAGATAAAATTTAAACCTGCATGGTGAAACATTTTGGCATCAACCTCAAGATATAGTCTGTATACTGTCAGTATACACCCTATGCAGCATTACAAGACTTGAGGGCAAAGTATTTTTCCTGATTAAACCACTGTGTATTGGTTTTAAGAGGTTCAATGGCACCTGCTCAAATGTATCATGTTAACAGCTTTGAACTAACAATGTAAGTGGTTTAGGATTTCAGGTAGCACAGCAAATAACAAAGATACTCACATTTCAGACGTGGATAACTTTGTCAGTCCAATAGCCAAAGCATGCTGTTTGCCTTCTGCCATTATAGCCTGCAAGGATACCATGCAACTGGCTATTATACCCCTGGCTACAAACACAGTTATTGATAGCTGGCTATCTAAAAGTTAACAAAAGGCATACCCTGCCAAAAGACCCTAAATCAAACTTGGCCTGGGAAAAACAATACGGATCTTTCAGATATCATGTTCAAAAGCATGTAACAAAATATATTTAACTTAAAGGGATACAGTTTTGTCCCTGATTACCTGGCGTGAGATAGAAGGGCAAGTCCAGGCTTCTTCTGGAGACTTAAAATGCACCTGTCATATCAGTTGTAAGTTAGTGGTCCTGGTCACAAGTGAGTGAGTGAGTGAGTGCTTGGGGTTTTAGGTCATAATTTTTCAGTCATATGATGAAGAAGGAGTCCTTCGAATGCAAGTTATGTGCCTCCTTGTTGCAGGACAGATTTCCACAGCTCTTTTATCTAGTGCTGCTTCACTGAGACGCCTTACCGAAGGCAAGTAAGCAGCCCCGCACAAGCCTTTATACTGATACATGTCAACCAGTCGTTGCACTATCCGCTTCATGCTTAACACCAAGTGAGGAAGTTACAACTTCCTCTATTAAGGTCTCAAGTTGGCCAGAAGTGTTAAAAATATAGACTGTTGGAAATGTTACCAATGTGTGGAACATCCGGTTCCATGGGTGTTATGACAGACGAACAGATTTATTTTTTTGGATTTATTTAGTTGGTGTTTTGTGCTGTACTCAAGAATGTTTCACTCATACCACTGAGGCTAGCATTATGGTGGGGCGAAACCGGGCTGATCTCGCGGAAACCCACGACTATCCACATGTCGCTGACAGACCTTACCACGAGCGGTCAGAGAGGAAGCAGACTAATAGAATGTCAAACACTATGACAAAGAACCAGGTCAAAGGCAGGCGCAGTTCTTACCAAATGATATATCCCTTTGATTGCTATGGACCAATGATCTGGGATAACATAGCCCAAGATAAGCAAAACAGCTACAGACAAAGTTCTAATTCCAAAATACAATTAATAATAACAAAAGCACAATAACCTCCATTAGTCTTTACCATTTGAATCATGAATACTTTCATCTGAAACATAAATCCTGATTTTTGAAACATAAATTCGGGCTTTCATCCTCACATCTGAACCATCAATCTTTACTTTACAACCATCAATCATCACATTCAAACCATCAATCCATCGTTCTTTGTGAACGATATTATTGGTTGCATATGACTGTTACTGCTACAACAGTAATAAAACACACACAGACATTAATACATGGGAATTGTCTTCAAGAGTTATCTACCTTTACACCGTGAGGCTGTATTCATTTTTTTCTAGTTATAGTATGTATTTATTATCAATATATTGGTTTAATGGGTCAGTTGTTTGGTTGTATTGATTTGGTTGGTTCACTGGTTTGTTTAGTTTGTGGGGTCTACTGCATGCATTTATTGCAGTATTTTCTGACATATTCCTGGTTATCTTAGTTGGTTTAAGCCTGACTGAACTGGATTTGGCCTGTGATTGTAAATGTTTAACTGATTATGTGTGATGAAAATAAACAATAACAAGAGACAATAATGAGTCATGGTCTAAGAAAAACACAGCGCCATCTGGTGTCTATAAAGGGATCCTGTCTCAGTGGTACACTAAGCTATCTTTCCTTAAAACATACATGAATGCGAATACAATTATTATGGTTTTATCCCAAAAAATTGTTTCTGAGCTTCCATTTTTGATGCATACTTTATACCTCGTAATAAACCAACTATTTTATGCATAGTTTCTGTCAATGACATCATCAATGAGCTTACTGTGAACATGGGACCATCTTGGGTGGGACTGGATTCCCATTTTTGTAAAAATAATGATTTTAACTTTGATTTTATTTCATTTTATCACTGCCATGTTAAAAAATAGGAAAGAAGCCCTACTGTGCCATGAATTGGCGACATCATTTAGTCTGGGAATGACGTAATTTGAAAACTGCGTATTGTTTCTCATTCTAACAATTATATTTCAAGTTTCAAAAGTGAGATGCCCTTTACCACAACACTCTCCTTCTCCAGATCCTTGGTCATCTTAGCCCCAGGGGAGGTAAGTCCAGGACACATGATGTTTGCTCCACTCAGGACGAACCTGATCGCTCCCTTATCCACCTGCATCCATGGCAGGATAAATGGAACTGTAAATGCAAATTTAACCTGCTCATTTACTTGGGCCTGACTGTTTGAAAATGTCTTAAGATTTAACATAACAGCAGATAAAATATAGGATATAATGCAAAAAAAGAACAATCAAAGGAAATTCATGTATAGGTCATTTCAACAAAAAATAGGAAAACACAGAATGGAGCTAGAAACATAAGACACATAGGTGAAATCCATACTGATAAGGAAAATGTTATACAGTATATTGAACTTGTCTTATTTAACAGTACGTTCAATATCAGTACATCTGCACCACAGTTATTGATAATAACATACATTTGTGTAGGAGTTTGAGGCTGGGAACGTAGGGGCCTTCTCTGCCCTTGAAGAACAAGACTTGGCCATTAGAGCCGGCTAACAGCTCTATGTGTTCATGGCTGCAAAACAAGAAACAAACAGAAACAATGAATACAAGTGTGTTGACTTAACCTTGATTTAAGATCAGTGAAATACATAGACTAAAACATGGCTCAAACAATTTACATAGGACTATTGATTTATATTATGATAAGCAAAGGGGCAAGTTGAAAAGCAGTTGAAAAGTATTGTACCTCTTAAAAGTTAAGAGGTACAATAATTTATATATTTGTTTGATTAATGTTTCAAGCTGTCTTCAAGACTGACATGAAGGAGATTAGTTTACCGGTAAGTGAAGAAAACCTGAGTTCCTGGATTAAACCACTGGCCCTTGGCAAGTAACTGACATACTTTCCCCTATGAGTTGCACAGACTGTTGGGAAATTGAAATCGTATATCATATTAGCAAGAGGAGAATGACTCCAAAGTGCTTCACATATGACCAGTTAAACAAACCACACAAGCGCTGTCAGTCACTTACTTCCACCCAAGCCAAAGAGGAGGTCATTCCCGGCCTCATGTGCAAATAGAGCCAACTCTTCCTATAACAAGGCAAATGTTATAAAAACTTTCTCATGTGCAACATGCAGACTTGCATACCATGTTGGTGGATGACAAGAAGTCTTCAATAAAATCAAGACTGATATTTAATTAGCCCACCTAAAAATAAGGAGACTGTGGAATTGTCCAGTGGGGGGAATGTTTTGGCAGGAGAGAGACAGGGCCTACAAGGGAAATTGTATGGGGGAGGAATATATCTGGACGTTATGAAGAAGGAGGTGGTAATGCACCTGAGAGTGATGTTTAGGAAGGTCAATGTAATGTACACTCCTACTGTATGTGTACATGCATGTAGATGATATCATTACCATTTAACAATTTTCAGAGTCTCCTTTTTGGGTAAAATCTGATCTATGAAGTTTTCAGCTTCTGGGTAGTCCTGTAGAATGCTGGCTCTTACTCCTCTCTGAACAGATGACTTTGCATTGTTCACACCTGACACCATGTCCTTGCCTTCAAATCTTATAAAAAGAAAGGATAAAACCATAATAAATCATGTCAGCATACGTCTACCTGCATGAAACAACTAAACTACGATACACTGAGCATCAAACCAAATTTGTACACAATGATGCATGTATATATATATATATATATATATATATATATATATATATATATATATATATATTTGAGAGGGTAGTCAATGACTAAACTATCACATTAAATTTAAATAAAATAAACATTGCCCTCAGGCGATTTCATTAGTTGTGCAATAGACAGTACATCTTGTATTACCTAGAGCTGTACTAAAACAAGTCATTGTTCTTTTTTCACTGTAATGTTCACTGAGATTAGTTTAACTGTTGACTTTCTGGGATCTAATAATAACAAACAGGCCTGTGTGTCTGATAAAAGGGAATAAAAAAAGCAAACAGTGATTTCATTTGGATTCTGATCAAACACAAGTCCTAGAGCCATACATTCTAGCATAAAAATGTTAGAAGGTGCTGACATCACCTGTGAACTGCTGTAAAGTGTGTCACCCAGTACCCAATAGAATGAAAATGAAATGAATGGTATTTTGCCACAGATACTGTGAACAATGAGTACTGAAGTAAAAATGCCCAATGTGTTAATGGAACCGGCTAAAAACAAAGTATAAACCCTGAAGCAATGTCATATAAATGACAGAGACCTGTGACAGAAACTAGAATAATAAACGTCTTAATTAGGCAAATTGTACATCTCACATTCAATTTTACCCAATGAAAAATCACTAACAGCACGTGACCGTGGGTTTAGAAAAGACATCAGAATGCACGTGGAAATCAACACGTAAATATAACCCCAGTCCTTACAACTCCCCAGTACTGTTGACAATAGACTTCAACGTTTAATTTAATTGAACAACTCAGTGGGATACAGCACAGGCCTACTACTATCCACTTTCCCAACCAGCACCCCCCCCCCCCCCCACCCACCCCCTTCCTTCCCATCACAAGCAACACACCACAGTATCAGTCACCACTCTACAGTCACAACTGTTACCAGTCACAGTAGCCAGAACAACAACAACATAACAATAACCCTGTGCCCAATCATCCTTTTTCTCCTCAACTCACTTCTTGAACATTTTGGCTTGGTGCTCTTCTTTTCACTTGTTAACCCTGTTGTGCTGCTGTGCCCATGTGAGTTTTGCTAAGTATATCTGAGTTAAACAACAAGAACAGTTCTGTCGGTCTACTTCATAAATACATGTGCACGGAAGACCCCATCTTGTTAAACGCTGTTCATTTGCTAGAGGGGAGGCAACTCTTGAAAACGCGAGCTTGGCTTCACTGGCCTATTCTGAATGGAAACATTTCACACATGAAATCATTATGTGACAAATATAATCTTCCACCAGATTATGACAGGTACAAACTATGGAAACTAATATTTAAATCGTGTACAAGAGTAATAAGTAACCACATTCTATGTATATGGTTACATATTCTATGTAAGAAACCACAATTTAAAGACAATCCTCTAAGACACTCCATCTACATGCCTGTATGTACATAATTCCTCATTGTACATGATGCATTTGGGGCATACTAGAGGTTATAACTACACTGGTGCTACTCTCAAGTCTGTTTTAAATTTTTACTCAAGACTGTATTTCTAGACGATCTACAACCAAATCTACTGATGTTTATAACATAAATACCAAAAATGTATGGCTGTTAACCTTTTCGCTGTGTCTTAATCGGGTAACAAGACTAAAATCCTTCAATATAAATTCCTGCTAGATTATAGATTATAGGGTCTACCGGTACACTTCATCCCCGCTGCAAGTAACACTTTTCTACACAGACTCTGTGCTGTTCCATCTTCTAGCTGTTCAATGTGTGGTCACTTAGATACATTATTACACAATTGGTAACCTGTTGGCCAAAGAGAAGAATTGGGGCATTGTTTTCAAACTAGTTTTCAGGTGTTTTAAACCTCTTTGTATCCCACTGATATCTTATATGGTTACTTCAAAACGACTTTTCGAAGACTGATTTGAAAATGTTACTTTATGCCAAGTACTTCAAATCCTTCCCTCTTGTTACAGATCCTTCCTTCAACTTCAGTGTATGCAAAATAAGAAAGCTCACCAGCAAGCATTTTGATGATGAATTTATTACAAATCTGCATTCGCCAATTATATAGTTTTATACAATTGTATACAGTCGCAAAATTAAAATCTAAATAATAACAATAATAAAGGTTTGAAATATAGGTTTATATCATTTAGGCATATCAGAATAGCTTTGTGGCTAACTTTAGGTTTGTACAGTTATAAATGTCATTATTCATATAGAGTGCCGGTGTCTGTTGTACGCTGTCTGTCTTAATTACTCCTTTTGAATTGCTATTTTACTATATTTTACTATACATGTATGTATGTATGGTTTGTATAAACGGAAAGCAGTTATATTCGTATGTACATTCATTACATGCAACAGTCCTTCTCACTGCTCAAACCAGAACCGTGTGTATGTCCCATAATTTCAATGTCAAAACATTATATAATGACATCCTGTAATCCAGACCACGTAGGCATTCAGATTGTATTTATTTATTTATTTATTTGATTGGTGTTTTACGCCGTACTCAAGAATATTTCACTTATATGACGGCGGCCAGCATTATGGTGGGAGGAAACAGGGCAGAGCCCGGGGGAAACACACGACGATCCGCAGGTTACTGGCTGACCTTCCTACGCATTCAGATTGTAAGCGTTAGGCCTAAAGTAAAACAGTGGTCATGAACGAAATGAATGCCATGTGAGGAATAAATGCCCATTCTGTATATCCATGGAACATGTATTCAGAATACCCTGTAAGCCTCTCTCGTGTGAACCGATTCACAGTACCGAGCACAATCTTATAACTTACTCTGATAAATTACAGTTTTGGAATTTATTCAAACAGTGATTGGCGCAATGCCTATAGACGTCAAGTTATTGCTTTCCAAGAGACAGAAGCTTGCAAAACTTATAAATAAATATACACTCAGAGAAAAACTTGGGTCGGTTGACTCAAAAATCTGATTAATTCAATGGAGGTAATTAGTTGAGTCATGGCCAATTCCTGTGAATTTTCCGACCAACCAAATGAGTCAAAGTATAACCAGATGAGTCTCTTGACTCAGTTCAGCAGCTGATATGGCTCAGTTTTCTGAATCGAATTACTCAGATTTTTTGGTCAGTGGACCCAAACTTTTCTCTCACTGTATAACTAAATAAATAATAAATAAATGAATAAATACATGAATAAACCAACTGAACCCAAATAACTCACTGTCATCGAATAAGTGAAAATTTCTTGAAAATGGCGTATATCAACTAGAATAAATATAAGCCATTTTTTCTTCAGAACACAATTAACCACCAGTCATATTATTTATTTGAGTGAATCGCGATTTCAGCCACAATCAAGAAAAGTTCAGGTTATATGGGTTGAGAAACACAGAAAAAACTAGATGCCTCGCTAATTAAATAGGCTACTTGGCAAACCTCTTGACTATGAAAGGCAACAACCAAACCATCGATAGCTGAAGTTACACAAGCCTTTCGTTTCACTGATTAGGGTTCGAGCGACTGTGACTAACCATTCGACCCCGCGAGTGCTAGATTTAAATTTATTTACTTTTATTTATTTGATTGGGGTTCACGCCGTGCTGAAGAATATTTCACTTTACGACAGTGACATATTGAACTGACAGCGACAGCATTGGTGTGAGGTTCCTGGGTCATTGCGCCAAGGCGCTAGATCTCACTTATCAGAGGTCGAGTGGATGTGGCTATATAACCAGACCAAGCAGCGAGAGGCGGATTTCAGCGTGCGATGTCACTGAGGCGTCCAGTAATGTGGACTATATATACCGTATAACCAGTCGAAACATTACGGATTCGAACAACCATTGAATATTAGCTTAAATTGTGACCGGGTGCGTGTTTCATGTCGACATAGACTGGGCAACTGAATTATCTTATGTGCAAATTGTCTGCTTTGACTGGTTGACAGGTCGTGAGTGGTGTATTTGACTGGTTGAGCGGTCGCGGGTGGTGCGTTAAACTGGTTGAGAGGTCGCGGATGGTGCCTTTGACTGACTGTGGGATGTCGTGGGTGTCTTTCAATATATGGATTGCCCAATGTAGCGCCCTGGACTGGCTGAGAGTGGTGGTGTGGGGCGTCTTTCACTGTATAGGTTGTCCTGTGTAGCGCCCTGGACCGGCTGAGTGGTCGTGTGTGGCGTCGTCCATATGGTTTGTCTTGTGTGGGGTTTTTGGTCGTGTGTGGCTAATTTTACAAAATGAGTTTTCTTCTGTGATGTCGTACATTAGTCGAGTGGACGTACGTGGTGTGCTTGACGTGAATCATTTATTACCAGTACTGAAATACCACGAGACGCCTCTTGCGACTGAGGCCGAACAGTCAACAGTTTTCAATGTTGTTGGAAACAAGCAAGGAATGTCCTAGACGAATGAAAGAAGTCGGTATCCAAACCGTGCACCATAAGAAAACTGTGGCCGAGGTGGCTATCGTGGCAGTGCGGCGCAATGACCCAGGAGCCTCACACCATTGACGGCGCAGTGAGTTCAAGTCAAGCTCATGCTGGCTTCCGACCGTACGTGGAAAGATCTGACAGTAGCCTGCTATGCCCAGTTTCTTCCCACCATAATTCTGGCCACTGTCGTATAAGTGAAATATTCTTGAGTGGAACGTAAAACATCAATCAAATATATAAATTAAATATAAGTAAACTAAATGGTACACGAGTAACAGTTTACCGGTTACATTACACGACGAAAAGGAACTAAGACAAATTCTGCAGCGTAGGAAGAGAGGTAAAACATTTTATTTAGAACGTATGGCATATGGTCCACTTTACCAATCTCGATTTACACACAATATATCATTTACTTATCTTCATGGGATCTTATCTTAATCATCTCCTGAGATGTGCTCTGACTAATATCACTTATAACTGCGTATGACTAGAACTGAATGGGAAGTACACAATTTATACACATGTCTAAACACTTCGTGTAAACAGCAAGAGCAAGTCATGGTTGAACGATTCCAATATATACCCGCGTAGATATTTTGTTCAAAGAAAGAAAAAGGGTGCAAAATTGCCAATACTGTCTGCGGTATCTCCAAGCAACGTTTATTCAATGACTTATTCGCTGTAAAACTTCGACTCTCAATGAAGGCAAGGCAATATTTTTATCTGAGGTAAACTTCAGGAATGACAAGTATCCAACATTACTATATAATGTTGATAATATATATATATATATATATATATATATATATATATATATATATATATATATATATATATATATATATATATATATATATTCTCGCCTATTTCCTTAAGAGTATATATGTATATATAGATGAATCACGTCTAGTCTACATCGTTAATTAGATAAACAGTACTGTGCCAACTGATCTGGAAGCGATATGCATGTAATCCGTTTTCCTTTTTGTTATCAGTCAAATGCTTGGAAAATGGCAGACAAGCTTGAATGTAAATTTCAAAATGTACCCCAACTACACAGATTCATTTACACGTCCTGCAAAACGCCTCCACAGTTTGGTGGGTTTTATCATGATACGTCGTGAACAACGTAATTGTATTCAACATTATTAATAATCATATTTTCGATAAACATCCGGCAACTGGAACTGGAATATCACCTCCCTTTGTTTCGTTATATGACATCTATTGTAACACACTCTCCACTACACAATCCGTGGTGTTATACATAGGCAAAAAAAATCTTCACTAATCTCAAGTTAGTCTGCCATCAAGAATAATGACTGTTACAACAATAAATACTGTTCGAAGGAAATTTCTCCTGTTTCACAAATAGCATTGAGACCCACACGTTTTCGCAAGGCCATATATTATTTGATCCATGTATAGGCTTCACATAAACAACTAATTATTATAAATAATTAGGAGTTACAGCAACTGAATGTTTGTTATATACTGTAACAAAATGGACAACAGGCGTCTTTGAAGAAATGACTTGGCGACGGGGAGGAAAAGTAGGAGGAGACACCATCAGGTACGTCATATGAACCATTGGGTGAAGACATTCTACTCACGATAACTATCGTAGCGTGTGGAGTGTATTCGGTTGTTGTATCAATATTTGGCGTATCTGGATTGTCGCTCGTGTTTAATGCAGTTCGCTCTCAAAATAAATACACACACAATATAGTGCTAACTAACCATATGCTGATGATGATGATGATTCAACAAAGGCTAACAGGATACCATAGTCTGGTAAAAGCGGGAGAGCAGTAAAGAAGCACTATACAATACTAATTTAGACAATATTAATCTTTAATAATATGATGCTATATACACACGTGGTTGATGATTCCTCACGCCAAACGGAAATGTAGAATTGACGAGAAAGTGACAACTACGAATGATGTCATAATAAATACAATTAGACAAACCCAGCAAAATCAAACTTGCTCTGGGTCTACCCTTATGACTACTTTCATAAACTATACGGTGTACTGTTATATAATAAAAGGGACTCCTGAGATCTACCACGTATTTTGGATAACAATACCCATGCAGTTGTGAGTAACATCATGTTCAAAGAGTCGTTAGCGATTCCCATTATGTACAATTGCGGTGGCGTTAGCAGAGTGTCCCTAGCGTAAGTTTGTCGGTGGAACCTCACTTGATCAATGTCGGGTTTGTGCTTTCCAGATCACTTTCACAGCACTTCGTAGATCCATTCTTGGAAGTAATATATAAACGCCTAAGGCTACGTGATTTTCCAAAAAATTCAATAAAATACTGACGTACTTAATCTAATTGGTTATAACGCGCTCTTTCACTATTGAGTCACCACAACACAATGTTTAAAATGTCTCCGGACATTTTCCTCTATACGGGCAGTTACATGACAGCGAGCTCTGGTGGTGATTTAATGAGGCACCGGTTTGATGAGAACCAGCATGTTTTTAGCCTCCTCAGAATCAGCGATGGTCAACTGCATTGTGAGGCTGTTCGTTCGTCCACAGATACATGTAGGGGCTCTCTCCACCTGCACGACCTTGTCTTCCTCATTAAACACCACCAAACTGGCTTGGATCCTCGCCTCGCTGTTCACCATGGCGGATTCATGACAGTACATCTGAACCGTCCACACGCCCGTGTCACCTGACTTGCGGTAAGTTATCTTCCATTCGCCTTCTTTGGCTGTAGAAGGAACAGGTCCTACACCGGTTTTCACGTCAACCTGAATGCCGAAGCGTAAAGTGTTTTGTATTCGGACCTGATCGACAGCCAAGTCTAGGTAATCTCGGGGTAAGAAGAATTTCTGGTTAAAGGAAATCCCCAGTTCAGTCTGAGCAGGGCACAGAGACCGGAACCTGTATGCCTGTCCAACCAAGTCCATGAGTATCCCATTACTGTCGTCTCTATGCGCCAATTCGCAGTTCTCCACCTCGCGCAATTCTACCACCTTCATCTGAGGAAAGCGAATAAGCGGAAGAAGTCGGGAGGACGCCTCGGTTAAATGCAGAACATGGCTTTCATCCAGTAACCACTGACTCAGCGCAAGAAAAAGTCCAAACTCGCTTTGGGTCACGAGCTCAGAGCTTTCCAAAATGTCGCATACGAAGTCTATGTCCATGTTTATCCACTGAGGTGATTTCAAAATCACATCAGTGTTCCAGGCTATGGTCTTGGTACACTGGTGTATAAGGTTCTCCAGATGAAGCGCTTTGGCCCAAGGGTACCAGTTCAAGGCATTCCGCACTTTGGGAGACTTTGTGTGCTCCACCATGTAAGATGTACAGAGGACTTTGAGAGAAGCCACATTGTACTTGTCCGCTAGACAAAGTATCCCGATGGCGGAATCGGCACTTATTGATATCTCCGCCGTGTACAAGTAACGAAGGAAGCGATCAAACACACTTTGACACTCGGCTGTTTCACTCAGTTCGATTTCTTCGCGGACATTTTGAGACCAGGGTTTCTCGTACAACATTGTCCGGAAGACATCGCTGGACTTCGCGAGAACGAACTTGTGTCCATGAAAACGGGCTTCTCCAACCTTGAGGACGACGTCACTTAGAGCTTCTTGGTTATAAAACTGGGACACGGTCAAGATGAAATTTCCTTGGTCCTTCAACACGTGGTCCAGGTTATCTGGCGTTGTCGGAGACTCCATCACCTGGGCAGACAAAACAACAGGCTGTTGGTGACAACATATACATATAAAGAACGGTAAGCAATTGCAAAACAATATTGATGGGTCAGTCTGTTGGCTCCAGCTTTTTATCCAAACGTACTTGAGATACTTAAGATACTAAAAATAAAATTAAGAAGATGAAAAACTACTACTTCCTTAACAGTTATTACTAGTTTTTAGTAATAACATTTACAAGAACTTAGTGAATAAAAGCCTTGTCCAATTACTGGCAAAATACTCTCATGCAAGCACTTGTATCACAGACCTGCCTATTATCCTAACGATCTGATTCGTCGGCAATACATGCACTGTTATACAAGCACTTGTATCGCTAAAAGTGTACCTATGTGTTTACAATCACTTATATATAATCAATATATATGTTCTCCTATACCAGTACATGTAACCAAAACCTCAACAGTGTATATATACTTGACCCTGAAATACTAGTAATCAAAGACCTAATCTGGAGGCAATATATATACTCATGTAAGTACTTCTAACCGAAGAGCCGATTCCGCAATATGCATGTACATCAAGATTATGCTGTTGCAACCCATCTTGTATTATCAAATAATATATGTTATAAAAAGTATGAACAGAATTATTACCTCTTCTGAGAAGCATTCTGCGACTTACAGTTAAAGTTAACACTATAGACAGAGGAAGTAAAAAGCGTACATGGAATAAACTTACACACTTACTTCATGTATGTAGATTTACGTCCGCGAAATTTTGTATCGTCAGATGATTATATATATATATATATATATATATATATATATATATATATATATATATATATATATATATAAATTAATCAGCCTTCCATAAGTTTTACTGCATCCTTCCCAAAAAATTATTAAGTCATTAGAATTTTCGCAATGGTTTATATAAGTTACTGTTTTCCGAAGACTGACGTATGCCAGGACACCTGGATAACACAGAATGACGTAGACAGCACGTTCTGTCACTGTTAGTGGAGCTACTACATCGATCCACGAATAATTAACCGCCTGACATATAGTCATATATACACAAAGAGCATGCTTGGTCGCTCCCACACAAAGCCTAAAGTATACAACCATATTGATCAAACTCTCCAACGCGTTATATACTTACAAGTCTGTATATAAACAATGCGTGGTGGTCATCCTACGGTCAGACGTACACAAATAAACAAACCTAAGAGCAAAAGCCAAAACACTCTCTACATACGATGCATGACGAAAAAAAAAAACAAACAAAAAAAACATGACCCCTGAAACCATGCTACATGTAATCCGATATTAATGGTATTAAAATGATTAAGGATGAAATGTAAATTATGTACATACATGGCTGAAATCTACTTATAATAAATAGCCCAATCCTTTGGAGAGCTAAAAAATAATAAGTATTTGCTGTGATTAATAGAACAGTTATATTAGTCCCACGTATTTGTGACCCAGAACCACTATGTGAGATAGGAAAGCGAATAGGAAACGGTTAGCGCTCTGCTTTCACGTATCGAATACGCCTGGGCGACCTACTAACGCCGAAGACAAAGATGTGCTTTTGTAGCATACCTTACGAATGTTGCCCACGTTTTCCAGAGCTACCTGCTCCATAAGGTTACCTTCCTCCCCGTCCATAACAAATACAGCTGATTCTAATTCTTCACTGTTCGCCATTGTGACTCTCAGAATTCCTACGGTACTGATCTAAACCTGCCACAATACAGTGGCATTAGAAAAGCCCTACAGAATGCTATTGGGCTCCACAGCTATACCTTGTGCCTAGGCTCGATAGGGTTGCATTACCCGATCTATCCGCCAGGTAAAGACAGTAACGGTACTGCAGGATCGATTAGGTATGCCACGGCCAAGCCGGGTGACTGTCACATATAAGTGTATATAACCAAGGGAGATCAGCCTTTGATAAACAGCCTCTAAAAATACAGAAACCATACCAGAGGGAGGTCTTGAGTTTATGATATTATAATATAACATCCAATATTATTACTGCTTGCATAGTAATTATAACTCCTTCATGCATTAGCCGGTTCTCCCTATCTCACTTAACCTTTACACGAACCTGTTAACAGCTATACAATTAGGATCGCCTTATGTTGTAGACATGGCGTGACAAATATTTCACCTACAGTGACACATTATAGGGCCAGATAGCAGTGGTTAGTCATGCGTATCTTGTCCTATAATGCTACATGTAACGTGAACACTTCATGCGGTCAGTGTGGTTGATATGCTTATACGGTGTACTATACCAGGTCAAACAAAACAAAATTTCTGTAAGAGTTGTTCGAGTGTTTCATATACTTATTTATTTATTTATTTGATTGGTGTTTTACAACGTACTCAAGAATATATCACTTATACGACGGCGGCCAGCATTATGGTGGGAGGAAACCGGACAGAGCCCGGGGAAAACCCACGACCATCCGCAGGTTGCTGCCAGACCTTCCCACTTACGGCCGGAGAGGAAGCCAGCATGAGCTGGACTTGAACTCACAGCGACCGCATTGGTGAGAGACTGCTGGGTCATAACGCTGTGCTAGCGCGCTAACCAACTGAGCCACGGAGGCCCCCTGTTTCTTATACTAACTTCATGTGACAAAGACATAAAACCTAATATAACGTGTTATAAGAAAGACGTAAACGTCTAGGCTTACGTCTTAAAAAGTAACATTCCAAATCACTAATCGTTGTGAGTTCAAATCCAGCAAAAGCTGGCTGCTCCTCCGATCGTCCGTTTGAAAGTCTATACAACATATAGTGTGCGCCTAGAACTATAAACACGTCTTCATCCCAAAAGTACCAAGTCAATCTACACAATTCCTTTAAGTGAATCTGATCAAAATACACCACACGTACAGCGCGTTATCATAAATGTATAGAAAAGTATGGTATATACACGTACTTAAAAAAGTCCAAACAGCAGAATTTCTGGAACTGTTCGTATGGTACATGTGCTAATCTATGTACTTAGATTTCATATATCTAAAAAGGATATATGAAACAGTTATCACAGAAGAATGTGTAAAAAAAAAAAACTCTATAAAGTTTTGAAAGTCGAGAATATGAAGTTCAGCATTGGGGATATGGCACCGACAGACAACTCACTCCGAGTAGCCTCGCTGAAGAAGCCCGTATGAACTTGGCCAATCACTAGCGCTGAAAATGTCACGTGATAATTGCCTGTCACGTCAAAAAACCTATATTGGCCCTCGGTTGTCAGTGAGGTCTCGTATAGTGGATAGACAAATATCGATGCAATAAATCGGATTTTCCGGTTAGTTTAAGTGTTAAACTGATGCACTTTGTACCACACATTTATGACCCTGGTGAGAACGGCTGCCCGTGTCACAATGCGTACATGTTCGGCAGGAGACTGCAGTAACTAGCCAGGTGAACTAGCAAGGAAACCGCCTCGGGAGTCATTGCTCGAACAAAAATATTTTGGCGCTGCATTGCGTTTTCCTTAGTAAAGTCAGATTTATTCCGAAAATATCTTCCCGAAACCTGCACGACAGAGTATCTTATACACTGGAAAAAAAAACTCCGTTAAATACAACGGAGTTAACAACGGAGTACTCCGTTGTATAGTGTCTGAGGGAGTACTCCGCTAATTTAGCAGAGTAAACAAAAAACGGAGTTGACTCCGCTGTCAGGAGTAGCGGAGTACTCTGCTGATTTACAGTAGTACTTCGCGGATTCATGGTATTACTCCATTCCCATGGTTACAGGAGTTTGTACTGTCATACAGCAAATAACAGTCAACTCCCCTGTCAGGAGTAATGGAGTACTCCACTGAGCCACAGTAGTACTCCGCTGATTCACGGTATTACTCCGCTGGTTCAGTGTATTACTCCTCTACCATGGTTAAATGGGTTTAACCAGTCATTTTCTTATGGCGAAACCATAGGGCCATGTGCACATCTAACCAAAACAGTATCAATGAACCCAGAAAGCATCAATCAAGAAACTCATTAAGAAACAATCAGTCAAGTACCAATCAGTCAAGTATCAATCTGTCAAGCCAGTAATTAATTTAAATTCATCAGGACTACATGTACATCACTAAAATGTGCCTATTTCCTTATCTGCAGACACACTAAATTACATGTATAAGATAATGAAATTATCTAACAAAACAAAAACAAATCAGGTTTTACAGTTTTATTAATCTGTTTATAGATGTTGATTCACTTTAGAGTGACAGAGTATTCTGGACAGAACAGAATACTGAAAAATTCAAAGAAATGGCAATCTTGTGCAAAGCATCCTAGCTAACATCCATAATGAAAATTTGACACTAATACAACTATTGCAAAGTACCTAAAAACAATTTACAGATGAAAACACACACACGCACGCACAAACAAACCAACCAAAGGACAAACAAAAAACAGGTAAAAAGCAATGGCTTCTGGCAAAAAAAATAATGTACCCGAAACAAAAATGTTACAGATGGACGAACGGTCGAGCGATTCGACACGCGACGATACAAGCGAATGAGCGGTTGATCATGAGATGATTTTGGGTTATTCTTATCATGACGTCTTGGCAATCGATTTGCACAGAAAGCCGAAGGACAGATATTAGTGGTTAAAATAAAAAAAATTGATGGAGAAAAAACTGGTTGGGCAAAAAAAGCAGTAAAGAGGCTTCGGCACAGCTGTCACACACATGAAAGTGGACGAAAATTTGTCTAAAAGAAAATTTACAAACAGACAAATCAATGATTGCTTACAAAATATATATAATCTATGTAAAAGAAAATTTAAACAGAAAATTGAGTCTGAATGCAAATGAAAAACAAAATGATACATATGACCAAGCAGTCAAAACAAATGATGCATTGAAAGTTTAACACTGGTCCTGCCATGACCGTGTAACTGCCCTGTTGTAAGCATAGGCAGGCATATATACCAGACAGGACAAGGGTTAAGAATAAACATGGACAAGCCATACTTCTGGAATAATTTGTCATGCTTCAAATTAATTATATTTCAATCTACAGAACTACTCCAGAGTGACATATAATAACCCTTGAAACGCCAGCTGAATCTCCGCCTATGCTTACAACAGGGCAGCTAGACGGCCGTGGATGGGTTAGGTTTAATACATTTATACATTTTGAAACTAGGTATAGTCAGGCTACATAAAAGAATCTTTTATTCTTTCTTCTTCGTTCTGAAAGAAGTTTTCAGAACGCCAGAAGATAAAACGTACTAATACAAGGGGCAGTAGCTCTTACAAACTGTGCAAAAAAATTATTAACTACTGCTTCTAAGTTATTTACCAAAAACTAAAACAAAAGATACATATTAACAGTTCCTGCAAAACAATGCACTAGAAGTGCCTGGAATAAGCATATTTATAATTGCCAAATATATTTACAGCGTAAAAGAAAAATGCAATTAATCCTGTTCTTGATATCTTCTTAGGATCTGGTATAGGCTATTTCCTTCACTCTGTTCGGTACTTTCTCCTTACCATACACTATGTTGTAAACATTAAACTGTAGGTATTTGAAAAATAAGATAATTGCAGTAATACAATTTCTGCACATATGTATCACACCAAACATACTAAAGGTCTCGGGTAGTTAACTTACGCTATAAAATGCGTTTCCTTTATTGTTGACTATCCTCAGACGTGAAGTGACTTAAATAAGACCCAGACGGCAACTTAGTATGGTAACAGTTTACATTCAATCGTGTACCGATAAACTTGCTAAAATGAACACCGGTATTTATGTTGGAAAGCACAATTTCACCGGTCCCTCAAGATCATTTTGATAATAGCGTGACCGCTGATCGGTCTCAGTTTGCCAGTTGAGTACCCGCTGAACCTCCACCGAACTGCTGGACTGGTTATTGCGTGGCCGATCACCGGTGACAAAGTCACCGTTTTGGTCTTCGGTAACCTTTGATCGGTTCCTCCATTATCGAAATGGTAATAATGGGCAGGCTTTACCGGCGACGTATATGCCAAATTGAAGCTCGTTAA
Organism: Liolophura sinensis; assembly: GCF_032854445.1. NCBI lineage: Eukaryota > Metazoa > Mollusca > Polyplacophora > Chitonida > Chitonidae > Liolophura > Liolophura sinensis. The sequence goes on along the minus strand of NC_088302.1, from coordinate 44,274,180 downwards.
TCTCGCTCGAATGATCAGTCAATACGTCATACGAAGAGTTCTGTGGACAACGAGCTATCCGAACCTTTCATGAAAAACACACTTTCGCGTGAAATAATACCGCTGGTAAAAAAAAAAAAACAACTTGCTTACCATGTAATACATGACCTTACGTAAAGCAGTCGAACTTCTTAAACAGTGGACAAACTATCATTTCAATAAGGCCTAAAGTTCTGTCACCTCACTCTTCCAAAACGAGCAGACAGCTTTCTATGAGAAACGCGCGTGACCTGATGACGTCACTCGTTAATGACGTCACTCGTCAAGGCCCGCAAGGATGAAACGGGAAATGGAGAACCGGTCAACAGTTTTCTAGCATTTAGGCTTATTTCTACAGACAATTTGCAAACATACTATTGCAACATATACATATCAATGTTGATGTATAGTGATTACTCCCATGTATGTTACATGTACAACTGCACCTCAACAATATATACATAAATAAGATTCTGTGCATCTACGTCACTATAATGCTAAACATTGAGGACTCGTCACATAGGTACTGCTGGTTAAACAGGACGATTTTCTGATCCCGCCCCCCGCAGCTCGGATTTTTTTTTCTGAACGCCCGATCGGACTAAAATAGGGTTTTGGAGATACGTGGACTTACCTTCTCCGCCTAGAGTAAGCACTGACATTTTTTCCCGGACGACTCGGTAAACTCCTCGATATGATTTCACACGACGAAATAATTTCAGACTAGCGGGAAACCCGTTCTGCACGTGCGCGAGTGTGACTGGTGTCATGTGACCAGCAATAAAATGTGACTTGATATTTTAATCGCTTCCAAGGCTAACAGGGAATGCTGGAAACTCATATGCTACTCTGTGTACCTGTGTTCAGCTGAAGGTCTCTAACTTGTCTCTTTAATGTTGACCGATTAAATACTACACATCAAGTACACTGTTTTTACCAATGGCTACAGTTTTAATGGATAACGGTACAGATAAAAATACAACTCGGTGATGAATCTTAACCAATGTTGGGTGGCACATTGTAGCTTAGATACAGGTCCTACGGTTAACGGCATCTATTACTTAATATTCATTCTGATGTTTACACTATAAATATTTACACAGTAGAGTTAATATCAATGCAGACGATTAGATGAGTTCATGTTGTGTAGCTGTAAAAGGCCCAGATGACACACTGTATAAAGTTCACATGGCTTTATTCTGAAGAAGAATAAAAAGGGAATTTCGTAAGGACATAATCAAAACGTAGCGATCGTCTCAAGGATGTTAAAAGAGTGCACGATTTAAATAGCAACAAATCATAATTTTCATGGGATACTGTAAATTAAGTGAAATAAAGTAATACAATGTGTTCAAATGAATTGTGACATGAGTTTGCTTTGCACAAATATGAACTAAATGAAATAAATCTATGTATATATATACAATTGTTAACCCTGCAAAACCCCTAAACAGTTTTGGAACAAAAATAAAGAAAGTTACAATATATTGCACTTTCCAGACACGTATTGTCTTTTGACATTTAGAGTTAAGCCCCTTATTTCCATTATTCCAACAAAAGTAGTCGCCCCTGTTGAGCGTATTCCACCAGGAGTTATCCCCCTTGTTTACATACTTTTGACATTGCACACATTCGTGGATTTCTACTACGAAGTACGTAAGGAAATATTCCTCTAAGCCACTCAGGCTTTCTATCTAGCTTTACTTGAGTTACAAACTATTAAAAGACACAACTATCGTTAAATATACTGAACTGAAACTACTGTTATTTCAATCAGAAATCTAGCGCATACGAAGCGTAACATTACGTAATGTTAATTAAATGGAAACAACAACGACGTCTGAAGATGACCAATAGACAACTACTTTGTAAGCTAATCTACTAATTAATACAACGATGTGCTCATTCGGCATGACTATACAAGTAACTATGCATTCAACAACTATCATATGGCTAAAGGAATCTGCATGATTACATACCTGAAGAAGAATAAAAAGGGAATTTCGTTAGGACATAACGTAATTTGCGTCTGAAGTCACGCTGTCCCAAACACAAGAACACTCATTCCTTATGTTATTCATTACAGGTTATGAAAAATAATAACAGAAAATTGTGCCACCATGATAGTTAACAAAAAAATGTTACAAAACATGTTAACTTCACTGTGGTGAAATTGCACATGTATATGGGGCCTCACATAGTTAATTTAGTGGACTGCTTGTTTAAGGACTGAGTGTAAACCTATTATAACCTAGTATAATGCAAAATTTGTGCAAAATTTAAGTATATATGATACATGTACTTACCTTATACATGGTGGCCCAACATTGTTCATCAAGCAGCGGAATATCCAGCCAATCATGAGAGGGCTTTGTTCACCAAATGACCGAAACACACCAGATGTAAAATGTCTCAGCGGAGTGCACTCCGTTAGTGTAAAAACTCCGTTGATGGGATATGTGTTAACGGAGTTAGTCCACAGTTTTTGACGGAGTACTACTATTAAAATCGCGGAGTAAACAGCAGCGGAGTAGACTCCGTTAATTTTTAACGGAGTTTTTTTTTTCATAGTAGGTCCTACTATATTCGATGAATTCCCTGATGTCGGTACAGCGAGCTAGGTCTAATGCTTACACCCACGCAGGTCGAGGACTGCTAATATACGACGCTTGTGCCCACAAAGATCACCCAGGCCGAAAGCCAGACTAAAAGAAACTTCGGCCCTTTGAAAACGGAACTGAACTGATATTCTTTGGTTGGGTATCAGGCGTTTCTGTGTGTATTACCTCAATGGCATTGTACAGACGGTACGGGAGAGCTCCTTGGTTAGATCTAGATAGCTGGACACAGACTCTCATTACAACTTCCGAACAGAGTCTTTTTTTGCTGCCAGCCTCCCGTTTTTGGTGTAAAGGTGCATGCTTGATACCAAAATGTTGGAAATTGTCTAAGGTTTGGGCAGGTATGAATTTTAATGATGAAAATTTGAAAGTCTGGGCGAGAGGACACAAGGAGACAGGGGGTGATGAGGCTGGGTATGACGTTCCCTTGGAGTTGCTAGGCACACGTCCCAGCTGCCGTCATATGAAGGTCCAGATTTTGACGGTCAACCTATGTCAAGATTTTTATGGCCTCTTCCTCACAGGCTGGGCCAGGTATGCACCAAAGTTTATTTGCCACGGAATGTTTTGACTGAGCTACAGCGCTAAACGTTAACATTGTCGCTTATGTAAAATTAATGGGTGTCTGTGGCCAGCTATAACATGGCAAATTGGAGTCACCATTGTTGTTTGGTACTGACGACCACTTGCTGTTTATTTTGTTGATAAGAGGTGTAGAATTTTTAAATATTTATTGAACATTTTTGGAAAACTACTTTATTAATCAATTCAACTTTAGTGAATGACTTTATCTTCACTTTAACACAAGGATAACTAGGGAACTGAAACAGAGGTTATGATCATATTATACAGAGGCATATATTAAGCATATATTCTTTCAAAATGTAATGCTGCAGCACGGAAAGACCAACCCCATGCGTGCAATGCAGACTTCTGATTGACTGATTAGTGCTGAAAGCTCACATGAGGCAAGTGAGCAGTTCCCGAATGTTTCGCTGTTTGACCGAGAGAAACAAATGAATGCGTCTGACAGCGTCAACTAAAACAATGGAGTTAAACATTGGTCATGTCAAACATAAGGCCTGTATGATAACTCGATGATTATTGGAATGGAGAAAGACGGGCAGTTCGGCATTTGGGCATACAACCAAATGGAGAAACAGAAAAATGGGTAGCAAGGCAGGTGAGGATACAGGAGAATAGGGAAAAAGAAAGATGGCCAGTCAGACAGGTGGTGATACAGGAAAGCAGAGAAACACTAAAATGGACAGTCAGGGAATTGGTTATACAGGAAAACGGAGAAACAGATTTACAGAAATATGGGTAGCCAGGCAGCAGGGTAAACATAAAGATTGACAGCCAGACAGCTAGTGATACAGGAAGATGGATAGCCTTGCAGCTGAGGAAACCTGGAGGTGAGGAAGTAGAAAGATGGACAGTCAGGGAACTGGTTATACAGGAGAATGGGAAAACCAAAAATGGGCAACAATGGGAATAAAGCAAGATCAATTACACGTGGTGAGGGGAGGAAATAGAAAGATCGGTAGCCAGAGAGCTGGGGATACAGGAAGATGGATAGCCTTGCAGCTGAGGAAACAGGGAGGTGAAAAAGTAGAAAGATGGAGTCAGGGAACTAGTTATACAGGAGAATGGGAAAACAGAAAATGGGCAACAATGGGAATACAGCAAGATCAATTACACCTGGTGACGTGAGGAAATAGAAAGACGGGTAGCCAGATAGCTGGGGATACAGGAAGATGGATAGCCTTGCAGCTGAGGAAACCTGGAGGTGAGGAAGTAGAAAGATGGACAGTCAGGGAACTGGTTATACAGGAGAATGGGAAAACAGAAAATGGGCAACAATGGGAATACAGCAAGATCAATTACACCTGGTGACGTGAGGAAATAGAAAGATTGGTAGCCAGAGAGCTGGGGATACAGGAAGATGGATAGCCTTGCAGCTGAGGAAACAGGGATTTGAGGAAGTAGAAAGATGGACAGTCAGGGAACTGGTTACACAGGAGAATGGGAAAACAGAAAATGGGGAACAATGGGAATACAGCAAGATTAATTACACCTGGTGACGTGAGGAAATAGAAAGACGGGTAGCCAGAGAGCTGGGGATACAGGAAAACACAGAAACAGAAAGATGGGTAGCCAGGCAGCTGGGGAAACAGGAACATGAGGAAGTACAAAGGTGGGCAGTCAGGGAACTGGTTAAACAGGAGAAAAGGAAAACAGATGCTTAACCAGGCAGCAGGGGATACAGGAAGGTGTTGCAAACAGAAAGATGGGTAGCCAGGGAATTAGATAGTCACAAAGCTGGGAAGAGATACATGAAGGTGGGGAAACAGAAAGATGGGCAGTCATTCAACTGGGTATACTGGAAGCTGGGGATAACAGAAAGATGGACAGTCATGCAACTGGGGATAGAGGAAAATGGGGCCAGAGAAAGATGGAAAGTCATGTAACTGGGGTGTACATGAAGGTGGGGGAACAGAAAGATGGAGTCATGGAACTGGTGATACAGGAAAGACAGGCAGCTGGCCAGTGGGGATACAAGAAGGTGAGCAAACAGCAAGACTGACAGCCACTGAGCTGGGAACAGAAACTGAGAAAGATAGGAAAACAGAAAGATGGACAGTCAGGCAGTTAAAGGTACAGGAAGTGGGGGAAACAGAAACATGGGAAACACTGCTGGAGATACAGACAGATAGCAACAAAGAAAAAGGTACACAGAAACATAGGAGGTCACACTGCTGGTGACACAGACAGATAGCAACAAAGAAAAAGGTACACAGAAACATGGGAGGTCACACTGCTGGAGATACAGACAAATAGCAATGAGGAAAAAGGTACACAGAAACATGGGAAGTCACACTGCTGGAGATACAGACAAATAGCAATGAGGAAAAAGGTACACAGAAACATAGGAGGTCACACTGCTGACGACACAGACAGATAGCGGATGGTTTTCCCCCGTGTTCTACCCGGTTTTTCTCCCACCATATTGCTGGCCGCCATCGTATAGGTCAAATATTCTTGAACAGGGCGAAAACAACAGTCAAATAAAAAAACTGAAGCAAAGAGTGATATAGAAAACCGACAGTCAGGTGGAGATCAAGTGGAGATCCAGGAAGACCGACATTCAACATCAAACAGATAACAGATCAACATGGATGCTAAAGAGATGGTAGAAATATAGACAGAAAGATGGATAGGGGATGCTAAAAGATATACATCACAAAGATTGACATTCAGGGCACTGGGGATAAAGGAAAGTGAAGCAACTGAAAGACTGACAACTGGGTAAATTACCTTAGAGGGAAGTACAGAAACAGAAAGATGGACAGTCAGGAAAGTGGGTATAGAGAAAGGTGGGGAAACATACAGCATGTGGGGATAGAGAAAGGTGGGGAAACATACAATGTGTGATACAGCATATTCCAGCTACCTGCACCAGATCTGTTGTGTCTGTACCTTTCCAAGCCATCCTGCTGACTTCAGGCAGGGGCCAAACAATCTCATCATAGTGAATTACATGGACATCTGACAACGAAGTAAAATATGGTCACTACACTTCTGTACTTGAAGAATGTTCTGCCTCAGGCACAGAGGTGACTCCTGTCTCCATGGGCTCATCCACTAGACGTGCTAAAGCTATAGGTGGCTCTCTTAATCCCTCTCTGTAAATATCCCCCAGCTGAGGTTGTGTGTGCTTGCGTCAACAGCAGCTCTCGAACTTTCCCAGCACTCTCTACAATATATCTGTCCTCAGTTAAAGCACTGAGAACCTGTGAACAGCATGCAATTAAAACACTACACCTGTCCAGGTAAAGATAATTAGAAACAAAGGTAACATATATATTTAACTCAGACTCATATTTGACTCAAACACTGTTGTATGAAACATTGATGAATACATATATGATGAAAATAATAAACAGGTCATTTTTCAAAGGATGTAAGACACAAGCTCAAATGAAAATAAATCAGTAATATGACACTTCAGTATTAATGGGTTTTTTTGTTGTTGTTGTTGGCTAATATACTTGTCTACACTTTTTAAATACTGTATACTTCTGTCTACAATTAAAACACTTGATCTTAAGATACATGAAAACTGACACCACAGAAAAAGACTGATCACCATGTCAGCATTCTGGCATAACAAGCAGACATGACATCGTATCCAGTAAAACTAACTCCATAGAGACCAGATTTTGACACACAAGACCATCCTTACAAACTGTTTAGAAAAATGGTCAGATAGGGTTATGGAAAACAAACATATTTATAACATGGCCCACGATATGAGGGTCCAGGGTCTGGTGAAAATCTCACTTCTGACACCAAATACTTACTAGGTTCATTCTGCAAATCACAAGTGATGCTGTATATTCTGACTCACATTGTGAGTATTTGATGTACAATTGTACATTACTTCTAGGTAATTACTAGTTAATTGATCTACATTTGTGTGCTCTCCACAAATCAGCCCGTTGTCCTTAATTTAAAATTCACAAAGAATAACATAAACTGGTATCATAAAAATGGGGAATGATTATACAGTAATAAGCTCACCAAAACACTTTTCTTAAACAAAGCTTTATTCCATTTGATTCCAGATTTAAAAGTGCCTAAATGAAAAAAAACAAAAAACATTGTGCTGGTAAGTTTATCAAAAATAGCTGATGTTCATTAAATAATATCTATATCAAGACAAATACCAGTGATGATTTACTGAACCATATCTGCTCGCTAAGAAACCTGTAGACTGCATAAACAATGCCATTCCATTCAGTGTGAGATGATGTCGTTGCTACATTATGCATATATAATCCATCTGACTGTATCCCATAAACCCCACACTTCACTGGATTTCTGTAAGCCATGCATGAATACTGGTATTAACGTATGCATAGCATATGTGATGTGCTGAATAAGATTTGTTTACATGTATATGCCAGAGTATCAAGAAATATCACAAAATAAAATCCAAATTTCAAATTCCTTTAAACACACGTTCATCTTCATTTCATTGATCACCATCTCATCATTATACCATGATATATCATGTTACATATAAGGAAAACCCTGGTGATAGCCCGACCGACACACTTCACTATACTGTCACAATATTTTACCGCTCTCCCGATATGTGCTACAGTTTGAAAGGCGTGAAAAGGCATCTTTTGATTATGATGAGATCGTGGATACACGTGTTACCATACCTATTTGACTTACCCACGTGCATGTGCGGTGACCATCAATTGTCACATTTTGTATCGTCTGGTGGTGTATTTTCCTCTGACGTGTCGATTTCATTCAGTACAGAAAAGGGGGTGAAGCATTTTATTTTCACACAGTTTTAAGCACATATTACTAATGGATTCGTTTTCGAAAACGTTATTTTAATCTTTCTCTTCTTCTCATTTCATTTTAGTTTCAAATCAGTTTCTAGATTTCAGAATAACATGCGACTGGGCTGAAATCATGCTACACACCCCTTGCCCTAAATGAACTAGTCTTGCCGGAACTGCTAACAGACAAGTGCTTGCGCAGTGCGATGTTTACATCGGGAGAGACAAACGTGAGAGAAGTGTGGTAATGATCACCTCACGAGTGGTTGATATTCCCCTGTTAAGACGTTGAAGGCAACAATTATGGCTGATTCCTACAACTTCGTTAAGGGGGGAAAACTCAAACTGAAGGGCAGCAAAGGCAAAAGCAAGTATGTTACTATAGCTTGACAAATATAACGAAAATAAATTACATGTTGAACAACAACAACAAAGTAATTTTCCAGTGTGTGAGTGTAATGCTGTTAGTTGCGGACAGTTTTTTGTAATTCTCCACAGAGCAACGCAGTGGTGAAACTTAAAGACACCGGATGTCATATTTAAATACACATGAAACCATACATCACTATCTGACTTGGCTCTGTAGGGCTTTATAATTCACTACATGTATATACCGGTACCCTAACTAAATAACCGAGTCACATATAGCGCCGTAGGGCTGTGATTACGTACACTATCACAGCCCTGTCTTGGTGCATAAGCTTACATTGAACACCTCTGTACTTCCCGTGCTGGCTTCAATACACTAGTCTTAGCCACCAAATAATGTGTCATCTCAGCTGTCGATTCCTGGTAGGTGTCCACATGTATCATCCTTAGTATATCCTCACAAGCATGAAACTGGTGGAAGCTGGATAAATTCAAACTCCAAACGCCATGTTTGAATGCATAGTCCTAACAGACAATACAAGCCAGATAATTACTGACAATACAAACAGATCCTGTTCTTTACTTTAATTGTGTGAGAAACTTTTTACTGATCAGTGTTGATTATGGGTTCCGTCTAGGTCATTACTGTTGCGACTGATCCTAAACAGTGTGTTTCAAAAGGTTTAGACTAGTCTAGTAGTAGTATTGGCAGTGATTCCCCTCACTGTGAGGAGTATGCATTCAAAGGTGGCAGTTGGAGTACGAAGTTTTCCAGCTTCCACCAGTTTCATGCTTGTGAGGAAAAACTAGGGATGACACAGGGGGACACCTATCTGGAATTGATAGCTGAGATGACTATGAGTGCGGACAGACACATTTTTTGGCGTGCAACAGTAGTGTATTGAAACCAGCATGGGAAGTACAGAGGTGTTCAATGTAAGCTTATGGATCATGACAGGGCTGTGATAGTGTAGGTAATCACAGCGGTACAGAGCTATATGTGACTCAGTTATTTAGTTAGGGTACCAGTATATACATGCTGTTAATTATAAAGTTAACCTGGAATTTAAGAAATAATGTTCCTGCTATGAGTGTCTTGCAGCAGTTTATATTCAATAAGGTGGACAAGGTTATTATTTTATGCCAAAGAAGTAACCTGAGACCTAAAATTTTTTAACCTCATGTACCTTATTGACTTTGCCCCATTCGGATACTTGACTCCTCTCTTTATACTGGGCTAGCAGAGTATCATAGCCACAGGGGCAACCAGTGGGAAACATGCCATGTCCGATCTAAACAAAGGCTGCGGTCCACCACTGGTGTCAACTTTGGCTCTTACCTCTCAGCTCGCCCGCACACGCAACATCTCATATATATTCTGCTTGGTAAAGACATACCAGACCCAAATTCACCTCACAGTCATCGCTAAAGCAGCAGCCATTTTGTCTTCACCACAGTTATAGGCCTTGAAAAAGTTTCTAGATGGCGCATACACTTTAAACCTGAAAAGACAAACTTAATGGCTGCCTGGTTTAGAAATAGTTTGCTGTGTAGCGAATATGGGGCTGGTGTGCCATTACCAATTGGAATATACTAGGGATGTTGCGTGTGAATAATTGTGTGAGAAAGAGGTAAGGGCCAAAGTTGACACCAGTTTTGAACTGCAGCCATTGTTTAGAGTTGACTTGTCAGACATGGCATAAATCGGTGTATGGTTTACCATGGGTTGCCCCAACGGCTATGATACTCAGCCAGCCCAGCATAAAGAGAGGAGTGAAGTAGCCACCTGGGACTGTTATTGACTATAAAACTGCTGCTAGGCCCACTTATCAGATGGGTACATAATGCACTCTAGCAGCTAATGTTCCTCAACTTCCTTGACCCTTATTCTCACAAATTTGTGAAGGTTTCTCACCATAAGTCTTCCAAATGCCTAACATTTGAGAGTGCTGCACCGGTCAGCAACCAGTTGCATGATTATGAAGTGTGTTTCAGGGCGCGGTTTTTTAAACTGAGATATATACAATCTTTTCTTGATAAAAAGAAGATAACCAATTGATTCAATGATTTAAATTACAACCTGGCTTTTCACCTTTCTCTGTGAACTGCAGGCACAAGAAGCACAGGAAGAGGAAACTGTCTAATGAAGGAAATGACAGTGTTTCAAAACCAACAAATGCTGATGTCTCTGAGCATGGTAAGTTCTTGTTTGTTGTGTTTATACGTTGTTCAGAATGGAATGAAACAAGGGATGGATAAGGTGGCATAGTAATGGATGGCTTGTTCATGGTCTGACACTGTCTGTTCAACCGCTCTGATGGTTGAATGCCTTATGCTAAAAAAAAATGTCTACATCATGCATCAGACATGTACATGGCCACATTGATGGTTACACAAAATGGACAACACACAACAGGGCTTGATACCCTAACTCCTCAATCTTTTTGCATATGAAGGAGCAACTTTCAGTGCAATTTATGCACATTTTTAATTTCATTTTTGGAGACGAAACTACATTGGTTGCATTGGCCAGTTTCAGAGGTTCACCAAAAGTGTCATTATATCAGTCAACATCAGAAAAATGATTTCCGAATAGCCTTGAATAAACACCTTGAAAACATGTGAAAACGATGAAGAATTACAGTAACATATGGGCTGGGTGCTGCAGAATTACCTCACACATAACAATGTTATCATGCGAGGTGTATGTAGTGTATACCAGCACCTTGATGCCCCAGTTCACTTTCTGTAACCTTGTGCCTGAGCAACATTCAGAATCTTTGTAGAAAGTCAGTAAAACATGCAACCGTCTTCACGTTTAGTTTAAAATCTATTAGTTGTCTCGGGGCCTACATGGCCGAGGGGGTTAGCACGCCAAGGCAACACAACCTAGCTAGCAACCTGTGGATAGTTGTGGGTTTTCCACGGGCTCTGCTTGGTTTCCTCCCACCATTGTTCTGGTCGCCGTTGTATAAGTGAAATATTCGCGAGTACAGCATAAAACACCAATCAAATAAATATCAACTGTCGACCTGACTTGAAATTGATTTGTTGTATAACTTTCATTATTAATAAAATGGTTTCGTATGTGTAGAGTTTTATTATAATCTGCTCTAGACTTACAAATGCATTTTTTCATGGAGAATATTTGTGGGCTTTTGTGGCCATTCACAATGTATACTCTGACAACTTGCTGAGCTGTTGTGTTGTTTGACCAGTCATGTGATTTAACAGCCATTTTGAATTTTATTGATAACTTTAAACCATCCTTTTCCATAAATTGGCTCGTGATCTTTGGATGAAATTCACTGCAATGTTTTTTTTTTTCTTTTCTCTTCACTATCTTTCACCATAGCCCCAGGGAACAGTTCATCCCTGAAAATCTTTGTTCTTCAATTACCATGAAATTATCAGGCACCAGACTACCAGTCCTAGGTCTGGGGTTTAAATCCAGTCTACTCCTTACCATTCTTACCAAATTCATTTCGGAATTAAGTATGGACACTATGGTTCACTTGTGGGAGGTCGGGATTCCAGGTATTGCTGAAATAGTTTTGTTTTCATTGGAAATTTTCCAGAAGGTACATGCAATTCACTTGTTCGGAGAGTTCATTGTCAAATATGGATTACGGCTATTTTATGCTAAAATCTGTGTACAGGCTGCTTGGAACCTGTATAACTGTATGCAGTTCTAGTTTATTTATTTATTTATTTATTTAATTGGTTTTTTACGCTGTACTCAAGAATATTTCACTTACATGAAGGCTGCCAACATCAAAGAGGAAGGAAACAGAGCAGAGCACAGGGGGAAACCCACAGCCATCCGCAGGTCGTTGGCAGACCTTCCCACATACAGCGGAGCGGAAGCCAGCAAGAGGTAGCTGGACTTGAACTCTTAGCATGTTTATTGACCACAATGATGTGAGACTATTGAGCCATTGTGCTGGACTAGCATGTTAACAAACATTTTTTTTTTTGTTTGTAATAAAACTGAAGTACATGTAGAAGTGTTCATTATTTATGTGTATTGGTATCTATAATGTCAGCTTAGAGCAAAAATGTTAGAACTGCATAAATATTGAATCTTGACATCACTTTTTCTCTCATGCACAGTTCTACATTAGCATTTATTGCTATGAAATATTCATTACTGCGTATAATTAGCAATATAAATTTCTTACCTGCTGAAAACATCTGAGAAATTCTTATAACTTCTGTCTGGTAACACATGACATGTGTGAAATGATAAAGAAAATATTATAATAGATCACGTGCTAATGTTAGATAAAAATTGTCATTCCACATGTTCTGCTTACCTGTGCTGAGGGGTTAGTTTTAGAGATGATCACATAATATTCCTCAGATGAGTAAGTCATGTTTTCTTGCTCCATAACAGGGGGTTGGTGGGTGGTGATGAAGTTTGAGGATATTGTGGGAAATGTGGCACTAGAGCTGATGGAAGGATGCTATATGAGTGCCCTGGACAATGGCCTGTTTGCTGTGGGCTCCCCACATGGAACAGGTAAGTACTTAAATTACTTATGAACACTCTGTAGCTGTGGCTTGGAATTATTGACTGTTAACTCCTGTCTCCCTGTTTTTGTTTGTTTTTCTTTTACTCCGATCACACTGCTTTTTGTTTTTTGGGCCACTCCTGTCACACTGCTTTTTGGTTTTTTGGGTCACTCCTGTCACACAGCGTTTTGGTTTTTTTGGTCACTCCTGTCACACTGCTTTTTGGTTCAGTTTCTGGTGCCACTTTTGTCAAATGGCTTCTTCATCACCCTTATATTCTTCAGCGATGTCACAATTATCTGTTGGTCACTGTCTTTGTCTGATGCTATTCGTTCATCTCATTCTCCACTCCTGGCAGTTGTTTTCTTGTTTGTTTGTTTTTCTTTACTGCTGTCACGGTGGTTATAAACCACTTTCTTTACTCCTTTCACACATTTCTTGGTAACTTCATTAGGTCACTTTCATCAGTCTTTTATCTAGCTACATGTATCTCATCCCCAAGTAAGTCCACTGCAGTATGCACACATGAAGTTTTCTTTCTTCTCCTGTTGACTCTTGTGAATCATCACCTTAGGCAGAAGTTTTATATTATCCCAAATTTTCTCAAGTCAAAGCGATTTGAATTGATCTTTTCCAAGCTGTGTGTTCTCTGGCTGCTTCAAATTATATCAAACTAAGGTAGTTTTCTGCTTAACTTCTTTATCCATCGCATCTTTGTTATGAAAATGAAGTCTTTCCTGATCTTGAGACTCTTTGTTAGTTGTACAGAATGGGCATTTTCCCCCAGTAGCACATGTCTCTGTATAGAAGGCACAGCTGAGATGTCCTCATCACGAACTCATGAGTATGCACTGGTGTGACATGAGCCTGATACACACAACCAGCTTGTCTAGGAATACAAGGGTCAAACCTCCAAAGTCCAGTCTGCACATGGACATGATCATTCTGGAGAGGAAGTGAACTATATAATCAATATTGGCTGTGTTCCGAGGGTTATTGGGGGGAGGGGCCTGCACGTGCGGTGATCACTGAGAAAAGTGGCTTATAATGTGGCTGTGCCAGATATACAGGCGGCAAAGCCAAAGCTAACAAACAAAGACTTGGCAGCCAGACTGAGGTCATTGTTACCCTGCTGTGTATGGGGGTATCCCCCCACCCCCCACCCCTTGGGGTGTTTCACTGGCCTGTTACACTGGCCTGATCAATACTTTACCCTGATGGGCAAGCTGCTGGTCCCCTCAGGGATAGGAGGTGTTGTCATAGAGACACTGCCCCTATCTGTTTTTGTTTATAGTGTATAAGAACAATGTTGCAAATGATGTACATGTGGCTGGTTTGGCTGAGCTATAGAAATCATTCATTCATTCATAAAAAAAAAAAAATATGATTCATGTGACAGCCGAGCTGTGCTGAAAGAAGCATTCATCTTCATGTCTAGTGTTCACATGACACTCATGTATACATGCGTATTATGTAGTAGATTGATAAGCCTGAATTTGTTTTCATTTATCTCATTCGGGTTTAAACCTGTTCTCAAGGATGTTTCATAGATTCCAGTTAGGTTTATGGGTGAAAGAGATAAGCCCTACCAGTAAATATAGAATTATAAAAGTGTTTCACGTTAAATACTTTTTGAAAAAAATAAAATTTAAAAAATCCTTGATGCCCTTTTGTTTAAGGGGTAATGTGCTGTCCGTGAAAAAGTGTTGCGAAATGTAAGCATATGTACTTTCATTTATGTCCCAAGGCTGGTGTGTCATCTGTTCAGTTTTGAAAGTGTCAACACCATGTCTGTCTTTCTGTGGTTAAGCCAGATTTCTTACATTTATTACACTTGGTATGGTTATAATGACCACATGAAAACAGTTAGATGTAGATTAATTCCTGTATCGGTATACCAACATTCACCTATAGAGCAAGGCGTATTTGAGACCCTCACTTACCTCACAGAGCTCACTTTAAATTCTAAATATGTACAAGTAAATGTTTGTGCAGTCAGTGTAAATTAACATGTTCATTTAGTTAGCCAAAGCATATACCTGTCTGAGGTTTAAACACTGTACATGTATATATGTGTTTTGCTCTTGCTGTTTTCTTCACTAAAACCTGCAGTAGCCGTTCACATTATCTTCTTACTACATGTACTTAGCTTGAAGACTTTCCAAATTCTGGACAATCGGTTTATTAATGTGGAGGGCATTGCTAAAGTTAATACAATACATGGACATGCTCAAAATAGGGCCCAAAAAGGTGTACTTGTATGTGTGTAAGGTGTACTTGTATGTGTCTAAGGTGTACTTGTATCTGTGCAAGATATACTTGTATTTGTGCAAGATGTACTTGTATGTGTGTAAGGTGTACTTGTATGTGTGTAAGGTGTACTTGTGTCTGTGTAAGGTGTACTTGTATATGTGTAAGATGTACTTGTATGTGTGTAAGGTGTACTTGTATTTGTGTAAGGTGTACTTGTATGTGTGTAAGGTGTACTTGTGTCTGTGTAAGGTGTACTTGTATATGTGTAAGATGTACTTGTATCTGTGCAAGATGTACTTGTATTTGTGTAAGGTGTACTTTTATGTGTGTAAGGTGTACTTGTATCTGTGTAAGATGTACTTGTATGTGTGTAAGGTGTACTTGTGTCTGTGTAAGGTGTACTTGTATCTGTGTAAGGTGTACTTGTGTCTGTGTAAGGTGTACTTGTATCTGTGTAAGGTGTACTTGTATATGTGTAAGATGTACTTGTATCTGTGCAAGATGTACTTGTATCTGTGTAAGGTGTACTTGTATGTGTGTAAGATGCACTTGTATGTGTGTAAGGTGTACTTATATGTGTGTAAGGTGTACTTATATGTGTGTAAGATGTACTTGTATCTGTGTAAGGTGTACTTGTATCTGTGTAAGATGTACTTGTATGTGTGTAAGGTGTACTTGTATGTGTGTAAGGTGTACTTGTATCTGTGTACAACTGTATTCCACCTAGAGGTTTACATGATTCTGAATGATTTATCCACCTTACAGGGCCGCATAAGATTTTTTTTGTGAAGTTTTATTTATTCATTCAGTATCAGAAAAAAGTAAGTGTTGGCATCATCTAAAGGCCTTTTTATGCTTCTAAGCGTGCATATTTACATGTACATAACAAACTTCAGGTGAAATACAATACTCAGTATGAATAAAATCAGATTTTTACATGCTCAAAAATTGTGTCATTATATACGCCAGAATGAGACCAGCCTGTACGGGGAGACACAAGTGTTATATGATTGAATTAATGGTGAAAGGAAGGTTAAACCACAAGCAGACTATTGTGAGCCGTGTTTTGTGATTTGATTCTGTCCCCAGGGGAGGGGCCTGACCCTCAGGAGGTGTTTACGGTCATGAAGGTCAGTGACACCCACATCGCCCTCAAATCCGGCTACGGTAAATACCTGGGTGTGACTATGGAGGGGGAGGTTGTTGGAAGAGCTGATGCTGTGGGTGCCAGAGAGAAATGGGAGCCGGTGTTCCAAGATGTGAGTTGTGGCACATGTTGTTATTACCACAGTATATGTCATAGTTGGATAAACAAGCACATGTATCACATGTATCAGCTTCAGATAGAGTAAATCACCTGTAATTTTGTGGAATTTTTCACTAATTAATCATCCTGATGAACTAACCAGGTAAAAAATCATGTGGAATTTTATGTGGTTAAAAGTCACATACATGTATTATTTAATGTGACTTTATGTAAGAAATAAAACGTAGCTTACCATGTACAAATACATCGATAACACACAGCAGACAGTAGTCATTTAATATTGTTTGAAAATCAAAAAAAAACATTATTTTAAATTTTTGGACTTTGTTGCAGGGCAAGACAGCACTGAATGGCAGTAACAGCTGTTTTATGGGCGTGGATACAGAAGGTGACATCATTTGCAGGAGTAAAACAGCCTCCGCATCAGAAATGCTTCAGGTACCTCCCAGTGATCATCTGCTGTGTTATTACACTGTGTGACAGTTACATCATTACACTGTGTGACAGCTATGCCATTACACCGTGTTACAGTCACATCATTACACTGTGTTACAGTTACGTCATTGCATTTTACATGTATTGAAGGTACATCATTACAGTATGTTACAGTTACCATGTTCACTGTTGATTTATTCATTTCAGTGTGTATTATGTCATTACACTATTACATTTGCCATATTCACGGATGATTTATACAGTGTTTATCTGTTATGTTATTACACTGTGTTACAGATATCTCATTCACCAGTGGTTTGTTCAGCGTTTGTTTGTTCAGTGTCAAGACAAGGTGTTTCAGATACTACATACCTTGACCGGTGGTTTGTTCAGTGTTTGTCTTTTCAGTGTCAAGACAAGGTGTTACAGACACTACATACACTGACTGGTGGTTTCTTCAGTGTTTGTCTGGCGATTTACTTTGGTGTCTATGTGCTAAAAAGGCGATTAACGTAAAGGTGATTAAAAGGCGTTGCAGTTACTTCATTGGCTGTGGTTTGATTCTAATTCAGTGTACGAAGTAGTAAAGACTGTTGTCACCCAACAACAATAAGGAACAAGCCCCCTCTCAAAGTAGAATATTACATGTGCTATCATCTGTCAGACACATTAATCGCAAATTGTTCATTTATTTTTTTATATAAAGTACAGATGTGGCTTATGTCGTACCCAATAATAGAGAACGCAGTGTTAAACAAAATGGTAGGGGTGGTATCTCAAAAAGTACTGCAGGTATTGAGCCCAGGGTGTGCACACATGTAGAGCAAAATAGCACAAGGGAGATATTCCATCGTTGATTGGATGTGTGAATATTAAGTACAGTAAATTACTGAATTGCTGACTTAGTGTATTGTGCATAAGAAGGTGTGGAGAAAGGCTGAATCCCTGGATGAGAAAGTATGAGGTGTGAAGCGCGGATGACTTTGTCGCAGAGAGTATGGGAGCTATGTTTTAGCTCTGATTCTTTATGTATGGCGATATGGCCAATATATGCTTGAATCAACAATTCAGATGCAGGTGGTTAAAACTTTTCCTTGACCACTAAGCCTGTATAAGAGATCTGGTCGCTCATGTGTCTCAAAGCTCGTGTCCGATTTGGAGGGTAATGGTATCTTCATAACCCAGTCCTACTTAAATGTTGTGGTACTGTAACATCTTTCGATTCTGTTTGATGGATCGCATCAAACAAATAATAAAAAAAAACGTTACATCACAATTAGCGTTAGTGAATGCTCTTTCGTGCCAGCTGAGCGGCATTATTTGCATAGTGGAATATAATATGTAGCATGGTTGGTCTTTCATGATAATGTTACATGAAGTTTTAGTACAACAGCATTACAGCTTTTATCCACTGGGAGTCTAGTCGCTTGTTCACTGTATAGATTACTACTGGGTGTGTAAGATTATGGGTAGTGACTTGGCTTACGATTAGTTAAGCAGGAGAGTAAATCTGAATGGATTGAAGCTTACATGTTAACTAGGGAAGTCTGATAGTAGATTATACAATCTCTGTCACTTTGACACAACGAGGCCTCAAGATATCCATGATCATAATCAGAATGCCACAGATTAGACCACCAGTTCACCTTGCTGTTCATATTTGTGCCTGAGAGAATTGATGCCTTTTCTCACACTGGCCAAGTTTGGTGTATTTGAAATGAAGGGGAAGAACGAAACTGTTAGAAAATGCGTTTCACATTGATTAGAAACATATGGACTTTTGGTATATGACACTGTTACGATCAGTTAGACAAAGGATTGACGTCACAACAAATGTTTAAATTCGTCTAAACGGAGAAAGATGCATGGTCTTTCTGGATAGCTCAGTGGGATAATGGAGTGCTCTAAATCCCTGTGTTCGTGAGTTAGAATCCTGCACTACTGCGTGTCAGGCGAAGGCGCGCTCCGGTGGGACAAGTCGTCACCCATCACCACTCAAACCACAAACTCGTAATTAAGGGTTCTTGAAAAATAATCAACTGTGCAGATGATAGTGTGACATCACAGCAAATGTGTAAGTAGTGGGGTGCCTACCCAGGTTAAACATGGGACACTGATTGGTTCGTCTTACACGAAGAAAGTATTACATGCATTATCTTATTTGCCAGACGAATATGGAAATATGCCGTACTTTTCTGACTAAGAAATTACGGTTTTCTGAATAGAGTGACGTCACAAGAAGCATTTAATCAAGTCTTAGGGGCCGTTTTTTAAAAAGAACTTTATGTATTGAGGTCAGGGTTTGCACACATATAGAACAGAACAGGAGGGGGTGATATTCCATCGTTTAGCCTGTGTGTACATGTTAAGTACTATAAATTACTGAATTCCTGACTTACTGTATTGTGTATAAGAATCAGTGTTAAAGGACTAGTGTCCAGGTTGGTTATTTATTCATAATTAGCTATGCCTGTATATATTGTTAAATTGAGTGTACAAAAATATTGGAAAAAGGAATATTAATGTGAGTACTATGGCACTGGAAATCACTAGATAATGCTTTTTTCCTGCCAACACTCGGTAGTCCTTGCAGAATGACGTCATACAAGACCAAACTTTATGAGCTATCAGAGTTTTGTTACTTAGTTCTCCATGAAATGGTTTGCTGTCCTGCATACAGTTGTTAAAACAGGTGGTTGAAGAACCCTGGATTTACATTTACATCAAGTTTTCAGGCAATTTTGCCCTCAAGAAAGCATGGATTCACAGCATAAGACAGACGGGTTTTATACCCACTGAATACAGCTGGATCTACTCTCACCATTTTCCAGCAGAAAGCTACAATATGGTTGAACTCGAAAGATTTGGCTACGATGGGGACAGCAGTCGACTAAAACCTGAAGCTATACCCATGGTGACAGACACAACCCAGGACGTCTTTATTGAGACAGTTTGTCTGAAATCCCCGATGTTGACATAGGCACGATAATTCCCCCTTCTCCAAGTCTCTCCCTTCAACCTCGCTGACTTCTACACAACAACAGACTTTCCGTTTCCTTTGGCATCTCTAGGCAATTTCCACAGGGACACCTGCACACAGTGGTTATAAAATACTATAATTAAATTGAACTGAAAACTGACAGATAACAAGTCTCTGTACACTAAACCTAGACATTCGCATCGCACATGTATTTATATTGCATGCAACTGTAGGGCCCAAATAGACATAGACTATTCCGAATGTCAACAATAACATGTACAGGTAGTTGTCATTGCATAGGTTTATGAATTCAGCATCACTAGGGGAATAGAATGATATTTATTTCAGGTGGGCAGAAGGAAAGAATAGTAAATATCATGTGATGTACAGGGTGTCCCAGAAGTTGAGCACCATCCTGATTTTTATTTTTTTTCTGTGTTTCAGATTTAGTACTGATTTGAAATTTTTTTCTCTCTGTCAGAGTTAATTATGGCTAATAAACTAACACTACAAGAAAGGGTTGAATTGGTTTTTATGTTTGGAAGAGATGGGGCAACAAACTGCTCTGTAGCTCAAGCATTCAACCTCATCCTGGATGGTTGACTTCCGGGACACCCTGTACATACAAAATACAGGCCTACAGTGTAACACAGGATAAAGTGATAGCTTACCAGTCCTGCGGTTGGAAATGCCTGAACAAAGATCAAATTCAACGTCTGAAAACTTGGAATGTGAAGTCTGGCCAGAAGTCAGTGTCATAAATCGGAATTTCAAAGTCGTCCATTATGGATTCATATTTACCTCTGTGTAGCTAGAATCCATCTAACAAATGACATCATTTTGATATGAATTCTCGTGTTATTTAGGCCAGCTAAACTTGGGTTGGCCATCCATGAAGTCACCCACTGAGCTTTACTGGGTGGCCGCCTATAGCTCAGTGAGCATAGCAAATCTATTGTTTTGGGTGTGTTTAAAGTCATAATTATAGTTGTCAGAAGCCCTCACAGTACAAACATACTGTTGAAACAGGTTATAATCTTTCTATTTAGCACAAGTAGCTAAATCTGGACGAATCCTTTTAACAAAGTGTTAGGAATGGTTTCTCAAAAATCTGAACTACATTACTACATTCTACATAGCCTTGCAGCCAATACTAAGTTTTTTAGCTCACATTAAAAAATTTGTGTTGTGGTGTTGTAGATTCGATGTTGTGCTGCTATTGGGACTGAATCGGAAGAAGATCAGAAGCCAAAAGAAGAAAGAGGCAAGATGAAAGATGTAGAAATTAATTATGTGTAAGTGTTCATTGTGAAGAGATTGCCCATGGAGAAACAATGAGCGTCAATTGCCATGCCTCACTTTCAACAGAGTGCCATCTTACATCAAGAACTGAGTATGAATACATGTACATAGGGGTTTTACAGAATTAGGTCAGGAATTCTCACACCAGCATCAGTGATTTAATGTGCAAATTTATGTGTTGGTCAAAACATATACTGTCTATTTTTATTGGAGTCCTGGATATCTGAAGAACCTTTAAATGTTAAATATGTAATTCAATTAATCAGAAATCCTTTCATCATATTTTTTAAATTGTATGTATTTATGTTTATTAGGGCCTTAAGGCACAAGACTGGAAGCCATATTGTATTTGTGCAAGCTACTATTGTATGTGTTAAGAAAATAATATGAGATTTTACTTTGGCAACATCAAGGAGTGAGAGTTTCTGTGTGGAAAAATTTTACTTGGACCAGTCATGACTTGACAGCCATATTGGATTAATGTCCGAAAGATTTAGACGTCTTAAAGTTGAAAGTTAGTTTGTGGATTGCGCTGCTGAAACTGGATAAATTGTTGAAAGTTGATATTGATCAATCCACAATATATTAGGTGTTACTGCATTAAATTTATGTAGTGCATGTATCATGAGGAGAAGGTTACATCCCTTTACACAGGTATTACACATTACTGTAGAAAAAATATTGTTTTATTTTCCCTGACAGGAAAAAGTTTCAGAGTTTTCAGGACAGGCGGTTAAGAGTAAATGCAGGAGATGTATCAGAGTTAAAGAAGGCAAAGAAAGATGGGAGTTTACATGAGGCTCTGTTAGACAGGTAAATCTGTTATTTATTTGCCTGTTAATCACTACTCCTATTTAGTATTACCTAATCATGAATTTTCCACCTATATGATGGCAGTCATTTGTATATGTAAACCCATTGACCTTTGACCTCTGACCTCTGAAGAACTTTCCAATACACACACTATATCGGTGGAAGGCAAGGGCTTTTCAGTGAATGTTAGACTGTGCAAGCGAGAGCCATTGACCATTTATTGTCACAAAGGCACCACAAACATTGAGAGCAGGTGTGTCTACAAATTCCCTGTAGGATTTCAACCAAACCTTGTATGGTCTCATGACTGAAAAACAAGCACCTTAACCTTGGGCTCTATAACCACGTCACCTTGTCAGGCACCTCACAAGCCTTGTGACAGAGATACCACATAATGTCAGCCACCTGACAAACCTCATGACATAAAGCCACAACTGATCAATCTGGATAATCCCATATATTTATTTATTTATTTATTTCATTGGTGTATTTCATTTACATCATACACAAGAATATTTCACATATACGACGTCACCAGCATCATGGTGGGAAGAAACTGGGAGCAGCTCAGGGGAAACGCCCAACCATGCTGGCAGACCTTCCCACGAACGATAATCTGCTATAGAGCGAGAATTAAATGTTATTGAATAAACCGTGTCTACATACAGGTCCTATCAATTTGAAGAACATTCACATTGAGCTGACGTGCATGACCAGAGTCCAAACTAGACCTGAATCAGGTGAAAGAGTTCCCGCTGGTTATTATTTGCTTGATCTGATTTGCTTTTCACAGGCGAGAGAAAATGAAGGCTGATAGATACTGTAAGTGATTGGCAGTCCAAACCTGAGGTCAGCTTCATTGTGATGGACCAGAATATGGAGACTGGAGAGCACATTATTGCGATAATTCCTTCACTGATTGATTGTAGAATTGGACATATGATGTACCTCAAAAAGTGTGGATAAACATACCCAGACAACCATTTCCATGCTTCCATGAATAACCACGTTCAAGTATGTGAGGAAAATTGTGAAATGTTTGTCAAACTATAGAATTGTCAGGCATTCATCAAACTAGGAAATATTCCTGTTAAAATGTGCAGAGTAATGTCCCTTTTCAGTGACAAATAAAGCCCCATGTCTATACAATATATACAGTTTACTCAGTACTGGCATGGGTGACTGATATCCATTAGTGCCACTGAAAAGCTTTTAAACTTAGTAAGCTGTCCAGGTGTTTAAAAGTTCTGAACAATATCCATGTATTCAGAAGTTCCGAACATTGTTCAGGTATTCAGACGTTCTGTACAATGTTCAGTTATCCAGAAGTTCTGTACAGTGTTCAGTTATCCAGAAGTTCTGTACAGTGTTCAGTTATCCAGTTCGGAATTATATACATATTCTGTACATATGGATACATAGGTATTCAGCTGTTTAATGTGCAAACCCTTTTTACCTGACACCATCATGATCATCTTTCTAGTTCATTGTATGTGGAAAATTGCACGATAAATTTTTGAGGGATTAGGGGGGAAATGTCATAGGGAAACCTCATTTTAATTAATTAGTACTTAAAAATTATTTTAAGTAATGCTCACATTTTAAAAATATACAGCTTAGCCTGAAAATAGTTATACATTAAATAAATATCACTGTTTGCACATGTTGTCTTCTTGTTATCATTGTTGTTTGGACAATGAAGGGCATTTATATACATGGTGTACTTGAGTTTTCTACTGAATCTGATTTGTAATGGGTGTGAATCAAAATAGAGAAATAATTTTACCACCAAGCTCAGGGGCAACATCTTTTTGGAATATCTTTCACTGGCCTGTCTAAAGAGAAACCTGTGCGTCTTGGTACTGTTGTTGACCCAGTGTCATTTCTGACTAGGAGTATCCATATTGTGTTGTGTATAGTGTGGTTGGCAGCACAATTCCATATTTTCTTAACGCATAGGTTGCCTCCCTTTTCAAGGATCTATCTCACTTGACAGGTGTCTGTCCTTTATTTTAGTATTAAAGCATATGGGGTATGAAAATACTGCCGTTTACTTTGTCAGTTTCTCAAGGCACAGAAGCAAATGGGGAGGTGGCATATTTTTTTATCCTGTGAGTTGGCGCTTAAGTGAAACAGGACATTTAGCCATTGTTACGTCAAAAGTGGATTGTCACTCAACATCTACAGTGTTACAATCTATCAGTTTCTATTGTAATGTTGTATAGTCTTTTATGTGATGTCATAATGATGGGATGGGACATTTGATGTCAAGATCCTGCTGCCGGGCATATGACAGGTCCCCATTGCAATGATTCAAAAGTAGTTTACACACATGGTTGATTATATTCCACCTCACTTGTACTTCCAAACGCTAACAGCATTGGATAATTACTCTGATGCATTAAATATATAAAATAATAAATCACTTGGAGACCAGCTACCTACAGACAGATTCCATCATGTGACAACAAGGTTGAAAGCGACGTTATTGTAAAGAACAGTATTTATTTTCTTTGGGTGTTTTACGCCGCGCTCAAGAATATTTCCTTTACACAATGGCGGCTAGCATTATGGTGGGAGGAAACCAAATTCTAACCCACAGCCATTTGCAGGTTGTTAGCATCTTGTGACAGATCATTCACAGTGCGATCATTCACAGTGATCGCAATGGCGAGAGGCGCCCGGGTCATTGTGCGGCGGTAGAACACAAACCTCTTGGCCTCTATAGGTTTCATGGGAATCAGTACTATACCCAGATACAAACTATATTGCAGATGTTTGATGGAGAATTTATCACGATATACGATGCGCCACGGCAAGTTAATGCTGAACATTGCGTTTTTGCTATGTTTGATGTCGACTTGCTTGCATACTGTAGCGATTTTGTTTTTATGTATATATCTTCTTAACGATACAGATATCCCAGTTCCAAATCACACCATTTACTACAGGGGAAAGCACAATATTGGTAGCATGAATCACCCAGTGTCGAACTCTGGAACAATATCTGTATACTGCTGGAGACGTTCGCTACTATGGATTCTTTTGAATGTCAGCTCGGTCAGTCCGTGTCATTCAGTAGTATGTTTGGGAAAACCACTAGTTAGCTCTGAACTTCGAATAACCAAGAAAAGTCCGATTTTTAAAGTTCAACAAACAGCAGCAACAGTTTTATTAAAATAGAGTGACAGGAGTATGTTGATATATATATAGGTAAAAGTGCCAGTACTGTGTACAAGCACAACATCTGTACTTCAGATGGTTCAGATAACTGTGTTAGGGATATCTCAGGGAGGTATTAAACCTAGTACTGCTGTGATAGTGGTATGTCCTACTGGTGTCATATAGACAATATGTCAGCCATGTGTGGGGACATTATCCGTAAATAATACTTTCAGGTCTTCTCTGGGAGTAACAGTTCCAGAATTGGTCCAGTAATAACTTGGGAAAACGAGTTTCAAATTCTGGGACTCGGTGTCTCACTGTGCTGAAACTGGGAATCCCAGTCCCACGATTGCTCAGGGGCACTTATGCACAAATTCTCCCAGTATAAATGTTTCAGCTCATACTTGGGAATTATAAAATTTTGGTCCAGAAAATCCCAGTGACAAACTATTGAGATATACTGTCTCAATCATGGTTGGGAATATCAGTCTCACAGCCTGGGAAAGTCAGTCCCACAGCCTGGGAAAGTCAGTCCCACAGCCTGGGAACACTTGTGTCACAATTTGGAACTAGCAGTCCCACTGTCTCTAGGTATGCTCTAAAGCTGAAATCCCACTTCAGTGCTGACAACTTATCTAGCTACCACTTCACACTGCTTATATACATGTAAAATACCTGCCTTAGAAAGCTAACTAGGTGGAAATTTAGATGTTAACACGACGGTGGTCCGAGATCATCTGGGACTAAAAGTGGGAATTTGCCCAGTATTTATAGTCTACGCTCATAAATATTCATGAGTACCAAGGATGGTACTCAGAGCACTGATTGGCTAATACCAAAGTACAACATCTGTTTATAGAAATACTATACATGTACATGCGTATCTAATGTCATGGCACATTTTTTTTTTCTTTCTTTTTTTTCTTAATAATGGAAAGATGAACAATAACTTGTAGGTAGAAAGGAGATGAGCCTGTGGAGTGAAACTATTTACTTTCGCAAATACAAGTTAATGCCCCTTTTGAAACTCTTCAATATGAGTTTAACACTAAAGGATGTCGTAAAGTAGACAACCTCGTCTAGCGGCAGTTCACCGTGAACGACGATCGTGCGCGGCGAAACAACAACAACAACCACAAAAATGATTTAGTGTCTTAAACTTGGTATAAAGGATGTTTTATGCCAAAATCATGCCACAGTCAGTGAGTACTAATGTTGTTTTAACTGGAAAGATGCCGTACGTGGTTTGTTACAGCAAGAATATGTCCAAAAGTAATGGAAACTCTACTCGAATTTGTCACTTCAAAATATTAACAATGGCGGATGTTTCGCCAAACTTAAGGTCGCTAAAAAAAAACTGTTGTTTGCAACCTAGTCAAACAATATCTGATCACCAAGCTTGGAGAGAAACTCCTTCAACATGTCAGTGTATTATACGTGAAATTTGGTGTTCTAATTAAGTCATCAAATGTTAAAATTCTTACGTTGGAAGGGACAGGGGTCCACGGAAACTGTGTCCTTCAAAAGTTATATCAAGGCGCCAAAAACAACTTGCTCTCATGAGTCCACAAAATATCCTGTCTCTATATGTTACAAAAAAAAAACATATATATATTTCAAAATATTCCACAAAAATTCTAATTTAATTTGAGGATATGTCTAACCCATAAAAATTTACATTGTACTGGTAAAACCTGTGTCTACGTTATGGACAAGGCAGAAAATTAACCCCTAGCCTACCATGCAATTATATGAAATCATATACTGTCTCTAGCAAAATCGCCACATCACTCTTAGAAGACGAGTGGTCTTAAACTAACAAAAGGGTATAGAGCAATGCCAACCACTTCTGGCATATCAGTCACATAAGATGAAATCACACTTTAGAGCAAAATTGCAGGTTATTGGACTCGTGTTTATGTGTCCATCCTATCATTTTTTATGTCATTCACGCTGATAAGTGGGATTCCGCATTAGATAAACTATATCCTCCACTTCTTCGCACCAAAGTTGTACTATAGCGAGATTCAGAAAATCTATGAATTCAATGTCCAATTCTGGGCTTGAACCAAGGACTTGTGTGCCTCAAGGTTCAGAGTTGCGCACCTTACTCACCAAGCTACAGCAGAGAGGCAGGCAGAATTCCCAATTCATCCTTGATAAACTTTAAGGCATACAGAATCGACACTGACTGGTCGACAGTGGAGACAGGGTTTCCTGGGTCACGCTGCCATACCTAAAACTCAGTTTAGGCCAGGTATAAATGGCTAGGTTAAAATGGCGAGCGAAAAGAAATGAGAAACTCTAGAAGAGGATGTTTTTGAATGGTCATTTATTGACAATATCACTGCAGCATATTCAAAAGGGAACCACTTACAAATGTAATTCTGATTATGAGGATTGCCTTGAGGTATATACAGTTGGTACATTTTGCATCGTACACCCCCTAGGAATACATGCCATTGTCAGGGAAGGGTTCTGCTAGTGTTAACTGAGTAGCACAATATAACACAAGCAGACAGATGTCTCATGTATCTTAATTCTGGTCAGCTCCACTCATAAAAACAGATCATCTGCCACATTCAGGCTTGTGCATGTATATATATAGATATATATGTGGAACCGCTGTTGTAAAACTTGTCATGATATTTTTCATCATTAATCTAGGAAGTCTTTGATGAAAAACCTATGATGAAAAATTCAGTCCAAAGTTCAATGACAGCAGTTTAATGCCCTTTTCCATTTACACAGGTTTCCAGCATGCACTGAACTTCTAGCAGTTATATTAGCGCTCACCCTGGCACAGAACATCTGAGCATCTACACGTACACCTCACAATCAGCTAGCTTCACATGTACACTTCACTGAAGAGTTGAACAAGGACAGTGCAGCACCCTACTTGCACACCAAATGAATCCAAAGAAACAAGGACATCTTTGCACACTTTATCTCGGTTTAGTTTTCCCCACACAGAATCTTGCTAAAGGTAAGCTACGAGTCTCATTACATAAGCATTATTAAGACGGACGAACTACAAAGATTTGATCACATCAATGTGAAATGATCACATCTTGAACAAAACTTCGGAAATAACTGTACATGTTTGCTTTAATAACTTTTCTGGTGAGCTCGTTCTCACCATGAGTATGGAGAAAGGAGGCATACAAAATAGACACACACAAGATACACAAAGCTCAGATCCTTATCCCTGCTACAGATAACGGAATGGAATAGAATGAAAATCAAAATAAGATACCTTTATAGTTTGTACTTGAGACACTGTTTTACCAAGTTTCCTACCATCGGAACTGTAACTTCAGCAAATCACTGGCCTACACTACCAAATGCACACAACAAGCTGCAATTGGCATTATCTGGTACACTACCATTTTCAATCTACACTACACATTTGCAATCTATCTACAGCTTCATTCACACGGATACAAGTTTTCCATGTCTTTACATGTATGCCTCCCTTCACAGCTACACACAATTGTGGGAAAAAGTTACTTTTTAACATTTATTTGCACATCCTCATACATGTATATGAAAAACAGAAAACCCCTGAGCTATCTCGGGCACATGTTCATCCACCTTAAAAAAAAACAAAAAAAAAACGTGCAAAACTATCCCACCCAGCACATATTTTCAGATTTTACCAATGTACATACATTAGGTAGACAGAAGCAGCACCTTGTCAGCCACACCTGTGTATACACACTTGTATCCACACTACAACTGAATGACCCAGGTGTAAAGTAAACTCCTTCACAAAACACACATAAAGAGCATGTTAGTGATAAACACTGTGCTACATACACAATTTCGAACATCAAATATGTCTGATCAGCTTTTCTGTTAACACCATGATAGTGGCATGAATACATGTACATTCTAAGATACTGTATCGGGCAAATGCTTCTTGCTTGGTAAGATCTTCAATACAAACCAGGAAAGTTTGACACATACTTTCACTTTAAATTTTCTTTGCAATTTGTAGGAATATTGCAGAAATATCTACAACTTCAACACAGGTAGTGGAAAACTCTATCTGTGTAAACTCGTTAATTACCTTAGTGTATTAACCAACATTCTGTAGTCTGTGTTAACAACACACAATCATCACATTAGTGCTGTTATAATGTCAGCACAAGCCATGAGTGAGCACTTACAAGGATGCGCATGTATTCACAAATTATTTGGTATAACAATATTCACTATGACAACCAGTTTGTTGACGAGGGGACTAAGGACATGCAGAGGAGGTGCAATTATATGACAGGGATAAAAATGGAGTAGAGTTAGTTTAAGTAATTAAAGACAGAAAAAATTTAGCACATGAAGACAGAATATCTTGTCTTCGAAAGAGATCTACCAAATGATAATGTTATACCACAGGCCCTCATACCAGAGTTATCAGCCCTTGTTTTTACCCAAAGATTAATGGAGGGGGCAGATCATTTGGATATGAGTGCCTATATTAAACATACATGTACCAAGGATCAGATGTATAGCTAAACTATTTTTGCTTAGAGACAGATATTACAGAGGATGGAAAGCAGCACTGGCAGATAGGCTGGATCTTGAGCATTGAGAAATCCAAAATGATATAAAATAAATAATTAAAAAAGAAAAAGAGTATAGTGACATTATAACTACAGACAGCCAGCAAACTTTTTACAAACACCTTCAACCACCAACAGTTAGCAGCTGCCATATGAACACTAGTACCAGAGACAAAATGACCAGTGTAACAGTGTAGACAACACCGCCCAAGCAATAATATTTTACCATCAGTTTTTCTTCATAACTCATTTAATTGGGAACTTGGTAACTACATAATTTGTCTTAAGATTGCCCAACATTTTGACTTCTGAGAACTCTATCAGATCTTGTCGGGTAAAATAAGATCCTTTAACTTTTCGTTGAGGTCAGCACTACAATTAATCCAAGCAGCAGGTTACCTTCCTTAAAACCTCATACCATCTATCCTCCTATGAATGCTAAAAGTGAAACAATTATGCCGGGGGGTGGATCAACATATACATGTTCCAGTACATTAATGTCAACTCAAAGCATACATGTCTGGCTCCCTTACTACATAATTAAATGCAGAAATGAATAAAAAATAAAAAAATTAAAACGTAAATGTCTGACATTACTCAATTTTTTATGTACACAACTCACCTAGTTTATTGACCATGTTAAATCTGGGTGCATTTAGATTTTTTGTATACTTCACTAGTCTACGAGCAAAAATGGTGCTGTTTACTTATTTCTGGCTTTCAATAAATCAATGCAGAACCAAATCCTCAAAATGTCTGAACACCACCAATGAATCATGCAAATTTGGAATAAAGACAGCTCAAATGCATGTGAATATTCACACTGATGATGGCACAAAGCGAAACAAAAAAACTAAAAAAAAAATCCTTCTCTTCAGATTTGATGTCTTTACAGCAACTGTACAGCAGATAATGGGCAGCTACACTTATCATTATCTCATAGTATTACAGTGCAGTGTCACGGACATCATACAGAATGATCTGGGCAGAAGTTATACACTTAGTACACATCTCCATCTGCCATGTATGATATTACATATAAATACCGGACATTTTGTCCAGTATCCCACTTTCTGATTATTTGGCTTTAAATTGTTTTATATGTTCATTATATAAATGATAAAACAAACCAATGTGGATAACTGTTCAATAACTCAAAAACTGAAACCACTGACAGTCTGCTGGCAGTCTGAAAAAGTTCTACAGCATGCTGAACAAATCAGAAAATATTATACAAAATGAGGATTACTAGGGCCTAATGGGAAGCACATCAATGGCTCTCTGAAGGAATAACAAACTTCATTTGAACTATCCAACTGTAGATTTCAGAACTAGGAGCTTGTTCTGGCAAAAACATGTAAGTTTAAGAGTGATGAAGAATATGTCACTTTAGAGTGACAAAGCCTTGGAATCCATAAGTGAAGTGTATTGGCATGGGAACATGTTTGAATCATCCTGACTATGCAAAATGGAACACGGTATTAAAACAGGGAATACATGTACATATATGTATAGGAATATAACCTGAATATGGTGATCCTACTATAAAAGTTAGGACAGGAAATCCGGCAAGAACAATACAAAGCCATAGTGGAACATCCATTTGAGGTAATGCCTGCATGAACAGCATGTGTCACTGTGGCAAAAATCAGGCCAGTGGCATGATTATATGTACCACTTCAATTAACAGCTTCTGAATAAAGTCCAGGACATCAAAACATCTACTGGGAGCCCCTAGTTTCGCCCAAGAATTCAAGATATCCCTTAAAAGAGACATAGGCATCACAGCGCATGCACCGCTCTCTATGCTTGGCAGTGCTTGCTTTACCTCACTGCCACCACAAAAGGCCCCCTATACAAAATGCTTTCAGATGCATGACATCCTTTCTCAAATTAATCAACACTAATACAATGTAACTGGCATAGAAACCAATAAAGATATAGAAACAATGAAGAGAATACCTGATAACTAAATATACAGCTTATATATTGGTACCTGATTAACACATGTAAATACCAACCCTGCAAAATTATACCAGACCTACTTCAAACAAATTTATGAAAACAATCTGAAATCATCAGAATACCAGAAATAGCAGAAAACAGACAGTTCATCAATTACAGAGACTGTTCGTCAGACAGATTGAAAGCACAGGAGACTTCATCAGACAAGACTGAAACCATCAGAGCCTATTCATCAGACAAAACTAAAAGCATAGGAGACTGTTTACCAGACAAAACTGAAAATATCTGTTTACCAGACAGAAAAAGAGGCTCAAGGCAACATGGACACCCAGCACAGAGAAGATACTAATCACCCGGAAATTATACATGGGGGATGCCAAAAGCAAATACATTTATCATGAACAAGACATGTATTTATAGCATACATGTAGCTTACAAAAGTGTGGAATATGTTATGATTTCTGTACAGTGTATTTCTTATTTATTCATTGTGAGCATTAGGTATTGAGGTGGATGAAATCAAGAATCTGTTCCTCCATGCCGAGTAATGGAAGAGTTTCTAACAACATATACTTTCCCTATGCAGAAGAAGGGTTCCACTACTGAAAAATGTCGGTTGTTCACATCCGAGTTTAAGTCATAATCATTCATTCACCCCAGACTGTAGAGATTGTTTTATAGATCAGCCCTATGGTCCCATAAAGCAATGTTATGAAGCCACTAACATATGTTGGGACAAAATTTCAATTAGAAAACTGCAATACTAAAGACAAAATCAAAACATCCTAGAACATGCATATACCACTGATAGCAAAGCCTTACAAAACGCATAAAAGCCTGAACGGTGACAAAGAAGCCACATGTTGATGTTCACTGTGAAATAAATACAAGTGATCAACTTGATTATTTACCATTTTGAAGTAAATCTGTTCTGATTACACGCCAAAGGTGTGACCTGCAAGAAAAGTTTTTGTCTTGTATCTTACACTACAGATGACTGGGTACATTGCACAAGCTTTCTTTTTTACAACTGCAACATTTTTTGTACAAATATGGAGATCTTTCCTCAAAATGGCAATAATTCCAAAATGTCAAATTTCCAAATCTCCATACAAAAGTTAACAGAGAAAAAAAAATGGTTGCATTATTTGGGTTCTTGAAATGGTATTCCAAATGTACTGTGCTAAATATTTATCACAAACGAGATATTAAGAACAATCATTCTGACAAGCTTAAGGACAACATTCAATAATAGCCAAATATAAAAAAAGACCTTGCAATCTACATCATAGATGTCACATGGTACAGAATATATGCACAGAAAGTCTTCCTTACATTGGTTTTCCCCAACTCATAAAACCTCATTCTCATACCATTTACGCATCTCACACATTACTTACATGTAGTTCAAAGAATTCTGATCTATGATTTCGGACCAAAATACACTTGATAAATTGTGATCTACAACTATAAAGAAAGCACCAAAAATCCCTATCAACCAAATACACCAGAAAGATTGGTAAAGAGATCCATGTGATAGTCCACAAATGTGGGTGTGTGCATATATGTGTGCAGGAACCAGGTAAACAGGGCCGGAGGTGAAGGTACAACAATGGCTCTATCACTGACGACACAGGCATACAACAGGTGAAGCTAGGACAATTCCCATACGCCAATCAGCCAAGTTTCACACTGTAAATGCTAGGAGGCACACCGTGTCCTTGTGTAAAGTCTACTTATGTACAATGTATATACCAATTGTGCCACACCTCTACACATGTTCCTGTCATCAAATAATCATGTGACAAGTAAAAACAATCAGCACTTTTCACAAGACTTTTTACAGATATCTCCTTACACTCTCAATATATATATACAGCAATGGGTGAACAAACACAGCCAACACCCAACTGCACTAGCTGGTTGTAAATTTAGGGATTTCCTTCACCAAAGAAATACTGCGTGGCTTTTGGTGTGACCCTTATCAACTCTGTGTTTTCTTCTGCTCTCTGTACCAGTCTACAAACTCATCCAATAAAACCGGCCCTGCAAAATACAATGTTCAATGATTACTTCATCAAAGCTATAAAACCAACAGTCTCATAACTACACACATGTGCATCCCCATCAACAGCTTACATATCAGCTATATGCATGCTCAGAAGAACTTTGTGAAAATCTGAAAAATGTACTAATCAGAAGACACTGTTTCAAGCAGGATTTGTTTCACATGAATACAGTCTAGATCTCTTCCTAACACTCACGATACCTGAATTTCTCAACCTTCAAACATATCAGTGATTTTGATTATTATCTTATGCCGGCTACAGAAGTAAGAATTCAAGAGGCACCTTTACAATAAGCCAGATGTTTCCAGTTTCCAGTGGTGCCTCTACTCACATGTGTGTAACAGGTCATAAGCGGG
The DNA here is from genome assembly GCF_032854445.1 of Liolophura sinensis. Taxonomy (NCBI): domain Eukaryota; kingdom Metazoa; phylum Mollusca; class Polyplacophora; order Chitonida; family Chitonidae; genus Liolophura; species Liolophura sinensis. The sequence goes on along the minus strand of NC_088302.1, from coordinate 44,240,124 downwards.
ACAAACAAAAGCACGTGGTCAATTATGCTTATGGCAACATTACCGTCTTTGGCGACAGCCCACAATTCAACTCCATTCCAATTTCTTAAAATGTATTTTTCTAAAATTTCACACTTGTGAAATTCTTCAATAATCTTTCACCATCATGAGGTTTCTTCCTATAATTTTATGCCAAATTGTTCTATCAACTAAATAGTTATGTTGTTATGTTTCATACTTGTCAAACTAATTGTGTTATTTAAACTAAAAAGACAAAAGTCAGTTCAAGCAAAGGAAGAGAAGCAATGGCCTGGGTTACAGATAAGATACATGTACTTACATGCACCATCTTCGTCATAATTTGTGAGGTCTGACATTATGGTCCTGCTGAACTCCAGTATATTACACCACTGATCCTTGTTTATCACCTTGTACTTACAGTGCTGAAAAAAAAGTGTCAGATATTCATCAGTAACAGTCTGAATAGAACGTTCGCTCCAATTAGCCCTCCACCCACATCTACCAAAAGCTTACAAAAGAACTTCAAACATGTGCCTGTTGAAAACAGGCTGGAATCATTACAATCAAAATAGACTGTTGTGGTTCATACCAACAGCGTGCACATGATCAGGTCTTATGTTCAGCTCCAAAAAGGTTTAGTTCATAAAGTTAACATGACGGAAAAAGACGAAGGTCGGTCATATACACATAGATGTGATCAAAATTTATGTGTCATTGACAGTGCACTGTGCAAGACTGAACGAAATAACTTAAAACATTCTCAAGATATTGTCCAGACTAAACTGAACATACAAATAAAGCTTTTTTAAGTTTTCCGACAATCAAGAAATTCCAAATTATTGTCCAGATACTGATTGCGACACAGATTGATGGATACTGCAAATCCTGATGTCTCCTACAACTTTTGCAGTGGACAATAACATGTGAAAACATTCTTTCTTTTCCAACTAACCTCCAAAAATTGATGGAAGTGGGAGAAGAGAGGCCAATTTTTCCCTAGTAGTAAGGTCAACATGGCTTTGGCAGTATCTATATCCATACTTCTTTGGTCCTTGTCCTGCAGAGAAAACAGAGAAAATCATCAAAAAAACAATCCACTCAAATGTCAATCAACGAAGTGCTACAAAGAGCCACGCAAGCACCAAGATAAATTCTTGCATACTGTAAATCACATAGAGTTTAGCTGAAAATTTCTGGCTGTGAAGTTTAGCCTGATTTGAGTTGCCAGAGGAGATGACAGGGGCAGTGATCAGCCCCCCCAGCTGTCCAGCAATCCGCAGTGAGAGTTCGGTTACTGGCCCTCGCCACATGGGGCAAACTCCTCAGACATGAACTGACAGATGAGTGTTTATAAACCCATTAGTCCATCCAGACCATCACTACAATGTTGTTGGTTGCACGTAACAAGCCCCTGATTTGTTCTCAAGGTTGGGTTCGTTGATTGTCAAAAATTTTTTTTCTTTTTTGACCCATGAAATAATTTGCGGAAAATGATCAAAAATTTCCCCCATCGGCTACTTCCTCACAGTGTGAGTTGGGGGTGAAATAACATATGACCTTTAATTTACATACATGTACACTCACATACTCAGTGAAATGCATGTACAGTAATTTTCAGACCACTATGGACTTTGCTACTAAACCATTTCAGTGACGCCATGTAGTCATGTACTTCAGTGGTTTATGCTACAACTCAGCCATTTATATCTGAATACTCAATAGGCTGTAGTGTGGCAACTCCTCCCAAATTTACATACAATGAATGCTATAGTTACATCATCAAGGCCTACACTGGTATGGTGTGATCACGAGTTCTGACTCAAGCAAACTGCATCAAAATGGATTTTCTTACTCCAACAAGGACAAACATGTAAAGCTGAACCTAATCGCAATAAGTTGGAGCAGCAAAGTGTGGTCTTTATATTTGTAAATTAGCTTCTAAAATGTATATAGGTATTTATTTACTTTAGTTTAGACACATATTCAACGCTTGGCGATGTTTTGAAAGTCCTGTTAGCTTATTAATGCTGGACTATTTGTTACAGGTCCACTGTCTAACCTCAATCTGCCTTTTTGGCAAAACATATTCTCACCGGCCATACATAAAGCATGCATTCTGGCAGAAAACATGCCGAGATGGTACTAGCAACATTTCGTTGCTCACTGAAGCGTTTTGGCACGACTCACTCAGCACACCATACGTGAGATGTGCATTCTGGCGGTAGCTGTGTAGCGATTCTACTAGAGCTAACAGTTGCATGTATGAGTGAAGTGTGAGCGTGTTTATTGGTCATAGGTATGTACAATCTTGTGAACACTCTCCCCAGCTGTGTCCAATTACCAGGAATCACAAATAGAACCAAGGAATCATGGGATACACTTTTTAAAATCATCGTCTACGTGATTTACGGTATATTATCAGCAGCGAATGCAACACATTTAGTATGTTAAAGAAGATTTGTTTTCTATTCCAGCAACACAGTACAATGTAAGTAGCTACATGTAAGTGTGATAACAGTGGACACTCACCCTGGCAAAGTCAAAGGCATATCTGTAAATTGTTTTGAAATGGACAGCATCATCCAAAAATGACTTTAAATAATCCAATTTGTTCTGGAGCTTGCTAACACTGTCACACCTGTTGAGATAATTATATATATCAAACACTTAATACAATAGTAAAAGTCAGATGTAGTTGGGTGGAATTGTTATATGTGCATTTACCTTGTTAAAGCATGTACGAAACTACTGGTTATTACAAATAAAAAGGTTTTGCTTTTCTCTTTTAATACATTATGAACAGCTGATTTGTAGGGAAATCTGTATAAAATAAATTAAAAAATGCGAAAAGACATACTGACTACAATGAATGTTAATTTCAAGAAAATGGCAGTGTTATTTCCCTTGTTTTTGATAATTTCTTTCAAACCTTCATGTGGTCTCAAAGTCTCTCATAGGAGTGAAATGATAACACTCCTGACGATTATGACCTTCCAACACTTTACAAGATAGTAAATAATAATTATATAAAAGATGGTATAAATGCTACATTTTGTGAAATGTAATATGAAAATATAAAATGTTCTGAAAGTGCTAACTTCATATTTCAATCGAACGGCATTTCTTAGCAAGGAGTGTCTAACAAACAAAGAGCTAAGCATTTCTAAGCATCAACTTACTGTAGTTCTGACATTCCTTTCAACCATTCTGACAATGTAAAGAATCCCATTCTCTTGGCATCTAACTTCCATGCTAATGCTAACATGACAATCTGAAACAATTGTGCAGGTGACAGATCATGAAACGACAGTTTTCACTAGGTCTATAAAAACAAGATAACAATCAGTGGACATGAATTCAAGAATAATATGGCAGTCTTAATCTCCTCAAAAAAGGCTAATCCTAAGTTAACAAATTTAATATGAAATTTCAGTGTTATTTTGCTAGCTTTTTGAGGAATTTACATCAAAAAAAAAAAGATTTTTTTTTTGTCAGAGACCATGATACAATCTAGAGACACTGATTCTTACTTTTTGAACCCATATTACTTGAATAACAACAAATAACATCATTACAGTTCTGATGAATGGAATCTAGTAAAACTGTACAATCAGTTACATTGACTGATGTGCTCCAATACTTTTTTTCTTTGTAGCCTATATAAACACTGTTATAGGTTAACAATTTCAGGACAATACTTCTGCTAGACAAGTTAAGACTTCTACTGGTATCATGCCTTAATATCAGTCTCTAAATGGAAACCTAAAGAATGGCCTACATTTTCTGGCTCTACTCCAATATCTTCACAAAATTTTTCCATTCCCTCTGGTTGAATGACATCTTCATCAGGGCCTACAGAAGTACACAAACAAATCACACTAACAACAGTCTGCCTCAAAAAGATCTTACATGTACATGATATTCAAATTGTGTCAAACACATTCATATCCATAAAATTCACCATGCCATAATATAAGAAAAGATGTGTTTGAATATATCCAAATAAACATCAAAGCAGAATTCTATCAGACATTAGATGCCGGCTGATTACTAGATTACTGGCTCATAAGAATGACTCACTCGCAAATATTTTACACAGAGACTAACAGCAGAAAACAGCAGCACAAAATCTACAACATTTGGTATGAAACATGTGGCTTAAACTTCCGTCAGAACATAATGTAATGAAATATTTTAAAAGTTAACAGTTATACTAAGCAACACAAACAGCATTTCATTGCAAAACTTTGAGATTCTGAGGTGGGGAATGTTTACTTCCTTATGGTGAAGTTTTATGTGTTTGGTTCTCAGATCATAGGGTTAGCCAGATACCCATCCATCCAACCAACCGTCCATGTGGACGCAGGAAACAGAAAATTGGAGCTATCTGGACACCCTGTTTTCAGCACTTTTAACATGGGAGAGACAGGAGAAAATGAAAAATGAAAATGAAAGTGATGTTTGGACACCCTCTTTCACATTTCTGGCTAACCCCCTGTCTCAGACCCACATATTTTCCCAACATTCACATTTCTGGATCAGTTCTTCTAGATAAATTATCGGTCACAGTTAACATAGGCGCTCATACCAGTAGATTTAAGCCACACAACATCTATTGGAAGTTAGTACAGCTTGTTGGCATAACACCTGGAACCAAACAGAAATACACCCATGTAATACAGTTAGTTCACTTTGAAATCTTACCTGTATATTCGTGGAACCAGGCCACACAACGTTTGTTAGAAAATAGTACATCACAGTCTATTTTGATATCACGCCGTGACCTGTGGAAACACATAATAAATGACAATTTAGACAACTGATGACATAAAAAAAAAACATTACAGTTTACACTTATTATCAACCAAACAAAATATCAATGAGGCTCACAATGTTTGCTAACAAACAAGTTAAGTTGAATGGCATGACAGATATTAGTCCTTAATACACATACAACTCTGGCCAGATACCGGGCCCCAGTTTCATGAAGTGCACTTTAGTTAAGGAAGCCCTTACCTACCATGACAACGTATGTTGTAGCAATATGTAGTGCACTTAGTTAAGCGTTTAATACTTCACATTAGGTACCCTTCACAAAACTGACACCTGAACTAATTTATGTTATAAACTATGAGATTGTCACAAAAGGTATGATACTGTGGAGTCAATCACTGGGACTGACTTACACCCATTATGCTGAGAGGCAGCGTTAACAACACATGACACACTATCATTGTAGGTTAACCCCACTTCTGATTAAATCATGAACGCTTGAGCAGACTTCACATAGAGTGTAACTAAAATATTCAGTCTGACTGTGCCATCGTCACATAATGACTCTACAACACCCAATACGGAATACAAATGAGTTCTGGCTATACAAGATACATGTAAACGATGTCCCTATAAAGGACTTATACTTCTACCTGTACAATGACCACATGGTTTGATTACCAGTGTTCCACCTCCCATGAAACTCACCACCAGGCATCACTGACAGCATAATCATACAGCACTTTTAGGTCTGCGCGTACTTGAAATCATGGCGTGTTTTATTATTAAGGCTGGTAATCCTCAGCTTTCATGGTAATTAATAACGTAAAGGAAACATCAGATGGTGTCAGTGTAACAAAATAAACTTATACCTGAAGTTGGAAAAAAAAAAACCCAGGAAAAACAGCACGGTAAGATTTCAGGGCTGGGTACACCAACAAATGAAGTAAATATCTATATGCAGTAGCTTCATATTTGACATAAAGGAACTACTGACTTGATGCATAGGCTCATCATGCTAACCAGCTGATGTTCTAAATAAGATTCAGTCAGGAAGAATCAATGACATGTTTTATTCTTCAGTTTGATTTTTTAGTCAAAATTTACTTACAAAGCAATGTACTGTATTGGATCTAAAATTTCACTCAAAATTCAGTTCCTCATTAGTCTAATTCTCAGAGTTCAATTCATGTTAGAAGGCTGTTTTGAGGTCTTACTTACAAGGCCCGACAATATCTTCCTGGGCAAATATAGGAGTTTCAGCGCCAAAAGTAATACTTATTTGAGTGTAAAATTGCTGACGGCAGAAAGATAATAATAATAACTCATTAATCCAAATGCGTATGCAAATGTTGCAGTTACATAGCTTATTTTGGCTATTCTGGCTCAATTTCCTGCATGCATGTTCCTTTACCAGGGTTTTGAGTTGAACCCTTGTCTACATGTACATGAATTATATTCATTTAATTGATTTATTGATGTATCTTACTTTAACACCGTGCAGCGCTTCTGTTTACTCATATATACATGCAATGGTTCAACACCAATGAATGCCAATACGTACACACATGAAGCCTGCGCCATAACCAACTAGAATCTGGATGTCCCAAATTCCTCTCTTCCATCCCCTAACATTTCCACAACTAAAAGAAGGAAAACAAAAGACACCTTAAAACTAATGATAGGGCATCATGTTCCTTAGTTTGGCCTCACACACTTATGTGTACACGTAGATTGTTTCATGGGCCATTCATGGTACGCATTGATTGCACTGCTGGTACAACCAGTTTGAATGGAGAAATATAGGAATCAGAAGAGAGTACAGTGTACATGAAACTCCATTATTGCACCAACTACATAAATGGGAGCAATTATGAAAATAATTACGCAATTGTAATTAAACTTAAGCATGCATAAGTTCAAATGATGTGGTAAGTTTCATCAATATCAGCATCAGGAGGGGATGCATGGACAAAATCTGAATACATGGAAAGAACTATTACGCAAATTCCTAAATGAGGGTAATTATGAAAACAATTACCCGATTGCAACTTAACAGAAGCATGCACAAGTTCAGATGACAGGCAAGATGTATGGTAGGTTTTATCGAAATTGGTGCAGTAGCATGGACAAAGGCGTGTCTACAGACAGGGTGATTTCAGTATCCCCTCATCCTTCTTAACTTTTTTACAATAAAAGTGCAACAGCAATTGAACATTCATAAATGTCTATAACTGCAGGTATGTACATACTGGCAACAGGTACTTACAAAAGGCGGTACGCCAGTTTAGGTAGACAGCCCAAACAGGGCATCCCTGCTTGGTGGGAGAGAAGGCTCTAGTCTTCCCAGATCCCACGCTGCCCAGTCCACCAGGTGATGGCTGTCAGCCTCCTTGAGAACACCATCAACTTCCCACTTTACAGTACAATGCATATCATGACAGGGGCTGAGAGTAACATTCAACTATTATGAGCCTTGTGGTGCACTCCAATATGTCCATGCTCAATAGGTAAGTCCACACTACGTATCCAAACAATTAGGTAAGACAGTTTATGTGGCCATCACCTGCTGTGGGTCTGTCTACCTGTGACAATACAGGCTAGCTACACAGCTGGACATTCTGGTCAGAAATACAACAGCTCACCTAGGATGTTACTGACAGACTACCTGTTCACCTGATGGACCCTGCAGCTGCCACAGCCAGGTAGTACCTCAATAAACACAGGCCATGCACACACTGCATACGGTAGAAACATACTGTCCTATATGGACTGAGCAATGGTGAACCAAACTGCTGGATAAGGCTTTTAAAAAATTTCTGCATGTGATAAAAATGAGAGAGATAACCCATTAAAAACTATGTCAGCTGTCACCTTGAAAAAAAATCTTGAACAAATAAAGTCTTATTGTGATGGCTTAGATGAAAACACCTGACCATATGCATCTAACCTATTCCAAATCAATATATTCATAAAAATCATTTTTTATCGTCAACTTCGACATAGTTGCAGTTGGTTCAATAATATGGTACACTACCACACTACAAATATGAATAAAAAAAGTAAATCTGAAAAAAAAAAAGTGATAAAAATGTAATCCTTTTTTTTCTTAGGATCAATAATCAATATTCTGGGTGGGGTGGGGGGTGATGTGAGCAGTTTCGGAAAAATAAAGATATGCATATGCTGGTAATTAGATATACTAAGTAGGTTGGAGAAGAACTTAGAGCTGGCAGCAAGGCTACCGAAGAATCAGTTCAATGCATAAAGTATGGTCAGCAATTAATCAGGAACCAAAGCATCAGCGATGAACATCCTCTTGGGACCTTGTGCTTTATATACATGTAAAACATCAGGTCAATACAACCCCTTCATGCTGAATGCCAAGCTAGGTATTTACAACTTCCTCTTTTAAAGTCTTAAGTGTGACTCGACCCAGGATTGACCCTGGATCTATCGCTCCCATGTGGCTTATCCCTAGCCAACTATGCTATCAGGGGCGATCAGTACTTTTTGAAATACCATCCCAAACATTTACTTTAACAACGACTCTTTACAAATGCAAAGAATCAAGAATTTTGTAATTTACGATATTAAACTTGCACACAACGAATCAATGATGGAGCATTCCTCTTGTTTTATTTGAGCTCTACATGTGTGCCAATCCTGAGCTCAATACGTGCAGGACATGTGCTTTTTAACATAATGCCTCTAACATTTTGTTTGACATTACTTCCCTCGTTATTAAAAGTTGACGCCAATGCTAGGGTTAAGCCACATATATGCCTGTACTTTATACAAGCTAGCTTACGACTATATTCCTGATACAATTATGCATATACATGGATTGACTAAAGGAAGCAGGTAAGAAGTCACAATAATTAGAAGAATTAAATTGTAAATAAAGTTTACTGCAGGACAAACCTGACAACTAATAAACACTTTAATATTCTGATAACCATTACACAAAATGTTGCAATCCACTCATAATAAGTAATCCAAGACGGATCATTCTGTACACGGTGACAGTAAATTACCAAGCTTTCAAAGTCATGGTTAACTTCTACATTCAGTTCAAGCAACAAGGGTTTGTTGAATTACATCTATGTGAGAAGTTATTAAGCTTGTTCAGTGATTCTTGTAAAATAGGTTAGCAGTCCTTACCTACATTTATCTGAGTTAGATGGTAAAGATAGAGTTGCACTTTCCCAAAAACTGGAGGCTGGAAAGGAAAGTATTGCCATTTTCTTTCTTGCCTGAAGCACAGTGACCCTGTACCATACCGGAGAAGGGTGATCACGACTTGCTACATGTGCCACTTGTCTGTCACTCAATCTCACTTAGTCCCCTAGAACACAAACTTTCCTCTGCAGAGCAGACAAACACTTGCACCTATAGATCTTTCCGAACTCTCAATCCTTTGGTGACGTGATGTTATTACAGCTACTGACACCAAAAATAAAATGTAAAGTGGGATAATGCAACCAAGACTAACAGCACATGTTTCATGGTGTTAGCTCAATCAAATGCCCGGACAGCTAACAGGGGACAGACCCATGATCAGTGGAGTTCTGTTTTGTTTTGTTTTTTCTCTGTCCACTTCCTTGGTAAACATGCCTCAGTTGTTTGATAAATGCATTTCACTCATCAGGGCACTGTTAGCAGGTATGATATCCACACTGGTTCATAAACACAACACAACACAAGGTTAATGTACGTGTGAAAGGCAAGAAGTTGCAAGCAGGTATGTTTTTTTACACCATCCTCAAACTTTTGCACCTTGCCAGGTATCTGACAAACCTCTTGACTTAAAACCTCAGCTAAACCAGCCCAAACTGGACTAAACTTGTGGACTCATTTGTTTACACCTAAATAAGATCGTACTAGTAACACTGCACATTATCACAGGCATTTGAATTAGTCTGCAAGTGGGGCCTCCGTGGCTCAGTTGGTTAGCGCACTAGCGCAGCATAATGACCCAGTAGTCTCTCACCAATGCTGTCGCTGTGAGTTCAAGTCCAGCTCATGCTGGCTTCCTCTCCAGCCGTAGGTGGGAAGGTCTACCAGCAACCTGCGGATGGTCATGGGTTTTCCCAGGGATCTGCCCGGTTTCCACCAACCATAATGCTGGCTGCCGTTGTATAAGTGAAATATTCTTGAGTACGGCATAAAACACCAACCAAATAAATAAATAAATAAATAGTCTGCAAGTTGACTTCCCATCACTGACAGCTTTTAAGACTGCAAAATTTAAGCTCATTAATAATTAGCTTAGGAGAAGAATTGCAAAGCCACAGACACTAAATCACAGTGATACACAAATTTTATTTTGTTCTGGTCGTCACTCATTGTACTGTATTAGGCTGATCACAGAAGAGGAGACAATAATGGCTAATGAAATAGTCACCTGCAGCTTTATTCTTCATATTCACTGCAGTTTCTGGGGTTCTCATAACTATATTGGAAGGTACATGTAACAAGCCCCCATACTAACTAACAGGATGGGAGATCGTCATGTGAAGCCAGTTGACCTGAGCTTCATAACTGTCTGCCCGAGTGCTAATCAGCATATCAATAAAACAGACTTGATTGTTCCCAACCTGTTTAATTAGACTTTGAGTGTATCTACATTTTCATTTGTTTTTATCTCCAGTTCACTTTGTGCCAGCAACATGGGCGGTGAACTTGCTCAATATGCATCCAGAATCTCCACGAAGGACACAGTACTCACTATCAATGCATCCAATTTCTCCCTCTGGAAAGCCGCATTGTGAACAACAAATCCGTAATAAAATCATAAAAATTAACCAAAAAAATAGCTCAATGTCAAAAACATACAATCCAACCACTGGCAGAGTCGTATCTAGAGTCATTTTATTGCAGATGACTTATCTGATGTTGACTTACTAAACTTCTACTACTACTTTTCTCCTAAACTCAACGATAGTTTCCATTTGACTCAAACACTGTGTGGAAATTTGTCATGATTATAAACTGGCAAGGTATTCCTTCTGAGGTCTTTGTGGAGTTTTGGAGCCCAAAACCACACAACAAACCACCGACACAAAGCTGGAGTGTGTTAAAAAATATTATGACAACGTGTGTGGATTTTCCAGATCTTTGCAAACCTTCACCAATCCATGCACACAGCATGTTGTTGTTGAAAAATGTTGTATGTGACAAGTCATGTACAAAACTAGCCCTCAAAGATTTACCTCTTACATTATTATGTTATAAATAAAAATGTGAAAAAAATATGTATTCCTGAAATATTTTGAACTGAAAACTGAGGCCTATCTCGCACGACCATTTATTAAATTACACATAAATGTGGATAAATCCACATTTTTTTTTAATTTGAAGAAAAAAAAAATTCAACATGAAGAATGTGAACTGCAAAAGTTTTTGGTCTTGCTAGTAGCAAACAGAACATTTATTCAGATGCTATGTTTCATAGAGTTTGGGAGCTTAATTACTTATCTACATAAGGTTTACTCAGGACCCACACAATTTTCCTGGGAACCATTCAAATGGCCAAATGCCAGTCCTGGGGCCTCATTTGAAAGAAAGCTATCAACATCACTTCATGGACACATATTTGTCCAGGTTTATTAATGGTGCGATTATCATGCCAAACCTGGCCAATGCCATGTATATCAAAGCAGACTGAGACTGGAATTTATAGCTAACTGGTCATCAGGTTATTAATTTTTTTATTCATCTTTGTTTTTTTTCTTGTTATGTATCCGTTACTTACAATGACCAAGTCCTGGCCTTCTTGGTTTTCACCTCTTCTGAAGACGGTGAGCGTCTGCGCCGCCGTGGGGGCATTATCCTGAGCTGCTCCAGCTGGTCTGACAGATCGCCGGGATGAGGTGCACACACTTCCCCCGATCTGGTCTCCTCACCTGACAACACAAATACAGCCACTGGTAAATACAACAACGGATGTTTGCAATTATACATTAGAAGGTAAATACAGAATGGACATTTGCAAATCTACAGCAACAGATGAATACACAATGGATGTTTGCAATTCTAAATCTACTACTGAATACAGAATGGCTGTTGACAATTTTAAATCAACATGTGTACAGAGAACAGATATTTAAAATTCTATATCTACAAGTGAATACAGAATGGCTGTTGCAATTCTAAATCCATGAGTAAATACAGAATGGATGTACTTGCAATTCTATATCAACAAGTGAATACAGAATGAATATCTGCAATCATACATCTGCAGGTAAATACAGAATGAATATATGCAGTCATACATCTGCAGGTAAATACAGAATGAATATCTGCAGTCATACATCTGCAGGTAAATACAGAATGAATATCTGCAGTCATA